>NC_090780.1:14565000-14922500 GCF_040054535.1 Antennarius striatus | reverse complement strand
TCTTTTTATTTAAAATGTATTTATACAATAAGAATACAGTAAACATAATATGTCACAGAATCCTGAATGTTTTTTTTCAAAATGACTTTGAGAATTATGGTTGTGCTTTGAAAATATTTTTCAATGGTAATTAATAAACACTTCATACCTTTGTATTGATAGGCCAATGTGACCACACAGGCTAGACAGGGTAATGCAGGTTGAACATGATCTGACTAGTTGGTTCAGTTTATGGATGTAATACACACTGTGACGTTCATTGAACACACATATTTTTTGGTAAGATGCACTAATATCTACTAAATATACCACATTTGACAACATGTTGTTCAATGTGGTGTCAGATTTAAAGAGAATAAACAGTATTTAATTGACAGAAGGTCAATTGGAGGTCCTCTTCAAGTAATTGATGCATATTTTTTGTGAAGAAAAAGAAACATGTACTTTGATCTGAAAAACTGAGGCACTCATAAAGAATAACCTCTAATTGCTATCTTATCATGATTATTATATTCCTTGATATATCATATCACACCAATGAGAAAATGAAAGCAAAAAAGCTATAAATAAAATCCAGAAACATAACCAGGATGAATGAGGGAATATTTATTGGAAACAGATTTCATTTTGAACATTAAGTGTCTAGTCACTTGAATACATTTGAAATTACAGTATACTACATTATGTTTATAATATTAATTATATTTATAATGCTAATTGCATTTATATTCTCATATTACATGATATCCCAGTAAGTATGTATTTCATTTTGTTAAAAAGAATAATCACACTGAGCTATGTGAATGAGCCTTATTTATTCATATAATTTGCTGTCTAACTGGTGGGAGAAGAATATTTAAGCATTAGAGTGGCAAATACAATAATATGCAGAAAGGGAAACAATATCAATTGTAGATAAAAAAGAGTATAAAATAGGAAACAAAACAAATTAAGTACTGTTGCCTGGCTGTTTTGATCAATGAATGTTAATGGAAATATTTGTTTAATCTATACTTCTACACACTAAAAGAAACCTCAACTTTATTACACTCAAGCACACATCCTGCAATATGGATTTCATACATTGGAATTAATTTTAGAGGTTGAACTTATCTACATTATTTTTTTATGGGTTGTGTTCTAAAGGCTGAAATGTATATATGCCATATTTCTAAAGTAGGCTTTGAGTCATTAGCCATGTATTCAATATTGAATTCACTATCTTGTGACCACTCAGTAGGCCACAAGAGTTTTGCACAACGTGTCTTTTTGCTAACCTAATCACATAACTCCTCCACTTCTTTATCTCTTACTCTTTACTTCCCTTCGGCCCGTTTCTGTGCAGGGTGTGTCAGTTTATCTTCCAACATTCCCTCCCTACCTGTTTAACAGGAATAGCCACTCCTGCCATTCAGAGCCTGAAGTGTGTGTACTGAGGTGGAGGGGAGGCTCAACACTAAAAGTGAGAGCACAGGTTGTAGCGGCTGAGGAAGACCCGCCCCTTGGCTTCGCTCAGCAATAAAAGCAAGCAGCACTTGCTGTCGGACACTCAGAGGGACTTGGCTCTCCTTTTGAAGCTTCACATCTTCAGATCTCCTGTGCTTAGAGCTCACAAACCTTATCCGCCACAATCATGAACAGAAGAGCACAGTCAGTTGTCAACTACAGCACCAGGAAGTCCCTATCATCAGCACCAATCTCCACTTACTCTGTGGGAAGATCCAACTATGGTGGACTTGGGTCCAGCATGGTTAGTTATAGCTCAGGTGGAGGTAGCGGCTATGGTATGGGTGTGAGTGGGGGTATGGGTATGGGTGGAGGTATGTCCACCTTCGGTGGTGCCGGCCAAGGAGCTTTCATGCCACCCATCACTGCTGTCCAAGTCAACAAGAGCTTGTTGACCCCCATGTCAGTGGATATTGACCCCACCATCCAGGCTGTCCGCACCCAGGAGAAGGACCAGATCATGCTCCTCAACAACCGCTTCGCCTCTTTCATTGACAAGGTCAGCCCCATGTATTCTCTTTCGTTATTTCTCTCTCTCTCTCTCTCTCTCTCTCTCTCTCTCTCTCTCTCTCTGTCTTATGTAAAAGTTAGAAAACTGCTTGATCTGCATGCTCTTTCACAATGCAACTGCTGACCACTGGTCACTAGATACAAACTTCTTTTTATTGACAAGACTGACTAAGCACAACAGATGTGATGCTTATCTTTGTTATATTGAATCCATCAGTGAGTTACAGCCTCTGTTAAAGAAACACTAATGAAAATTTAAAAATCTGCAATGGTCTTGACCCCACCTAAGACTATCCAAAACCTATTATAGTTAAGCAGTTGGCCTGTGGACCCTTCGGGGCCTGTTACTGTGTCTCAGGACCATTATTTAAACATAGGTGGGGACTGAACTTCCTTACCTGGGACACTGCCAGAGAAAGGAGGGATCTAGCAGCACTGAGCTCATGCAGTCCAAAGTCTGTCATTTGCAATGTACATTTATCACCTGGTTGTTGCAAACAACAGGAATATTAGGTCCAGAGCAGTGAATTTACTTTCTCTTGTTTTTTATGATACAGTTATATGCCTGTACTAATACTTAGTTAAAAAAGTATGTTTAGTTTCTGTAATCTAGATTGAGACTCTCAAAGCACTAAAAATTGCCACGAAAATGACTCAACAAAGCTCTCATCCAATGTTACTTTGCGGCTTTATCTTTGCTGTTTTATCTGCCACACCCAGTTTTTTTATGGCTGACTATGTGGGCCTCACAGCAACAGATCTCGCACGATGAGTCACAGCCATAGATGAAATACAATAGGTGGAACACTTGAAGCTACATACATATGTTTGGCTTTTAGAACAAACTCTGCTATTTGTTTTAAGCAGATGTGTACTGTGTAAGCATTCAAATTTTCAAAAATATCCATGTGGAACGATCCTTCAGTCTGTATTAAAATGACTAGACTTGTCAAAAGTAAATTGTAACTAAGGTGCGGCATTTCTTACATTTGGGTTTGAGATCATGCAAGTAACTACTAGGTAATTACCATTATATAAACATGAGAGTCTCTGCACTAATTTTTTCTCTAAAGATTTTGTTTTTCACTATTGCACACTATTATACTACATACACTCAAACATATTTCCTGACTTTATGTGTCCACAGGTCCGTTTCCTGGAGCAGCAGAACAAGATGCTGGAGACCAAATGGAGCCTCCTGCAGGACCAGACCACCACTCGCTCCAACATTGAGGGTATGTTTGAGGCCTACATTGCCAACCTGCGGAGACAGCTCGATGGCTTGGGCAATGAGAAGGTGAAGCTGGAGGGTGAACTGAAGAACATGCAAGGCCTGGTCGAGGACTTCAAGACCAAGTGAGTTTTTGCACAACATGGGCACTCTTTGACGTGTTTACTTGATATTGTGACCAGATTATCACACTGATGCAGATGTAATCAAGCCTCTCATTGTTTTACAACAGGTATGAGGATGAAATCAACAAGCGCACAGCTGCTGAGAACGAGTTTGTGCTCCTGAAGAAGGTACAACTATAACAGTATTATTTAAACGCTACAGTTTAATACAATATGGCAAGTAATGACCCTCTCTATTATAAATACCTTTCTTTCCAGGATGTTGATGCTGCCTACATGAACAAAGTGGAGCTGGAAGCCAAGGTTGATGCTCTTCAGGATGAGATCAACTTCCTCAGGGCCGTCTATGAGGCTGTATGCACTTGAAATTTATAACCTTTACTATAAAAGCATAATCACAACTCATAAGTCAAAGAGCTTATTGATGTGCAAACGCTGTTTATACAGGAGCTCCGTGAGTTGCAGAGCCAGATTAAGGACACATCAGTCATTGTGGAGATGGACAACAGCCGTAACTTGGACATGGACTCTATTGTGGCTGAAGTGCGTGCTCAGTATGAGGACATTGCTGCACGCAGCAAGGCTGAAGCAGAGAACTGGTACAAAACGAAGGTCAGTGCACAGCAAAGCTGAGGTTTAACCCATGTCTTTCACAATATAAACATTTGAAAAACCTATGCAATCATTGTAGATCTTATTGTTGACACACCTTGATATTTTTGCTATAATAGTATGAGGAGATGCAGACCTCTGCTGGACAGTACGGTGATGACCTTCGTTCCACCAAGGCTGAAATCGCTGAACTTAACCGCATGATCGCCCGTATTCAGAATGAGATTGATGCTGTCAAGGCACAGGTAAATTTCAAAAGTTCTCATGGATGATGCCTCATAATTAATACATTCCACTCCACTCTATGTATAGGATGATTTACAGTAATTTAACAATATGTTAATATTTCATAGAGAGCCAACCTCGAGGCACAGATCTCAGAGGCTGAGGAACGTGGTGAGCTGGCAGTGAAGGATGCCAAGCTTCGCATCAAGGACCTTGAGGAAGCTCTGCAGAGAGCTAAGCAGGACATGGCCCGCCAAGTACGTGAATACCAGGAGCTGATGAATGTCAAACTGGCCCTGGACATTGAAATCGCCACCTACAGGAAGCTGTTGGAAGGAGAGGAGACCAGGTAGGATAGACTTGACATTTTGATGTAATTTTTATGGCTGTACCGTGTGCCTCAACTGAAAATTATGCACCGACTCTTTTTTATTTTACTATTAGGCTGGCCAGCGGCGGCTCAAGTGCAACCATCCATGTGCAGCAGAGCACCGGAGGTACGTTTCAGACTTTTTCCTCCTCATCATTATCATCATTATACATAATACCTGAAACAGTAGGTCACACTTACAGATGGATGAACACTGACATAAATGTGTTTTCCTGTTTCAGGACTGCTCCAGTCTGGCAGTGGATTCGGCTATGGTGGTGGCAGCGGCTACAGCCTTGGCGGCAGCACCTACGGCCCAAGCATCACCAAGTCCACCAGCTCATCCGTCAGTACCAGGAGACTCATTTAAAAGGAGAGCCACCATGTACCCCTTTGGAAACTCTTAAATTTGATCCAAATTTTTATCCTATTTTGGTGCTATACAATACAAACATGGTCAGGTATAGTTGAATATCCCAAAAATCCAATTTACCAAATCTGGGAGTTTCTGAAGGTGAATTTGGCTTTGAACTCACAAGGTCAAAAAAAACAAAGCTTGTTTCCTTTCTGAAATTACATCAAAAAAGATAAAGGGAAAAAAGGTTTGGATGAAATGTTAAAACTCAGCAAGGACATTGTTTGAAATTCTGTGCTGATTGTCAGTGTTTTGTCAACTAAGACTCTTTGTATTACATTTGAGTGCTGATGTTAGTCAGAGGAGCAATCCAACAACCAAACGTGGTCACTGGAGGAACGCTAATTATCATGAATAATGCTAATTTCGTGTGACAAACATGTTTACAGTCTACCTTTGAGTCAACTGGCTGTTGAGTTACTTTCCTGACTGTTTTCCCAAATGTTTCCCTGCTTAGTTTTGCATTTCTTTCAAGATTTTAAAACCAGATTTATTTTTTAAAGGCCTTCTTGGCAACATGACCAATGAATGTTGCAGTGAATTACATCAAATACATCTGCATAAAATAAATCTGTGAACTAAAATTCTTTTGACTCTTGCTCTTGTTATTTTTTGATGAATGAAAACAGCCTGGCAACTTCAGTCTCCAGAACGTTTTACTTTAGCAGCACTATGGCATTTTAACACTGGGATTTCACACAGAGTTGGTGCTGAGCCCCCACTACTCACTTCTTGTGTTATGCAGTCGACCAGATATGCATCCACAGCAGGTGAGTAAAATGTGACTCAATGCCATAACTGACCATTTTAATCTGGCAACACACTCATGAAAAAAATAACCAGAAACATAAGAAAGGATTAGATAGATAGATAGATAGATAGATAGATACTTTATTAATCCCGGAGGAAATTGCATAGTTAGAAAAATACACGCAGAAACATAGAAAAAAAACGCAAAATTATGCAAGCAAACTCGCTCTGAGCAGAGGAAACTGCAGCCTGCTATGTTAGTCAGAGGAGCAATCCAACAACCAAACGTGGTCACTGGAGGAACGCTAATTATCATGAATAATGCTAATTTCGTGTGACAAACATGTTTACAGTCTACCTTTGAGTCAACTGGCTGTTGAGTTACTTTCCTGACTGTTTTCCCAAATGTTTCCCTGCTTAGTTTTGCATTTCTTTCAAGATTTTAAAACCAGATTTATTTTTTAAAGGCCTTCTTGGCAACATGACCAATGAATGTTGCAGTGAATTACATCAAATACATCTGCATAAAATAAATCTGTGAATTAAAATTCAACACTGTATGTTGCATTTTTAACCAAGGGAGGAAATTTAAATATTTCTTCGCTAGTGTCCGTACAAAGGCAATTTGGGTTGAGTTTATCAAGTTCTTCAACATCAGGAACCCTTTTTAACCACGCATGGAAAATATGCCAGTAATTTGTCATTTTGGAAAAGAGAAAAAAATACCTTGAAACTGTAGCACAACTTAATTGCCTTGCAGAATATTTTCATTGTATTCCAATGTGTTGCATCACCTCTTCTTTTGAATAGCACTCTATAAGTGTTTGGGAACTGAGAAGATCAATTTCTGTCATTAAAGCTGAATGTTTTCCCATTGTTGTCTGATGTGGGATTCCAGCTGCAAAATAGTTCTGGGTCACCTTTGTTCATGACATCTGTTTTGTCTGTTGAGTCAGGACTACAGCAGGTCTGCTAATACCCAGACTCTTTTTCTAAGGAAATGCTACTGTAATGCAGACTGTGGCCTGGCTCAAACCAAAATTACGTTTTCTGCTTTGCAGCATATGTTGCTCCAAAACCTCTATGCATTTATGGTTCTTTCACAAACATACAAGTTACCCAAGTGCACAAATACAACAATGAATGAATGAAATAAGATATGGTTAGTCTTGACAGTGACATGAAATGTTGGTCAGATGTAAATATTAATGAAGTTAATGAATATTTTAATCAAATGTCATATTGCATTCCCTTCATATTTTATTTCAAACGATTTGCAAATAAAGGTAATAAAGGCTTTAGTAATGATGCCTCTTACACACGTGTCTGCCGTGGAGAGACTGTTTTTATCATCATCTGCATCCACAATAGTGTATTTTTAGATATGCAGTTTGTATTGGCAAACTAACAGGAGACATCTTTTGCCCTCAGGCTCAGAACGCTGGCAGCCTTCATGTATTAATTCATGAATTAGGTACCAGAACTATTAAAGCTGACTCACAGTGTTTATGAATTAATACATCAAACTCTATTTATAACTATAGTATTCAGGTTCTAACTAAACAGGTTACATTAACAATTAGAGTTGATCCAGCTTTGATCAAGGAAAGGAAATTACTTTTCCTCTTTATAAATCTGTCATCAATCGCTACCATCATGCTGCCAGCTCCAACTTGTACTATTTATTTACATGCAGGGGCATGTGGACCTAGTTTATTACATGCTCAACAAAGATTACTACAAATCTGTAACAGTGCTTGTAAACACCCTTGATAACTGAATAAAAGACATGATTCCACAGAGGGAGGAGCAGGAGCACTACCACAGAGTAAAGATATTTATATATTGCCCAGGAGGTTTAGCAATGACAAGGCTTGTTTTGCCATCTTTAAATGTAATTTAAGCTGACAATACATGTGACTTAAAAAGAGGCAATGTCTCATTAGTGTTTAGAGAGCTACAGGAGCTTATTCAGAAATTTTCCATGGAATGAATACAAATATCTGTCAAACTATCAACTTATCCATCTAAACTTGGAAAGCCAAGTCAATAAACGGGATAATTCTGTTTCGTTATTGGCAGCTTGGGGTGTAGCTCCTGATGATTAAGAAAATACTTCTCTTGAACAAAGAGACAGACAGGAACAAGAATTGTGAGTGAAGAGGAAAATTAAATCAAGTTAAAGAATGGTGGCATGGTTGTGCAGGGGGGCAAGGCCTTGCCTCACAGCAAGTAGTTTCCAGGATCAACTCCCATCTGTGTCAAGTTTGTATGTTCTCTCTTTGTCTGTGTGGGTTCCCTCTGGGTTCTCTGGCTTCTTCTCACCTCCAAAAACATACAATTTAGGTGAATTGGCCACACCAAATTGACCGCAGGTGTGAGTGTGTGCATGACTGGCTGTTTTTATGTGTGTGACCCAAGAGGCGCTGGGGATGCATGCTGGATGTACCCCACCCCTTGACCGTAGCGAGTTGGGATAAGCTCCAGCAATAACCCTCCAGGTGGATAAGTGGCTGTAGACGAGATGATTACAGTCATCTCAGATGGGTGGATGGATGGATGGATGGATGGATGGATAGATGGATGGATAAATGGATGGATGGAAGTTAAAATCATTCGAAAAAATGCTGATGCTTGACATTTAGACAGAAATATGGATGACTATGTGAATATTTCAATATTCTGGTGTTTTTACTAAGCATTTTTCAGTTTATACTTTTTCATCCATGGGGATTTGAAAAAACAAAACAAAACCCAAAGCACATCCCATGAACAAGAGCATCTCAATCACTGCACAGTGGAAAAAAAGGCTGATCTTTCCATAATAATTGACCTTTGTTTTCTTTGCCCTTACAACTGCGTAAAGAGGCACGAAAATGAGTTATTGATTGAGGCCAACTCATCCACAAGACTGGAAGAAATTCTCAGAGGCAATTGAAAAGATTCACCTTACCTATAACCTGAGCACAGAGCCATGATCAATAAGCATTGCACCTTCCACAAACTGACGTCTCAGTCGATATCAGTGAATATCAGCAGCCACAAAGGGGAACACTGATGAGTAATGTGCTGGATGAGGAGTGAGTAAGGGTCAAATCAATTAGTGTCTTTGTCAGTTTGCAACAGTCTGTGTCTGTGTGTGTGTGTGTGTGTGTGTGTGTGTGTGTGTGTGTGTGTGTGTGTGTGTGCGTGTGTGTGTGTGTGGTTGAGAAACACCATAATAAATGAAAACACTTGTGGCTATTTGAAGGGCATTTCCCAAATGTATTGAATCATTTGATTTTATCCAACAAGCGTGTTCATTTATCATGATACTGCTCTTAGCTGGACATTCAGTGCAATGTTAAAAATATTTGTCATTGTTTGGGTAGCTGTGTCTGTATGTGAAAGCACACAATACCATACCTGCAGTTTACTGAGACTTCATTTTGCCTCATGAATGGCCATATTGGAATTCCATGGTTAAAATATTGAGTGCATTTAAATCAAAATGTATGTAAAAAAATGATTCTGAGCTGTTTTGGATCTGAATTGCGCCATCTGAAAGAGAAAAATGATTCCATCCTTCTCTGTAGCACAAAATAAAACTGTAAAAGAAACCAAAAAGAACCTATAAGTGTTGGATCTACGGTACGTCCATTTCATTCCATTGTTGACTGGTGCTGTGAACTGAGGTATATGTGTAATGATGTACAGTGCCTTGCAAAAGTATTGGCCCCCCCAAGAACTTTTTGACATTTTGCTACATTTCAGGCTTCGAACTTAAAGATAACAAACTGAAAATATTTTTCAAGAATCAACAACATGTGAGACACAATCGTGAAGTGGAACCAAATTTATTCAACATTTTATATTGTGTTTACAGATAAAAAACTAAAAAGTAGGACGTGCAAAAATATTGGACCCCTGTTCTCTCAGCTCAGCTAACTGACTCCAGAAGTTCCCTGATGACTTCTGAATGATTCAATGTTGACCTAAATGACTAACAGTGACAAACAGAGTGCTCCTATGTCTCATTTGGTCTCAGTTTAAATGCAATTGCTCTGTGATGGTCTCAGACGTCTGTAAGAGGAACACTGGAGAACAAACAGCATCATGAAAACCAAAGAACACAGCAGGCAGGTCCCAGATAAAGTTGTGGAAATGTACAAAGCAGGAATGGGATACAAGATGATTTCACAATATTTAAACGTCTCCCGTAGCACTGTGCGAGCAATAATATCAAAATGGAGACAGGATAAAACCGCTGAAAACGTACCAAGACCTGGCCATCCCTCTAAACTTTCGGCCCAAACAAGGAGGACACTATGCAGAGAAGCAACCAAGAGGCCCATGATCACGCTGGATGACCTGCAGACATACACAGCTGAGGTGGGACAATTTGTCCATAAGACAACTATTAGTCGTACTCTGCATAATCTGACCTTTATGGAAGAGTGGTAAGAAGAAAGCCATTTCTAAAAGAAAACCATAAAAAGGCCCATTTGGAGCTTGCAAGAAGCCACATGGGAGACACAGAGGACATGTGGAACAAGATACTCTGGTCAGATGAGACCAAAATTGAACTTTCTGGGCTGAATGCGAAATGTTACGCTTGGCTGAAGAGTAACACTGCACATCACCCTGAAAACACCATCCCACCGTCAAACATGGTGGTGACAGCATCATGCTCTGGGGTTGCTTTTCTTCAGTGGGTACTGGGAAGATCGTTAGAGTTGATGGGAAGATGGATGGAGCCAAATACAGGGCGATACTGGGAGAAAATCTGTTGGAGTCCGCAAAAGACCTGAGGATGGGACGGAGGTTCACCTTCCAAAACGACAATAATCCTAAACATAAATTCAAATCTACAATGAAATGAATTAAAACTAACCATATAAAGGTGTTAGAATGGCCAAGCTAAAGTCCAGAACTCAATCCAATTAAGCATCTGTGGAAAGATCTGAAAATTGCTGTGCACAAACAATCTCCATCTAACCTTAAGGAACTTGATCTGTTTGGTAAGGAGGAATGGGCAGATATTTTTGTCTCAAGATGTGCAAAATTTATAGAAACACACGCAAAAAGGCTTGCGGCTGTGATCGCAGCAGAAGGAGGTTATACAAAGTATTAACTCAAAGGGGACCAACACTTTTGCACGTCCTACTTTTCAGTTTTTCATTTGTAAAGCACAATATAAAATGTTGAATAAATTTGGTTCCACTTCACGATTGTGTCTCACATGTTTTCTTTTCTTCATGATTCTTGAAAAATATTGTCAGTTTGTGGTGGAGGAAGTGCGGCGTCAGGAGGAGGCGGCAAGATGGGCCAAAGCAGTCGCCCTCGGCAAACAGGGTCTGTGGACACGGTGGGATAGTGTTGAAAGGAGGAGGTTGAGCTGGGGGGATGTATGGGCCATGGAAGCGGGGAGCTTGAGTTTCGCCATTAGAGCCACCTCCTTCCAACACCGAGTAGTCTCCACCAGTGGTTTGGCGATGATCCTGGGTGCGTCCTGTGTGCCAAGCCAGCCTCCCTTCGGTACATACTCACCGGGTGTAAAACCAGCCTCACCCAAGGATGGTATACTTGGCGCGACAACCAAGTCTTGAAGAGCCTTGCTTCCACTCTGGAGGGAAAATGATCCAGTATCAATGCTCTACTACTACCAACATCTAACACCTCATGGGCAACTGACTTTGTCCGTGAAGGGGACACAACTACAAGGAGCAACTCTACACCATCAGAGAGAAGCCAGCTGTGCCCAGCTCGTGACTGGAAGATGCTGGCAGATATTGGCAACAGCTGGTGTTCCCCTCAGAGATCGCCACCACCACCTTGAGGCCTGATTTAGTGCTCTGGTCCCCTTCCTTAAAAAAGGTATACATAGTCAAACTCACTGCACCCTGGGAGGATTCCATGGAGGAGGCATATGAGCGGAAACACCTGCCTATTCCGAGCTAGCTGCTGAAGCTCGACACCATGGCTGGAACGTGGAAGTAGGCCCAGTGGAAGTTCTACCATTCACAGACAAGTTAATTGTATGTGCTCGCACAAGGAACAGCTCATCCTGTGTTTTCTGGAATCTTTTATCTTTAAGTTTAAAGCCTGAAATGTAGCAAAAATGTCAGAAAGTTCTTGGGGGGCCAATACTTTCACAAGGCACTGTACATATATGGTAGCAGACGAGTGATTAGCTTTATATGACAAGACTGAAAACGCTGTCACCTATACTTTTTTTTAAAGATATGCCCCATAACTCAGAAGCCGTCTCAGGTGACAGTAAAATAGTATTCCATTCACATTCTCTGCAGAGGAGTGGCCATTTAAGAAACATGCAAGCTACAATCAGTTAAGGAATGGTAAACATGGTGTTGTCAAGTGATGCAGAGGATTGTGTTCTGATATAACCATGAATTCCGAACCAGTACGTTCAAAATTTTTATTCTTCTTCTCTGATCCCGGTAGCCCCTAGTTTGAGAACACCTATAAAATTCCTTCCCATCACTGACTCAGTTGTACAAGTCTACATCACAGGACTACTATCCCTATAAACAGGTGATGAAAACTAGAATATGCAGGTTCTGGAGATGCAATGAGACAATTGTCAGTCCAAAAAACAGCTGACTCAAGGCTTCGCTTTAGGGTTGTCCTTTCTAACAATCTCTATGGCTTCATACAGTGGCCTGTCACTGCATCATAGCTTAACAGACACTAGTGAAGAGGAGGAGAGGTAGCCTGGGAAGCCTGTGAATACATGAAGTGGTAAAAGTAAAATAATAAGGTAAATGAGATAAAAACAACAACAGCAACAAAACAAACTAGACCTTGTGACCAGGGTCAAGGGTAGGGACACAGATTGCTTTTATATTGCTTTCCGGCCAAAATCTCTCTTCAACACAACAGAATAGATTGACGCCCGCATCGCTGTGTAGACTGCCTCAATCTGTATGTCAGTCTTGTGCTCTGTCATTACATTATTCATGAACAAGACCAAGATAGTGGACAACCTACCTTCTTGCAGTCAAGAACTACAGCCTCAGACTTTGAGGTGCCGATCCTCAGCCCAACTGCTTCACACTCAAAAAACCGTCATCAAATCAAACCATGTAAATTGAGTTTTGTTGTTCTGATCGTTTTTAGTTGATGATGTCAAACAACTCTGATGTTTTCAAGCATACTAACCTAGTTTCCAAAATTAGATGGACAACTATCTAGTCTCATGCAGAGAATAGTACATCAAATTGCACTATTATTGTCCATGTATTTTTACGTCCCGCTTCAAAGTGGTGATGTATTGTAATTGTATGTTAGTCCGTTAGTCCATTGGTCCATCCGTCCGTCCATTGGTCAACCAAATATCTGCGTAACTGATGACACAAAAAGCACATTATTAACTTGGCAAAGGGGACAAAAATGAGATGATGACCTTGACCTAGAGAAAACTGGGTCAAAGTCAAATTTAATTTTTTTTACATTCAGGAACTGGATAAGATAGCAAGACGAGGGAGAAGGCAAGTGTAAGACCGTATATTAAAGCTACTGATTTGATCTCTGAAAGTAGGTCAGAGCACTAGCTTTGATCTTTGACCTATGCAAGTAGGTCAGGGGTGTCGCGGGATGTTGCATTCTCTGACTGCATTGGTTCTTGTTAAGTCTGTTTGTATAACAGTAAAAAGTAAGGACAAAACAGCTCTTATTATAGAACGATCTGTCCCTTTCACTTCTGAGACTCCCTAGAGGGGGTAGTCAAGATGGAATGACATAAATCCCATTTGCTAAACTTTTTTCACAAAGGGTGTGGTTGGTCACTCCTTCAAGACTTTCACCGTCTTTATGCATGCTTCCACATGCCCAGAGAACTATGTCTTGAGCAAGAAGAACATTTTCATCCTCAGCTTCAGGGTATGTTCTCAAGGCTTCTGACAGGAGAAACTCAGTTTTATGAGACGGCAGTGACATTTTCTCCCGGAGGCCAGAATCCTCTCATATATTCCCATACCTTTTTTTTAACATCTTTTTATGAAAGATGTTGTTCCCTGTTGTAGATGCAATTATGGAAGCTAGAGAGTTGGAGTCTTTAGTTCAAAACCATTTCTGAGACATACCTTTAATGCGCCAGAAAAATCTTAATTTGATACATTTTGAAGGTAAAAATAGGACACATGGAGCCAGTTAGTTTTAACACAAAAGTGAAGTCAGTTAAATGAAAAGGTCTTCAGAACAGCATGGTACGCAGCTCCATATCACATGATTGGAGGACATGATAAGTAGTCATGAAACGAGAAGCTAAATTATTTTTTTGTCATGTTTAAAAATTCCTTACAAAGTACTGCTAAAAGCATTCTGTATGTTAGATGTCAGAATAGACCCCAATATATTGCAGGGTTAAACATTATGCTTCCTTAGCTCACAGAATGCCAGAGTTTAAAATGATACACTGTAACCTCAATGTTTTACCCTTGTATTGTTTAGGCTGAACATAAAATGTTCAAAATGAGTTAGCAGAAGAATCTTTTTATGAAAGAGATTCATGAGCCAAACACACGTTCTGCGGTCTATGTGACATGAATAACTGGTGCATGTACATGTGCAGCTTTTGATTCGATTTCATTCTTGTGCCTCAGGATAATTTAGTGACTGTCGATATGGTGAGGTAATACCACATAGAACAGGATTTATAATGTTATAATACTATTGCTTCTTTTATTTTACATATATCCTCTTCTCACACCCATGTGTTTGGTTATGCATTTGAGGTTGAGGTTTTGCATAAATGAAGACCTTTGGAAAGACCCTGTGTATGTATGTGGCCTTGTGTGTGTGTGTGTGTGTGTGTGTGTGTGTGTGTGTGTGTGTGTGTGTGTGTGTGTGTGTGTGTGTGTGTGTGTGTGTGTGTGTGTGTGTGTGTGTGTGTGTGTGTGTGTGTGTGTGTGTGTGTGTGTGTGTGTGTGTGGGTGGGTGGGTGGGTGTGTGTGGCTGGGTGTGTGTGTGTGTGTGTGTGAGTAGAAAGTGTGTTTGAGAGAGTGTCAGAAGTCAGTTACATAACAACCTCTGCTTGTGGTGCAGTTTTGTGTGAAACACTTGAAATCCACCTGAGGGCTATTCAGTGTGGAGTTTACATGGTCTTCCTATGTCTCTTTAAGGAATGTAGTTGAATACAAATGTGTCTACTGCAAAGAATACAAGAAATTATATGAACAAAATTATCTGTCCATGTAGCCAGCCTACCCCAGAGCTGGTAGCTCGGGGTAGGCTGGCTGGTTCCAGATGATTTACAGCATCTGAGTCATGTGCTCTCATTATACTGCAAGGTATTTGTTTCTCAAGCCGCATTAAGTGGTAGTCATCCATCTAGACACTGTTGCACAAGTGGCAATGCACATGGTGCAAATGGCCAGAACAGAGATGCAACCATTGTCTACCACAATATCAATGAATAATTAATCATTCATTGTTTTCTGTCTCTTTTCATTTGAATTTGAATAAAAGTACTGTCAAGTTTTGTAAATACTATGAGGGGTGTTTCTTACTACATTAGACTCTCAGGATACTAGTCCACTTCTCTTAGCTTTAAGATAACTATCGTTTCTGAGACGTACCTGCCAGCCAACCCCCCCAAAAAAGCTGGCTCAAACTAGCCCTGATACTAAATAGAAAAAGGATTAACTTTTACAGTGAGATCATAATCTCATGTTACTACAGGAAGGACTGTGAATCTTGAAATTCAGGCAGCACTTTTTAAGTAGTTGTGACTGTGAGTAACTGTTGACCTTGCAATGAACTGGCAGCTTGTCCAGGGTGTGTCTCACATCTCGTCTAATGTTACCTGGGATTGGCTTCACAAAATGGCACTGTACTACCATTTTAACAGTACCACTCTAATCAATTAGGTACTCCTGGTCTAATCAACTCCAAAGTCTGGCCAAAGCCATGTATTAACATGTCATGTTGAAAGCATGATCTGCTGTAATATCTACCAGATGTTCTTGTGCCAGCCCAGGCAAGTATTTCTGTTGGTTGTATCAACATTATCGTATAATGTTTCTTGGAATCACTGCTTAGATAGCCAATTTCATAACACACACCGAGCACGCAGGGAGAGTGAATGATGGATCTTTCGTAAAGTTGAAACTATATGACAATTTGTATTTACCAAACTGTCCTTTCTTCATTTCACTGCAGACCTCTATACATTGCAGCTATCCCAGTGCCGGATGACACTTTATTTTTCCGTAACAAATCTATAAAAATTGGACTTTGAAATGCAGAAAAGACTGCTGGCATCACCCAAAGGTGTCATATCCTCAGTTGAGGAAGTCTACACTAGAGTATATGGTAACTGTGTGTTTACTGATGAACCTCAGAACAGTATTTTTCAGGTCTGCAAGTGTAAAGTTTGTCCTCAGTGACAAGTCTGTGTGTTTGAGTGATGGTGCACTGAGATGGGACCAACAACGGTGTGGAGATCGATTACCTATGCCAGTGCTCAGACATTTTTTTTCAGGCAGTTGGAAATGATATATGTCCAGGCTAATTTTAAACTCTGAAGTACATTTCTGTTGCCAGAGGCACTGATGGGTAAATGGGGCATAGCTAGAAGGTCAGGGGAAGACCTGCGTTTACCTGTATATATATGCTTTAAATGATATTTTAACTTCCACACACCACCAAATGTAAAATTATTACTGTGTTAATGACTGATTGAGCTAAGGGGACAGATGGACTGGGGACAGATGATCAAGACATCTCCCAACCTATATATTTCAATAAGCTCACTTGAAAACCTCACGGTGTCACGTTTTAACTCCACCCAACCAATCAGGGCACATCTGCCAGAGGAAAACACATGAACAACATGGCGTAAGGCATCAGCCAGCAAGACTTTTTGTTGCAGTTACGCCTTTCGTCCACATGACAACGTAGATATCTGGGACTAAAACACTGGCCAAAGGGAAGTTTTTTGAAAACGCCAGGTCTGCGTTGTCGTGTGGACGCTGTAACCGAAACGTTATCTATCCAGGGGGCGTCTCCCTGCGACGAAAACCGCTGTGACGTTAGTATGTGTGACCCGAGTCTACATGTACGCACAGAATGGAAGTTAAAACTGGCTATTTTCTGATGTATAACAGCTCCACGTCGAAGACGCGTTGATAACCATGCTTGACAGTTGGATATTTGTTCCTCTGGTTCTTTCTTTATGAGTAATAAAGTTTATATATCTATTTATTTATTATTTCATTCATTCATTCACGTTCTTCACCAAAGACGCCGACGCCAGTTCTGGGTCAGACCGGGATGCACTACCTGCTGGTGGGAGAACTCTGTGATGGGTGCGCTTAGTTTATAATACGAACACATTTGTATTCATATGTTTGGTATGAAGTCTGATATTATTGTTTTATTGTGGAATTTCCATGGGTTACTGCTAGTATTTACTATAAGCTGCAGCTGCCTCATTATTAAAATACAGTGTGCCCTCATTCTTTGCAGTTAATGCGTTCCAGGAATCACACGCTATTAACAAATTCCGTGATAGCGCAACAAACTATTTGTTATTATTTACAGTAATTTAAACATTTATGACCCTCCCCATACTGATATAGAACCCCCTTCTATCTGTATTACCTTTTTCCACACTCTTATTGACTGTTTAAAGCACTTTTGTGTCTCACCTAAGTCTGAGACTCACAAAATGAGTGCACTTCTGGATGTTGTCAGCCAATAGAATGCACGTGACTGCCCACCAAGAATCCACGATGAGGTGAAGTCGCGAGCGTTGATGCGCGAATGCGTGAGGGCACGCTGTGATTGGCAAATTAGTGGCTTCAATCATTTCTGAACACTGGAGAATTTTTTCTTTTATTAAAAAAAAAGCAAGTTTATGCCTGATATGCTCAATAAATTAGGTGTGTGTCTATGCCCATGCAGAATCTGTCATCCAATACAAGATAACTACAAGTCCAGTTGACTTTATTCAGAACAAAGATGTTAAGTATTATGTTAAAATGAAAATGTGTGTGAAAATGAATGCTATATTTGGTTTGATATTAAGGAGAGCTACCTAAAAATGTAATATCATAGGATTGTTATAAGTAATGAAAATATATAACAAAATGCACTATTTTCTTATGTTTTTTTCTACTAATTCACAGAGTTAAAGTCAGTCAAAACCTGTTGTGTACCTTGTCATATAGGAGGGAACAGTTGCAGCTTTGTTTGCACACATGAGGCATTAAGTTACTGCTAAGATGTTACGCAGTACATTTACACAGGAGAAATAGTGCTGATGTTTGTCTACATAACATGGTTCGTGGGTTTATGCAGATTTATGCTGATGAATAATGTATACATTTTAATGATTCTTTTTGTCATCAAAATTTATATATTCATGTCGTAGGTTACTGAGAGCATTTAGAAAGACAAACTGTTAATGATTTATTTCTTCACAACTTAAGTTTTTTCTGTTTGTTAAATATTTCAGAAAGTGTGGCCTCGCCTTTTACACAACTTAGAGCAGAGTCGGACTGATTTCGGAGATATAGATATGGAAGTTTTTTTTGGCAGGGCGAATCTAAGGGAATCTAAGGCCTTTCATTAGAGGGACTTAAATAACAACCACAACTGTTTAAACTCACCGATAAGATGATTGGGTTTCAACATAAATCTCTAGAGCTCGTTGAAGTTTGTCAAAGTGACTCTTGACCATAATGTTATCTGGGTCTTGTGCTGCCACAGTTTGACGTTTACCTGTTACTCACAGCACCATTCGGTGTAATATCTCAATACAGCTCAACAGTTCTCACAGACCTGCTTACGAGACAATTTCTTTTAATTGGGTCACACTTTAGTTAAGTTGTTTTGGAAAGATAAAAGTGCCTTACTTCTGCCGAACCACCGTAGTGGTCATCATCCAATTTCACAGTGGTCATACTGTATTAGGTGGTGGCTCGCGCATTTATTTCTTGTAAGTTTAGCAATAGTGCTAGAGGGTAGCATGTCCCTTTTCTTTAACTGTACATCTCTATCTTTTTCCAGTGACTAACATTTCTCAGCTTTACACTCATTATTCTGTAAGACATTCAAGGCGGATTCAAATAAAGTGACTACAGCTGGCTGCAATTTAGGAAATAATAGTTTGGGGTATACATGAGTAGTCTAAGCAGTAGATGTGACTACTGGTAAAAGTTTTCAAAAGTTTTCAAAAGCTGTGTTAATGTGTTACACCAAGGGACACCATTGAAACTGGCTGCCTGGACTCATTATGAGAATCAAGAGAAGCTGCTGATGCTGATTGGTGTCTTTGATTTTGCAATCTCTTGCATGAAAGCTGCTATTGACACATTGTGCAACAGCGGTCACAGAGCATGCAGAAGAAGCTGAAAAGCTAAGAACAACAGCAAAAGAAATTCTTCAATTAAAATACTTGAAATAAATAACACATATCTATTTTGTTGTATTCTGTAAAACATAGTGAAGAAATATGTCTCTGGCTTCAGTGCACCTTGTGAACAATTACATGTCTCTCTCTGGTAAATTGATTAATTTACATTGCAGTCAATGGTGGTTCATTCTGAAACTACGCAACTATAAAATAGTAATCAAGAGTATATTTTAAGAAGATATTAAAGTGTTAATTATTAGGGTTTTTCTAAAAATACAACATCTAAAAATACAACATACACTGTCTAGTTTACCTGGAGAAAAATTGAAGATACTATCGGCATTTGAATTTCCTTGATAGTTGTTTTTATGAGACAGATTTGTCAGTGATGATGTATTTCACAGCCTTGGCCTGCATTTAACTAATGAATTCTCTCCCCTGGTATGCAATGAGCCATCAGACCAAATGACATAGCGGGAATCAACCAGTTCTTCTCTCTGTCTGACCACCACAGAACAACTTCCACCAGCTGAGAGGTTCTTTGAGAAAACAAATAACTGATGACCTTATCTGGTAAGTGGTTAGCGATGCCACCCCACAACACGGCGGACCCAGGTTCGAGTCCCGCTCTGTGCGTAGTTCGCATGCTCTCCCCGTGTCTGCGTGGGTTCTCTCCGGGTTCTCCGGCTTCCTCTCACCTCCAAAAGCATGTGCTTCAGGTTGATTGGCCGGTCCCAAATTGCGCGTAGGAATGAGTGTGTGTGTGCATGGTTATATGTCTTTGTGTGTGGCTCCGCGGTGCACTGGCGTCGTGCCTGGAGTGTCCCCCGCATCACGCCCTATGCCGCCAAGATAGGCTCCGGCTCCCCGTGACCCGCTGCGGCGGATACAGCGGTGGTAATCTGAAGATGACTGACTGACTTATCTGGTATTAAATGGCCCCTGGTGGAAGAAGGGGTAATTCTTCTGGCATTTATTTTTGCCCTTCATCCTATAGAGCATTGTTTATGCCATCAGAGGGGAAAGAAAAGTCTTGGCCAACACTTCATTTGAGCTCAAATGAAGTGTAAAATTTTGTGAAAAAAAGGAAAGCTGGAGATCAAGTTTAGATTAGAAACAACACTGCAGAATAATGCTGCTGGTAAGAAGTGCAGTATCAGCCATTTCAGCAAACCTGTATTTATACTTAAATTATAGCATACAACAGTTTTAAATTGAGCACTAATCTAGTGAGTAAATGGTTTATCCATTTAGGCCAATAAAAGTTAGAGTAGCTCCAAAAAAATATATGACACCATCACACTCCTTTTAACTACAGAAAGCAAAAGAGATGACACGGATGGACACATACAGTTTAAGGTAAATTTTGACATAATTTAAAAGTCTATAAACATAAAATATACATACTACAATGGTGGGATGCAATGTGACTTCAAAATAGTTTGAGTGGGGTGACTAAATGTGCTGGTAAGAGGACTAAGCAGCTGTGCAGGCAGAAGGATCTCAAGGATAGTCAGGTAGTTACGATAGTTCTGCAACATACTAAGGACTCCTAGTGGACAGGTGTGGTACAACAAGGCAAAAGAAAAACATATTTGTACTACCAAAAATAAAAAAAACTGTGTACCTGCTGCAACCCATTTTTAACAATATCTATTAGATAGAGAAAATTTTTTTTTGTAAAATACAAAATTCAAAAAAGTAACTTCATTTGATAAGAAAGTAACTAATTTTTGAGACCCTTCCATCCACATACAGTACAATAAATGACAGCTTGTCTGACCAAGGGGCCATCGAAACAAATAGCCCGAAACAAATAGCCCTCTGTTCGTATACTGTCCCTCTCTCATGGGATCTACCCAGATCCAGTAGCCTGCCGTGTCTGAGGAGACTGAATGCTGGTTTTTGATCAGCTACAAATATAGAAAATTCATTTGTTCTCCTCCAAACACAGAACATCAGTCATACAGACAGGCCCAGTCCACCAGGAGTTCACTAGACTCACTCCAGCCAACTTTTGCTGAGGTTTCTAAACTCCATAAAAAGAAATCATTGCACTTGTTTTTATAGTGTACACATGACTCTTGTGATGTATTGTGATGAAAAACTGAAAACAGACAGTGATGTGCAGCAACAAAATTAACCTCAGCAGAAATGTAAAAGAAATTTGGACTCCTTCAGTTTTAAGTCTTCCCATTTCTTTTTATTAAACAGCATATATTGTACCGTTTCTTTTTAATAATCTTCATGAAGAAGAAAACTAATGAATTTATCACACAATTCAAATATACTGTAGTATGTAGTCTTTTTCTCTAACAGAGAATGTTTCATAATCAAACTTCTACAGAAATGTGCTCTCCCATATAAAGAATTGAGCGAACAGATTTTAACAAGTACTATCAACAATTTTATCTTCATATCGAATATTAAAAACATAAGAAAAAAATTAAATCCTACATATATGTACACTAATTTCTCAATTAAAACTCCATGCTGCAAGGACTTTAAAAATTAACCTCAAAATAAATGTTGTTGCTCTCTCTCTCTCTCTCTCTCTCTCTCTCTCTCTCTCTCTCTCTCTCTCTCTCTCTCTCTCTCTCTCTCTCTCTCTCTCTCTCTCTCTCTCTCTCTCACTCACTCTCTTGAATGTGTCAAACAAGAATCAGAATCGATTCTAACTATTTCGGAGCTACGATGATTTAGACAGTTTTATGAACCCATGGTGTGTTAAAGGTGTCTTATGTTCCATGTTAAATGAGGAACTCATGTTCAGTCACTGTCTGGTTTAGAGTAGAGTAGAGTAGAGTAGAGTAGAGTAGAGTAGAGTAGAGTAGAGTAGAGTAGAGTAGAGTAGAGTAGAGTAGAGTAGAGTAGAGTAGAGTAGAGTAGAGTAGAGTAGAGTAGAGTAGAGTAGAGTAGAGTATGTATTACAAATATGTAATCCAGTAGGTAAGTAAGTACGGTATTTTCTACATCATAAGGCACACTTAAAAACGTATAATTTTCTCATAATCCCGTAGTGCACTTGATAATCCGATGCCCCTTATATATGGATTAATATTAATATTAGTATTGGTTAAAAACAAGTTCGCTGGATAAAAAGCCGGCAGTCTGACCAGCAGTCTGACCGGCAGTCATGCCGCACTCCGCCACCAGGGGCACCCTCACAAGGTATTCGGGCCTACGCCCCCTAACAACGGTAGTCAAGGGGCGTCGCCGAAGTGGCGGCTCTCACTGTCTGTCACTGTCTGACAGCAGAGCGGCTTGCGGAGATCCCCGGTGAGCGGCTACAATAGCGTAGCAAAACATAAGGAACTTTCAACAATTCTAAAAGTTTGACTGACTGACTGATCTCAATATTTCCCAACCACTGTGGCGTCTAAAAAATTGCCATTGTGCTGTAATCTGGATTCTAGTGACGGTCCATTCTATTAGTTTGTGGAAACACACAGAGACTGGCATAAAGCCTCACATTCGCCATTAACTAAGAATGCAAAGTGATCAAGAGATCAGGTTTCCTTGATGAGGCTCAGAATGGCTTCACTGAAATAATAGTAGGGTCGTTCACAGCTGACTAAAGGTACTCACAGCCGTGGATGCTGTAGCTAGTGGATGGATAGCGCAACTACAGCCACTATCTTTTTAAATCTATCTTAATTTTTTTATTGTATGCGCCTTATAATCCAGTGCGCCTTATACATGGAATAAATTATAAAATAAACAATTAATTAAAGGTGCGCCTTATAATCAGAGCGCCTCATGGTGCATACAATACTGTAATTAATGTTTTATTCAAGTATATTTTGCCCACATTTCATACGACAGCTTTTTTTTAAATGTGTGTTCATGTCTGAGTGAATCTCTCTTAGTTGTTGTTAACGTATTGTGGAAAACTTCATTTTCCACAGTACTGTGGAAAATGAAGTTAATTGGAAGCGAGAATGGAATGGAGAAATGTATTTTAGCCACAAAACCAGCATCAGGGGTGGAGTGTGGATTTTATTTTTACACCTTGCTCTGTTTTAGTGGAAGACATCATGTCGGGCCACATTTTAAAAGTACGAGCAACGGGTGAAAGGAAGACGTTGGTTTTTATCTGTGTGTATGCTCCAACTATTGTGTGGCTTTTTAAAATATTTTAAATAATGAAGTTCATAAATGCAGCAGAGGTGAGCACCTGTTTTTAGGAGGGGATTTTAATTGTGCGGAAAACCAAATTAAAGACAGGAATCACCAGGAGCCTCATGCTGCATCGAACAAAAAACTGAAGGATTATATAAATTCAAATGATCTGACTGACGTGTGGAAGAAGTTTAGTGGCACACGTTGACAGTACACATGGATAGGCTGCAGAGAGAACATACTATCCTTGATGAGATCCTTGATTAGATGATCCAGACCAAGATGGAGCCACGTGGACATCACGAGCCCCGGCGTCTCTTCCAGTTTTGCAACTTTATAATAATTTTCCTGCTCACCTCGGCTCTGTTTGTACGGAACAACCTCACTTTAACATCCTACACCCAACAGAAACTTTTGGAATTTTCGGACACAGGATTACACAACTCGATTTTATCACCAATCTACTGCTCATTCCTGAGATCCTCAGAACAATGGAGGCTATGCACTCTACCCAGCCGGGCAGAAGTGCTCGCAGGTGGCGCCGTGATCATAAACAAAGGCGAGGGAAGCACGGAGGGGTAAGAGCGAAACTGAAACTAACACCGTACCGGCTCACCCACTGCAAAAGACTTGCGGACTGTAATGTCATGATTTTCACGGAATCATGGCTAAACAGCAGAGTACCGGACAGTGCTATCGTGCTAGCCGGTCGCCACACACTTGGGGCAGACATAACAGCAGATGACTCCGGCAAGACCAGAGGCGGAGGATTGTGCATCTATATTAACAAATCTTGGTGTACAGACTCTGTTATTGTTGAGAGACACTGCTCAGCTAACAATGAGTTTCTCATGGTTAAATGCAGACCTTTCTATCTGCCACGGGAGTTCACCTCAATAATTGTAACCACAGCCTACATCCCTCCGGATGCCGATGCTACGGTTGCTATGAAGGAACTGTACACAGCCATTAGCAAACAACAGTCTGCTCAGCCGGAGGCTGCTTTCATTGTTGCAGGTGATTTTAATCACTCAAACTTAAAGACAGTGCTCCCTAAATTCCACCAGCATGTTTCCTGCAACACGAGGAAACAACATTTTAGTCCATGTTTACACCAAAATTGCAGGAGCCTACACCACAACTCCCCTCCCCCACCTGGGACAATCAGACCATCTTTCTTTGTTCCTCATCCCCAAATACTCCGCACTCATCCAACGCATGGAGCCAACAGTGAAAAACGTCAAGGTGTGGCAAGCAGGGACAGACTCAGTACAGTACTTCAGGACAAGTTCCAACACACAGACTGGAGTGTGTTTGCTTCTCTGGCTACCTGTGGTTCTCACACAAATATTGACACTTACCCCTCATCTGTGATGGACCATATCAACACCACCATCGACAGTGTGACAACATGGAAACAGATCACCACGTACCCTAATCAGAAGTCATGGATGAACAAGGAGGTGCGGCTCCTGCTGAAAGCTCGCAATGCTGCCTTCAAATCTGGAGACGCACAAGCCTATAGCACATCCAGGGCAAACCTGAGGAGGGACATCATCAAGGCCAAGCACTGCTACAAGCTGGAGGAACACTTCTCCAATTCAGACCCCAGACGCATGTGGCAAGGCATCCAGGCCGTAACTGACTACAAACCAAGCAACCCCACCCCAGCAACCACAGATGTCTCCTTCCCAAATGAGCTGAATCACTTTTACGCTCATTTCGACAGAGACAACAGGGAAACCCTGACCACGACAAGACCCCCTGCAGACAACCAGCCTTTCTTTCTCACCTCGATAGATGTACATGCTGCACTGAGCCGTATCAACGCACGGAAGGCTGCTGGCCCAAGTGGCATCCCAGGGCGTGTGCTCAGAGCATGTGCGGAGAAGCTCACAGGGGTTTTTACGGACATTTTCAACCTGTCCCTTGCCCAATCAGCTGAATTAGCATGCTTCAAATCCACATCCATTGTTCCAGTGCCGAAACACTCCAGCCCAGCGTGCCTGAATGACTACCGCCCTGTGGCACTCATACCCAACATCATGAAGTGTTTCGAGCAACTGGTCCTGGAACATCTGAAGAGCTGCCTCCCACCAACACTGGATCCGTATCAGTTTTCCTACCGTAGCAATAGGTGTACAGGATGCAGTCTCCACTTCGCCGCACTCTGTGCTCACACATCTCACAGTAGCAACACATACGCACGGATGCTATTGACTTTAGTTCTGCATTTAACAATGTCGTCCCCTTCAAGTTAATTATTAAACTTGGTGATCTGGGCATCAACACCCCCTTCTGCTACTGTGATTGGCCTCATCAGTAACAACGATGAGACAGCCTACAGGGAGGAGGTACAACACCTGGCTGCCTGGTGTGCCGACAATAATCTGGTCCTTAACACCAGCAAGACGATCATTGACTACAGGAGGGTGAGAGGAAGCATGCACAACCCCATTCACATCAATGGGACGGCTGTGGAACGTGTCTCCAGCTTTAAATTCCTGGGGACCCACATCTCTGAGGACCTCTCCTGGTCCACTAACACCTCCAGCCTAGTCAAGAAGGCTCACCAGCGCCTCTTCTTCCTGAGGACATCGAAGAGACACCACCTGTCTGGTGAAGAAGTGTGTACAGGCAAGATGGAATGGGTGGGGAAAAGTGTCAGGTGTGATGTGTGACAGAAGAGCTTCAGCTAAAATGCAAGAAAAGGTCTAATTTCTAATTTGCTACTGACATTAAATCATACTTTTTGTTTGCAAGATACTGTCGCTGTCTTTGTGCTTCTGCTCGACAAGTGGGAAACAAGCATGGAAGACAGGAAAATCCAAAGGCCTGGAAATCCCGCCCCCATTTCAGCAACAACAGCGCAATCTGGACTGCAATATCTATCTGGCCTATCTGCCACTCTCTCTCTGTCTCTCTCTTTTCCTTGCCCTGTCTCTATCCCGAGTGTATTTCTTTTCCACCCAAATGATAAAGGCAGATGACCGCCCTCCAGACTCTGGGTCCTGCCCGGAGGTTCTTCCTCAATGAGGGAGTTTTTCCCTGCCATCGTCGCTTATGCTTGCTCTGGGGGGTTCTGTTGGTTTTATGTGTGTTAAAGCGCTTTGAAATGTCTGATGATGTGATTAAGCGCTATATAAATAAAAGCTGATTGATTGATCTTTAAATGTGCACATCTCTGGAAACTTGCCCTTGGACATTTCCCCACTGTGGGACTAATAAAGGAATATCTTGTCTTATATTATGTAGCTGCAGGTAAAAAGACACTCGAGATGAATGCAATGCGGATAGCCAAGGCCGCAAGAGAGTCGATATTAACGGGGGGATCTCGCGTCACCAGTTCATCTTTTACCCGGTCGGAAAGACCATGGTAAAAGGCATCAAAGAGGGAAGCAGGAGTCCAGTTGATCTCAGCAGCAATGGTGCGGAAGTCGATGGCGTATTCGGCCACAGATCTTCCCCCTTGAGACATCTTTAACAACCCCCGCGCTGCCTCTCTCCCAGGGGTCACAAGATCAAACACCTTCCGAAACTCGGCGGAAAAAGACTGGACAGATGCACAGACAGGTGATTGTCACTCCTATTCCGCCTTTCCCGTGAGTATTAGACAATGTAAGCCACACGGGTCCGCTCCGTAGGGAAAACCGAGGGCTGCTGCTCAAAAACAAGAGAACACTGAACCAAAAAAGGGCGACAGGTTCCTGGGGCACCAGAGCAGCGCTCCAGAGGAGGAATCAGAGCTTCAGAATGGGCGGGCGGAAGAGCCGCCCATTGAGGCTATGTTCAAACATAGCCTCATTGATGCGCTCCAGGCGGGCGTTGTTGGACTGCATAGCCTCAGACAAGAAGGAAAGGTGATGGTCGAGGAGCTGGATCTTGTCTGAGTCTATGGAGGACAGAGACATGACAGTTTGATAGCTTTTGCATCGGTTGTTCCTTGTCAGTATAAACTGTTGAATCTCTACACTAAGAGAAAAAAATGTGGTTTTCAATATTCTTATTCTTCTTTGAAGGTTTATGAGAGTCAACAGGAGATGTTACCCAACCCGATTTACCCAACCTTAAATGACACATTTTTGAGTAAAAAATTTGTCCATGATTGGATCGTACTTTTGACATGCCTGATGTAGACAATAAATAAAGCTGAGAGACATAGTCCTTCCAGCATGTCCTAGGTCTTCCTCAAGGTCTCCTCCCGGTATAACATGCCTGGAACACCTCCCCAGGGAGGCGTCCAGGAGGCATCCGGAACAGATGCCCGAGCCACCTCAGCTGGCTCTGCCAAGGCGGAGGAGCAGCGGCACTACTCCGAGCTCCTCACTGGTGACTGAGCTCCTCACCCATCTCTAAGGGTGTGCCCAGCCACTCATTTGAAGCGGCTGAAACTCATGGAGATGTGTCAACCATGACAGTCCCTGCACATCCAGAGACTTGAGGTACTCAGGGTGACTCTCATCCACCCCAAGTGCTTTGCCACAGAGGAGTTTGGCAACCACCTCAGTGACTTCAGCTTGGGTGATTGACAAGTCCACCTCTGAGACCTCAGCCTCTACTTCCTCTTTGTAAGACAGGGCAGCGGGATTGAGGAGATCCTCGAGTATTCTTTCGACCGCCCGACAATATCTTCAGTCGAGGTCAGCAGCTCTCCACCTCTACTGTAAACAGTGTTGGCTGTGCACCGCTTTCCCCTCCTGAGGCGTCGAATGGTTCGCCAGAATTTCTTCGAGGCTGACTGGTAGTCTTCCTCCATGGCCTCCTCATACTCCTCCCAGACCCGAGTTTTTGCCTCCGCGACTACTCGAGCTGCACTAAGCCTGGCCTGCCTGTACCTGTCAGCTGCCTCTGGAGTCCTGCAACTCAACAAGATTTGATAGCACTCCTTCTTCAGCTTGACGGCATCCATTACTTCAGGTGTCCACCATCGGGTTCGGGGGTTTACACCGCGACAGGCACCAGAGACCTTGTGACCACAGCTATGAGCAGCCGCTTCGACAATGGCGGTGGAGAACATGATCCACTCTGACTCAATGTCCCCAGCCTCCCGCGGGATCTGGGAGAAAAGTCTAATTATACTTTTCTATATTTATTGTTATCAATTTCACTTCTAAGGCTGAGACATATTATTTTGAGAGGCTCAGGCAGGCGAGGCATGTTGTATAGTGGAATGTATTTGACCTGAACACACATTTATGAACAAACGTCAAAGTAGATGCAGCTCTGGGAAGCTGACCTTAATGTGAAACCAGTCTCCTAGGATTTATGTCACATAACACTGTTCAGAGGACCAGGGCTTGTTTGTACTTTGCCTCACAATCACACACTGTATATTGTGTTGTGGGTCTTTGTGTTTACACAATAGAGGGAATACAGGAAGCTCTTGTGTTGTTAAAGCAACTGTGGATCAAATTATCACTCCAGAAAATGCTGTGTTGGACCAATTCATCCATTTTTCACTCTTTATACTGTACCTGCGCATGAGCTGTTCCAGAAATTGCAAGGGAATGGGGGAAGCTACAGCATCATGCTTTTACAAATGAAGGTGAGAACATGCTGTCTCAGTATAAACTCTAGTCTTAGAGTAAGACTATACAGTATATACTGTATACTAGCGGGAGCCCATGGAAATTCCACGATAAAACAATAATATCAGAGTTCATACCAAACATATGGAAACAAATTTATTAGTATTATACACCAAGCGCACCCATCACAGAGTTCACCCACCAGCAGGCAGCGCATGCCGGTCTGACCCAGAGCTGGCGTCGGCGACTTTGGTGAGGAACGTGAATGAATGAATGAATGAATGAATGAATGAATGAATGAATAAATAAATAAATAAACTTTATGACTCATAAAGAAATAAGCAGATAAACAAATATCTTTGACGTGGAGCTGTTATGCATCAGAAAATAGCCGGTTTTAACTCCGTCCATTCTGTGTGTATATGGAGACATGGGTCACACGCATGACGTTACAGCGGTTTTCGTCGCAGAGAGATGCCCTTCAGATCGAAATGTTTCGCTGCCAAATGCCTTACACCATATTGTTCACCAGATTCCTTCTAACAGATGCGCCATGATTGGTTGGACGCTTGATTGACAGGTAGTGGGTGGAGTTAAAACGTGACACCGTGAGCTTTTCAAGTGAGCTTATTCAAATAAATAGGTGGGGATACACACACACACACACACACACACACACACACACACACACACACACACACACACACACACACACACACACACACACACACACACACACACACACACACATGCTTTATGTGCTCATGATTTGTTTTGTTTCTTCTGCATGGTGTGGTTGTCGATGCTCACACTCCACCATTCCCTATCATTGTTTCTTCATCTGCTTTCCTCTCAACCTTCTCTCTCCTCACAAGCTCCTCATCAATCTCAATTCTGCAGCAGCATCACTAAATCTGCAGCAGTGCTTTCCCTCTCTTTCTCTGACCTATCTCCTCACTTTCATTTCAGTGCTTCCCTCGAGGACACCACTTAAGGTGATGTTTTATTACAGCTTTCAAACACATTATCTTATTTAACTGCACTTGCTTTTTGATTTTGTGCTGTTATTTTTGCAGTTAAGGGATGTTACTGTATAGAAAAGATAGTCACTTTGGCAATAATTATATTTTTATAAATATTAATAGTAAACTATTGATTATTAATCTATTGATGACATTTTATCTTTAGATCTAATCCACCATGCTTGTCCATAGCTGTTATTGTTATCAGCTGTGTGTTGTTGTTCCCTTTAGTTTGTGTTTCCTTGCCCATCTGTGTCCATTTGTGATACAGCTTGTGACAGTCAGGTGAGCTCTATTGCGTTAATCCAGGTTGTGATCTCACCTGTTTTTTGTCTGGTATGGGACTGTGAACCAAAAAGAACACTTTGAACATAAGCCTTTGTCTTTTAGGTGTATGAATTTGTGTTCTACTTCCTTCACTCTTAGCAGAAGCAAAACTTGGCTAAAGATTGTGCACTTGGTTTGGTGGTATGTGGCTGCATTTAAAGCTCTGGGAAGAAGATCCAGTTGGTATCCATGTAAGAAAATACATACAAATGGAAAGAAACCCTAATTTAAAACAATTGTTCTGCTTGTGCTTTCACCACATTATTCGGTGAAGATGTTTATAGAGAAGTACAGAGAAGGCCAAACGTAGCTGCATTGTGTTTTTGTAGATCTGGAGAAAGCTAATGACAGGGTGCCCAGAGAGGAACTGTGGTATTGTATGAGGAAGTCTGGAGTGGCGGAGAAGTATGTTAGAGCAGTGCAGGACATGTATGAGGACTGTAAGACAGTGGTGAGGTGTGCTGTAGGTGTGACAGAGGAGTTCAAGGTGGAGGTGGGACTGCATCAGGGATCAGCTCTGAGCCCCTTCTTGTTCGCTATGGTGATGGACAGGCTGACAGACGGGGTTAGACAGAAATCTCCATGGACTATGATGTTTGAAGATGACATTGTGATCTGCAGTGAGAGCAGGGAACAGGTGGAGGAGAAGCTAGAGAGGTGGAGGTTTGTCCTGGAAAGGAGAGGAATGAAGGTTAGCGGCAGTGAGACAGAGTACATGTGTGTGAATGAGAGGGACCCAAGTAGACGAAGATATCAAGAAGGTGGAGGATTTTAAGTACTTAGGGTCAACCGTCCAGAGCAATAGGCTGTCTGGAAAAGAGGTGAAGCGTGTGGGACGGGTGGGGAAAAGTGTCAGGTTTGATGTGTGATAGAAGAGCTTCAGCTAAAATGCAAGAAAAGGTGTACAACACTGTGGTGAGACCAGCGATGTTGTTTGGTCTAGAGACAGTGTCACTGAGGAAAAGACAGGAGACAGAGCTGGAGGTAGCAGAGATGAAGATGCTGAGGTTCTCTCTGGGAGTGACCAGGAAGGATAGGATCAGGAATGAGTACATCAGAGGGACAGCACATGTTAGAGGTTTTTGGAGATAAAGTCAGAGAGGCCAGACTGAGATGGTTTGGACATGTCCAGAGGAGAGATATTGAATCTATTGGTAGAAGGATGCTGAGTTTTGAGCTGCCAGGCAGGAGGCCTACAGGAAGACCAAAGAGGAAGTTTATGGATGCAGTGAAAGAGGACATGAAGGTAGTTGGTGTGAGAGAAGAGGATGCAGGGTTAAATGGAGGCAATTGATTCGCTGTGGCGACCCATGAAGGGAAAAGTCGAAAGGAAAAGAAGAAGATAAGTAATGTAAAATAAGTCTGTACTCTATAAGAAATTATATTTAACCAAGCCAAGGTATCCTGAATTGATCTACAGTAAGTTTATCTAGTAGCCAGGTCAAATGTGAAATTTTTGGTGTATTTGAAATGGCTGCAACATTCACATTACATAAGGTTTCTAAACCCAGTATATTGTCTCCATATCACTCTAGAGCAGTGGTTCTTAACCTTGTTGGAGGAACCGAACCCTGCAGGTTTCATATGCTCACTCACTGAACCTTTCTTTAGTAAAAAAAAGTTTTTAAAAATTTAAATTTAAGACATAAGTTTTAAGGGTGTATTTAATGAATTGTGCATTAATGTCACCTTTTTCAAAGAACAAAACCAAGACAGTGCATGAACTCACATGAAATGACCTACCTGCAAATCAGTGTGACTTCTGCTGCTGTTATTGAGAGACCAGTTCAGATATGTTTGGCTTCACCTTGGCAAGTGCTACTCTTGTGTCATTTTCACAGCAAAGTTTGTTTCTTTTGTTTTCCATGCAGCTTAACTGTTCCTTCATTTTTGCCAGTGTGAGACTAGAGTTGCTCAACTTGACATTGCAAATCCTGCAGAACGCTCACTCCCATCACGTTCCGTTATACAGTACATGTAAATTCACGTTGCACATATTCGTCCGACCACTTTCTTTTTTTGCTCAACATAGTTACTATGAACTAAAATATTAAGAAGGCAATCAGATGACGTACCATCATGACAGGGATAAATCGACTACTGAGTGCGCAAAATCCCCTGTAGCACAGGTACTCTAATCAATGTAGCGTCACGTGATCACCTGTAGCCAGTGATGGCTAAGGGGGCCGTGTCATCATGAATTGACACGATGTGTCAAAAGTACACAGTGATTTGTGTATGTTCGACAAAAACACCCGACACAAAGACCAACTCACCGAACCCGTAAGGTTCGATCGAACCCAGGTTAAGAACCACTGCTCTAGAGGAATTGATCTGATGAGCTCATGTTTAATTTGAACAGGGGTCTTCTGTGGTTCAGTGAAGACGAGGAGGATGCCCTGACTGCTGTGCAGGTGGCACCACTGATATACTGGAATATTGCTGAGCTGAGCTGAACAGAATGCTGAAAAAGTAGGACGAGACTCTCTGATAGAATCACCCTATCTTACCCTTGAGCTCAATGGGTGTTGTCACACCACTGGCATGTGCAAAGCAATCTTCCGTACGTGTCTGATGCAAACACCAAAGCGACCATATTTCAGAAGCTGTAAGATTCCTCAATAAAACAATATGAATAAAGCACGATGACAGGAAAAGGAAGGGCAAGGCTTTCAAGAAAATTGGATTTGACTGCCGCAGGAAACCTGAGATACATTTTTTGAGTTGCACTGTGATGTGATATGATTGTGATCCAGATACATCAGTGCATACAGTTCCTATTTCAATATATATTTATTGGATAGTAATTAGAATAATATAATCGTCAACTGTATTATATGATTGTAAATATATATTTAGATTGTGTGTGTGTGTGTGTGTGTGTGTGTGTGTGTGTGTGTGTGTGTGTGTGTGTGTGTGTGTGTGTGTGTGTGTGTGTGTGTGTGTGTGTGTGTGTGTGTGTGTGTGTGTGTGTGTGTGTGTTTGTGTTCCTGACATCCTGACAGCAGCTGCTCATGGGTTGCTCTGACTACCAAGTGGCTGTTCCTGCCACACTGAGCAATGGTCAGTTTGTCACACTGTCAAAGTGTGTTTCTCCTCATGTAACACACCAAGTTGCCACAATGCAATATGTTTTTTTCCCCAGGTCTGCTTTATATCTGTATTGAATGTAGTGTCATTGTTTGTTTTTTTCCAAACTAGGAGACCAGTCTTGCTACAAAAAACGGTTTCATGATAGTGACCTAGTGCTCACTAGTTATAAACCATTACATTTAGTCAACTGTATTTATTTACACTGGTTGTCTCTTGACTGCTGTACACAACATTCAGAACAACCTGCGAGGGAAACAGCGAGATTTGTTTAGAAATAGTTGATCAGGGAGAAAAGGGTTTCCAGGTCACACATGGGTAGAGCTGTGTGTAGTATTTGCCAAATAAGTTCCTCTGGGTAAACTTGTTCTTTCACTGAGAGTGAAACAGAGATGTGGACACAGACTGGATTTAGCCCTTATTTTGATATATATAAGTTTCTGGGGTCACTGCATGGGTTCAGTCTATCTACAAATACCATCTATCTCCATATTAAAACACATTTTAATATTATTGCACACATAAAGCACATTTTTTAATATGAAAATCCCATTAAAATTTCAAAACATTTTTCTGTATGCATCGTGATGAATTTTTATTTGTTGTGACCCAGCAGTTCAATGGAATTTTAATTTCACCATTTATTGTCATTATACATTTTGTCCTAAACTAGCCTCGCTTCATTGTCCTGATTTCATTGTTTGAATGCTCAACTGTCCACTCACTCTAAGAAGGTATTTTCTTTCTTGGATTGTTGAATGTTCAATTTTATTTCACATTCAAATGTTATAATAAACAAATACAGTAAATGCGATACAAAATCATTGTCAAATCAATGTAAGTTTACCAATAAGTTGCATATTGCCGATTTAACCAATGATTTCATAAAGACGAAAAGGGAATAACAAATTACTGTATAATTCTGTTTATGGCCCCTGTACGTTGGCATGTGTTTGCTTTAGAATGTCTTTAATTAACTAATGAAATGGCAAAATGAATTTGGGGGGGGGGGGTTCTGTTTATTGTTAACATTACTCTGAATTTATGGTGTGGAGTATTTTTTCAAAATACTCTAGCATATTTCTTGGAAAAAATGTAAAAAAATTATAAAGTCAGGTATATTCACGCACGCATGCGCGCGCACGCATGCATGCGCGCGCACGCGCGCACAGACACACACACACACACACATACACACACAGACTGCGTGTGTATTTATAGTGTATGTGTGTTTTGATTTTAGTGTTATTTCCTAACATTTGCACATTGAGTGGAAAACTCTTGACGAATCTTTTTACTGAATGTTGTCATAGCAATACAGCTTTGTACAGGTGTGTGAAAATACATCTGTGTCATTTTCAAATTTAGTCCCCACACTTCTCTGCCACATTCCCAGAATTCTCTGCAGTTTACTGTTAGATTCACAGAACATTCCTCTAGGCAGTGAGGAAGTACTGTCATTGGGTAATTTTTATCTCAGATTGCATTGTGGTTTTAGAGTGTGTCACTTTATGATATTCATACAATAGATGTATTAGTAAACTCAAAAAATAAGTTTATGCATCAATGTAAGCTGCCTGAGTTTCAGACAGAATAGGAACTGCAAAGAGATGTTCAGTATGAATGAAGCCAAAATTTACTCAGTAGTGCTGCTTTAATTCTGGACAGCAGTCAAATCCCACAGAGCCTCTGCAGGATCAATGACAGGACCACAGAAATACTGACTGTCCTAGCTCTCAGGGAGGATGGCCTGATGTGGACACACTGCTCCAGGTGGAATTACTTTCTGCAAGCCTGACTGCAGATAATGACTCTGAGCTGTGATTCAAGACGAATACCCTGGGATACCCTGTGCTAAAAAATTAAAGATTATGAAGTGAGAGTGTGTTCAAACTATTCTCGCTACTGACGTCACTCTATAAAGAGACAATTGGTTCATGTAAATGTGTTGGGTTGCACCACATTAGATTCATGTCATCTCCAGTAAAACGGGATCAATAAATTGCTATTTATGATCTGGGATCTGTCTAGAGACCACGTATTTCCACCTGCATCCAGGAACTGTCGCAGTCTGTCTGTCCTGTCCAAAGACTGAGAGCGTTAGACTCTTGCTCATGCATAAAAACCCCGCTGTCTGGTAACAGTATAATCCAGATATACTGTATATATATATATATTATATATGTATTATATATATATACATGTATATATGTATTATATATATATATATATATATATATATATATATATATATATATAGAGAGAGAGAGAGAGAGAGAGAGAGAGAGAGAGAGAGAGAGAGAGAGAGAGAGAGAGAGAGAGAGAGAAATAACAAAAGTATAGTATACTTTATTAATCCCGGAGGAAATTGCAGATATCCACTGCTCACGCATTACATAATGAATAAATACTGGATAAACACCAGGAGAAAAAGGAACACTGACACCTAAGGACATACCACAACACATACACTACACTGACAAACACATGCAGCACTAACAGGACATATACTACACTAAAACTAAAATATAAACAATATAAAATAAAATAAAATAACATAAATTAAAAGTGAAAGTCAAAATAGCAGGAGTCCCACATGGTGGGTAAGGTACACCTTTCTTATATTGCAAGGCAATCCACTATCTAATATCACAACATCACAACACCTTGGCCCCACTACACTGCAGCACAGATTGACATCTCTTCTCCTCCTCTCTCTTCAACCGTGTGCTGACCTCACCACCTCCCCCCCGCTCCTCCTGAGAGAGTCATTGTACCCCCTGATGGCACGGGGCACGAAGGAGGACCTCAGCCTCTCTGTGGAGACAGCAGTCTGCTGCTGAAGGTGCTTCTCTGCTGGGAAAAAGGTGGTGTGCAGGGGGTGGCTGGTGTTGTTCATGATAGCCCTGACTTTGGACATGGTCCTGCGCTCCAGAAGTGTCTCCACAGAAACCTGGCCCCGCCTCCCCAACACACAATGGCGTATGACAGCACCTCGGAAACTACATACTGATAGAACATGAGAAGGAGCTCAGGACAGATGTAGAAGGAGGCTGGCCTCCTCAGGAAGTACATCCTGCTCTGCCCCTTCTTGTACACACAGTCCGAGTTGAGTGACCAGTCAAGTTTGTTGCCTAGCTGCAGTCCCAGGTACTTATAGTTTCCTACCACCTCCACCTCACTGCCCTCTATGATCACTGGCTGTGGAGAGGGGGGTGCCCGCTTAAAATCCAGCACTATCTCCTTCATCTTGGAGATGTTGAGCTGGAGCTGGTTCTGTTGGCACCACTCCACGAAGTCAGCCACCAATGCCCTGTACCCCCCCTCATCACCCTCCCGGATACATGCCACAATCGGAGTGTCATTGGAGTACTTCTGTATGTGGCATGTATCCGAGTTGTGTTTGAAGTCCGATGTGTAGAAGGTGAAGAGAATGGGGGAGAGTACGGTCCCCTGTGGCGCCCTCGTGCTGCTGGTCACCATAGAAGACAAACAGTCCCCCATACGGACGTACTGGGGTCTGTCTGTTAGGTGGTCTGTGATCCAGCTCACGGGGTAGGGGTCCACAGCCATGGAGGTCAGTTTATCCTGCAGGAGCCGGGGCTAGATGGTGTTGAAGGCGCTCGAAAAGTCAAGGAAGAGTGCTCTGACGGCACAGCCCCCGGCTGGCGTCCGGGTAGGAGAGCACATGGTAGCGGAGGTACAAGACAGTGTCGTCAACCCCAACCTTGACCTGATAGGCGAACTGGAGAGCGTCCATCGCACCCATCGCACATATTTTGTCACCATTTGGTTTCATACCTTCACAGTTAACTGCTGTTAATCTCTTTCCTGCCTGATCTAAGGTACAAAGTTGTGATTGTGGAAGAAGCTGAGAAACCATTCATAGAATCAGAGATCCGTGTTGAGTAACAAGTTCTGGAGCAATGATTTCATTTTACAATTATTTACAATTTACAATCTGAGGCTATCCAAAGCTTTAACACACAAATTGTGAACTAAAATGTGAAATCAATTAAATGAACTTGGACTTTGGACTTGAACAAATTGCTTGGCAATTATTTCTCTGCCAAGTTGTTAATATAATGAGAACTGATACTGAACCATTCCATCAGAACTAAGGCTTGTCTTCTGCACTTTGTGTGATGTAGTGAGGGGCAAGTATGATAAGGTTTGGCCAACAGTTACATTCAGAGTCAACTTTTTCAGTTCATACGGACATTCCTTACACAGGCTTTATAAGGATGTTGCTGTCAGGAATGTTTTGCATGGAGCTTTCTTGTAAAACAAAAATCTTAAAATTTTGAAGAAGTTGACACATCGTGTTTAAATGCTCATGTCAATCTGTCTCAAATTTCAGCAGCCATGAATCCTCAGTGTTAGATCTCATTTCCCATTTGAAAGGAGTAGCAATTTGTATCCTGTTGTCATGACAGGACAATTTGTATCCTGTTGTCATGGCAACAGGATACAGCGATGGACTGAAGTAGCTGTGCATACAAATTCAAAATGTTTGACTGCATAATGTGACTTGAATTTTTGGTCTTTCTCTGCCTTTCAGTCTCTGTTTTTCTCTCTCTTTCTGTCTCCCAGCTGATGAACTAAGGGATGAGTGTCACAGAACAAAAACACTGCAAGACCCTGTACATACTCCAACTCCCATCATTTCAAAACATTTCATTTTTACAGTTCAACAATTTGATTTTTGAGCCATCCAGCAAATGTAGGAGTGAAATGTTCAACAAGGACTCACTTCAGAGTTCTTTCTTTGAGTGTGTGAGAAAAACCATCCACAGCAAACATTTTCCAGTGACATGTTATAGTCTTGCATGTGTGCGTGGGCCTGTGTGTATTTCTCTGTTTGGTTCCCAGCTCTCTCCTGCTCCTCCAACTTCCTGGTTCCACCCCGGGCTTCTGATTGATGCATCATGCTCTCCCTCAGAGCATCAATCCGAGCAGGTGTTCAGACATTCAGCTGGTTTCATGTGCACAGCCAGTCTTGCTGGCTTGTTTTTAAATTGTGTGGTGTTTTGAGATCACCTTGTGAAATGGGGCCTAGGTATTTGGAAATTGTCTACAGCTTAATGATATCTCACCATTTTAATCTTTCTGTGAGTAGGGGTGATGCTCACTGTTTTTGTATCATTGTGTCAGGAGGATTTGGCAGGTTTTTCCTTTCGATATGCTTCTAAAACCTTTAGCCCTGTTTTTGAGGTCTTCACTTTGTTATTTCTTTTTGGCTTGAGAGGCATCTATCGGCCCTTGTGTTGTTGTTTTTGTTTTTTAATGTGAAAGTCCCTTCTGCAAAGGGTTTGAGAAATTATTGGTTCATTAAATAATTTTATTTGAACCTTTTTACATCATCTAAGTCAAGGATATTGACAAATATGTTTAAAATAATTTTTAAAAACCCAGATCTTTCTTAACTTTATTCAACACACTTATTCGACATTCAAAATGGAAAAAAGAAAAGTGAAAAAAGTGAAAAAAGAACGACCAGCTAAATCTTTGAATGAAAGTCTTCAAAAACACTTCATAAGCCTTTCCAACTTCATGTTAATCAACAATTCTTGATTATAGATGTCCTGATAATTCTTTTTGGTAAAGCATGGCTTACATCAGTGTATTCTTCTTGTACAGAGCAAACTCAAAATACTCCAGCCCACACCTCCAAACTCATTTTCTTCACAAGTCTTGTGATTGACCAGAATTTGTGCTCACTGCTATGATGTGATACGTGAACCTACACGATTTTCTCTTCTCTTGTGAAAAAAGCTTGTAATGAGGCAGCAATAATGCATTGCTGTTTAAAGGCACTTGCTTACCCAGCTCCTCACAGACAATAAGGTAGTGTGGTTCACAAAGATGGCTTTTATAGAGCTGTTTTTCACCAAGCCATGTCTGCTTTAAATAATCATGAAGTTAAAGGACAAACAAATACACAACTATACATTTTAGTATTCCATTTATATTCAGTATTATTGCATCTGCATGTGCAGCACGGTTGCGCAGTGGGTAGCGCTGTCACCTCACAACACCGCGGTGTTTTGAGGTTTGCATGGTCTCCCCGTGTCTGTGTGGGTTCTCTCTAGGTTGTCCGGCTTCCTCCCACCTCCAAAAACATGCGCTTCAGGTTAATTGGCAGGTCCCAAATTGACTGTAGGAATGAGTGTGTGTGTGTGCGTGGTTGTCTGTCTTTGTGTGTGACTCCACGGTGCACTGGCGTCGTGCCCACAGGGTCCCCTGCCTCATGCCCAATGCCAGCTGGGATAGGCTCCAGCTCCCCGTGACCCGCTGCGGCGGATACAGTGGCAGAAAATGGATAGATGGATGCATCTGCATGTGATGCACGATACATTCGTCAGTGACACATCCTGATCCATCTGCATTCATTGCATGTTCCTGTCAAGCCACATTAGACCCAAAAGGAAAGTGCTAAATGGGAGGAAGGTTAATGTGCAGCACCTTTTACTGCTGAGATGCTGCTTGACATCTCGCCTCTCAGCCATAGCAGTTTAAATTGTGCCAGAAATGAACATGAAAGATTCACTGAAGCGTGAAGTCGCGTCCAGTGAACCAGGAAATGGCAGCAAGGTTTTCGTCATGGTATAATTTTTCCTGAAGAGACAGCGAGATGACGTGTAGAGAGAGTGGGAAGAGGATGGCCAGCGATATGCCTGACTGGAAGTTGATGAATTCTGTGGAGTGTGAAAATACTTTCCTCCTGTTGAGAGAAATAGTTGGTTTAATGTTCATGAAAGGGCCTGGTTTTCGTGGATGGCACTGCATAAGGTGGTGCATTTCTCAGGTTGTCAACTATGAGGGAAAATTTTCAGCCACACAAAACATCTGTGTTCCAAAAATTTTATTTTAACAACCTTTTAAAGACAGTTTAGCTGTTAAGTGTACACACAGTTAGGAGATAGGATTAGCTTCCTGCATCCTATGTGATGCTTGTGGTGTACTTCTGAATCACATTGACTATTTTATTCGACAGACTTGGCCTTGAAAGAAAAGTAGTCTCACTCTCCTCCAAGCACCTTTTATAATTTGAGGAGGACAGTTTAACAGTGCAAACCCTACAAGTCCTAAGTGGTACATGAGAATATTTTTCAACATTTGAAAAACAAAGTAGCTTTACTTCAGCAGGGGATGGCTACCATCTACATGCTAAACGCCCGGCCACTGCAATAAATAAGGAAGGAGAAGCCCTGGCATTTGGCATCTCCATGGCAACAAAAGAAGCAATGATTACACAAGAGACTTGACAAATTTCAACCCTTCACCTTGTGCATTAAAAGTGAGGGTGATCTGGATGACTGAAGCCACAACATCACAGTCTAAGGTTTAAGCTGGTCACACAAACACACACCCCCATCACCACACGTTCAGTTTCATTTGCAGCCACTTTAAAACAGATGACAGAACGAGTTTAATTTCTAATTGGTTTATTAGTACTCTGACAATACTATGTTTTTTGAAACTCACTTAAGTTACATATGGTAGGATTGTTTGGTTTGAGAAGTTACAATTCCTCTTCGTCTTGAGTTACATACATGTTATTTCCTGATTTGGACAAAAGATGGGGATTATAAAGAGGCCCAGACCAAGAACTGGACCAACAGCTCTGACAGCATGCATGGGGATGGAGGGGAATTCTTTTATATTAAATTGTACTTATTGTTTGGAGTCATCCCCCTGCATAGTGCCTCAGTATATACTGTACTGTATGTTCCTCTCAAACTTCATTTGGGGGATTTTGATTTGTTGAGTTGACATCGTGTTTGGTTTGTCGTGTTTTTGAGTAGTTATAAGTTAGAGTTATTTGGTGTGACCAATTCACTAAATGGCGGCATGGTGGTGTAGTGGTTGGTGCTGTCACCTCACAACCAATGTTCCCTCTACACTATAAGAAATGATTCAAAGACCTAGTAAATGTGAGTAATGTATAGGTATGCATGCTCAGTAAAAACTTTGAATATCATCATGATGAATATTTGATTTGACCACATCAAAATTAATTAGTAAAACTCCAAAAGGAATATTTGTGTGAAATAGACACATGTTAATTAAGTTTACTTGCTTAAAACAAATTATTATTTGACTCACAGATTACATGGTGTAGATATTTTTAATAATAAGTGTATGTTTCACCAACATTTTTGAGAGAATATCAAAAATGAATATTTTTGAGAATATCAACAAATATCAGTTAGTTTTAATAAGTGCAATTATTAAACAGGTCAACTCAATTTTATTGGAGACGTAACTAACAACTTAAAAACATCAAGTAAACAGAAGGGAACTGATCCTGCCTTTTTAGGATTTTGGGGCGCTGGTGACTCACTCTGGAGTCGGGTCACCATGCAGGTGGATGTTCGTCTCGTTACAGGTTGGATTTTGAATTTTTGGGGTAAGCCTTTCAAAATTATTGGTATGTGTAGTTTACTTTCACCATGGTGTAAGCTCAATTTACTTTATTCAAATGTACTCAAATAGTTACAGATATGGGCTTAATTAGTTCGGGTGGTTAAGCTACCCATGTTAGGATGGGCTAGCCGGTTGATGCTACTGATACTGACCTATTTTGGCCGTTTTTTGGTACTTTTGATATTTGTCTCTATATACCACATTAAAAATGATTGAACATACCCATGCTTGCTTTGTTTATCTTCAGCACGACTTCAGCTATATGAAGAAATCATTTTTATTTGCCTGTAACTTATTATATTAACATATTGGGGCAAATTAGACACACGGTCAAATTCGGAAATGGAAAAATTGTATTTTATTGCACATAAAAACCAAAAAACATGTTCATCGAATTTATTTGAGCTCCAAAAAGGTTGCCATAGGCTTCTAACATAATTATATTCAGTTTGTGTCACTTGTGCCACTCTTCAGAAGAGTTTTTCAAAATAAGACTATGCCCACGATCATGCATAAAAATGTGTGAATCGTGCACATAGTCGTTTGCGTCACATAGACGTTGGCGTCACATGACAAAATACAACAAACATGTTTGCATCACGTGAATACATGCCTCACCGCTTGTATGATGGCGATTACATGGACAGAAATAAGGCACCTGCCGTCTGATTAGAGGTAAGATCGGGCCTACAATATCCAGCCCGACCCGAGCCCCTGGGTATCAAAACCCGACCCGAACGTAATTATTGACCTTTTGAGCTCGACCCAGCCCGGATCTTACCCCTACGTCTGATTATAAGGAGCCGTTTGAACCGCTTGTCTTAGATCAAATGTAAACGGTCATATCTCCGTGTTTCCGGGGTCAATCGGCTCCAAATTAAACCAAAAGACAGTGTCACATCTATACTGTCACGTAAACATGCGCACAGCAATCCACGTGACAGACTTTATTTGTTAAGAATGGTTTAAAAACATCATGTGATCATAGGGCTGTAAGGGTTAAAGAAGAGAGAGAGGGCGACCATCAGTGAATTAATGTCCAACACTTTTGCCTATAGAAGACAGGATGTCATCAGTCTTCAACTGAGCATCAAAGAGATCAAAGACAGGTGGCCTGCCTTGTTCGATGTGTCACAGATGAGAAAAAATCGTTTAATGCACATGCACCTTGGCCAGCTTTTTAAAATCTAAGTCTGTAATTTGGGCCGTGTCCCTTTTTGTCTTTTTCTGTTTTTTTCAGGTCAACGCTGAGTTCCATTGAATTACCACTGTACTGTATTTCTTGAGGCCAAACTCATGTTCATGTTGGAACTGCTTGCCATCTTCCAAGCCAAGAAAGGTGCTGCTGGAGAGATGCATCGTGCAGAGATGAATATTCTACTCCTGGTATTTGAGTTTGCTCCTCTGTTGAGACAATTCTTTTTCCCACCTGTGTCACCACTCCTCTTTCTTCTGAACCTAATTTACTACCTCAGTACTCTTGTATTCAACACAAGATCATGCATGAGGAGGAGAAGGAGAAGGAGAGAAGAATAACGAGGAGAGTAGGAGAGAACAAAGGGAGGAGGAGAGGAACAAGGAGAATAGAAGAGAGGGAGGATAGCTTCATGTAACCTGCATGAACTGATGAAGTCACATGGATAAGACCATTCAATTTTCAGTCTTACTTTTGAAAAAAAGGGCTGAATGATATGATCAATTTCAATGATTTACTGGATGCTGGAGATGATCTTCACCTTCATGTTCCAAACTGTTATTGGCCTACCTACTAGTCGTCAATATATTTAGTGTGAATACTACATCTTGCAATAATATGAATCTTTTTTTTTTTCATGGCTGTTTGGCAAGAAGCATTTTAGTTCAGAAGCATTTGATCTTTGGTATCCTGAATTACCTGTCCTGTAAAAGCTTTGAATGTGCTGCTGTTCATTATGGAAAAAATGTTTAAAAATAAAGTTTTGATGTTTTGTGAGCTCTTGGTCATATTGGTTTATAGTACACAATATTTTCCATTAAAAAATTAAGATAAAAAATCAGTCGGTACAACACATTTTATTAGTAAGCCATTAGCAAATGTGCAATTATCTCCTACAAATGTTTTCAATTATATTTACTCATTTTGTTTGGTGCTTTCTACTCAGGTTTTCCATGTGGTTAAAAAATATTTCAGTTACATTTACTCCATTTATGTGGTAATTGAACCAAATCAATTAATTCAGACGTACTTGAAAATATTACTTAGATTTACTCATTACTCAGGTTTTGTTTTAACAGATTTGAGAGCTTTCATATTTATTCAATATTTGTAAGTGTAAAAATGTTTCACTGATTGAATTAAGTAACATGCAGTATTATTTTTTTGAGTGTAAGCTGTACGCTTGCGAAATTGTGCACTGCTCACGCATTCTCAGCACACAAGAAAATCTTTGCAGCACATAAAATAAAATTGAACATAAACTTTTGAAATAATATCTAATATTAGAACAAATCTAATTAAAAAATTTGAACAATAATTTTGTTTTCTGAACCGTTTTGCATTGTAACTCAGTGAGTGAAACATGTCCAGCCAATGATGCAATCAGGTTCACTGATGCTAAGTAGCCAATCACAGCATTGACGGTCCTGCATGTGAGCCCTGCCATACGCGTCATGCAGGTTAGGTAGCTAACAGCAGTGCGACACAAATGCTAACCTTTTATCACGGTGAGTGAGAAAAGTCAAAGCAAAAAGCAGACAAAGCCATTAACTTGGACAAAGTGTACAACCATGTGAAAAATAAGGTCAAATTTAAGTCAGATTACTGCATATCCTACTGACATTCTTCAAGATTTTTTATTTATGGATCATTAAATGCCATCACTACTGGATAATTTATGGATAGTAGAAATGCTAATAAAAAGGTAATTAGATATTTTACAAAGAGTAACATTTGTACTGTATCACAAGCAACAGCACATTGTGCAAAAGCCATAAGACAAGCCATAAGACACTTGAACGATAAATATTAAATTATTTGTCTCCAAGTCCTTGCAACCTGTTTACATGCACTCAGCACTTGTACATTGCCACCCCCCCCCCCCCACCTACTGCATTTTGCATCTTGCGTTTTGTATTTAGTATGGTTATTTATAGTATTAAAAGTATTTAGAATAGTTAAATTAAGGTATGAATGTACAGTTTGAGACACCACCTGCCAGAAACAAATTCCTTGTCTGTTTTTCAACAAACGATGGCCAATAAAACTGATTCTGATTCTGATTCTGAAAATGTGAATCTCGTAATGTGAACAAAAAGTGATGTCTGAAAGGTGTATATGTCTCATTTCTTCCAGAACAGGACCCTAAGCCAGGCTACAACTGGACCTCACCAAGGCCAAAGCAGCACTTTTCCCATGGCCAAAGCAGGACTAGCACATATAACATACTACACATCTCATGAGAAACAAGGTTTTTGTCTTTTTCATTTCAAGTGGGCCAAATCACTTATATAAAATATTGCTCACAACTAGAAGGTTCTGGGTTCAAATCCTTTCTGTGCAGTTTGCATCTTCTTCTCCTTGTGTCCGCGTGGGTTCTGTCCGGGTTCCCCAGCTTCCTCCCACATCCAAAAACATGCAGCTTAGGTGAATTGATCATTTCAAATTGCCCATAGGTGGGACTGACTGTGAATCAACTGTTGATTCTTTTCTTGATTTATCTAGATCTGGATGAATAAAAACTACACAAATACCGTATACTTGATCATAATCCACAGTTCCATATTATAAGAAACAGTACAAGAGAAATAAAAATATATTTTAGCCAACATACACTAAAAAACACAAAACTAAATATGACAAATACTGCTGTATTATTTGGTTCGTTAACATTTATAAAGAGCAGTTATTCTACCCATTTCACTGCTTGAATCATTTTGGTCAGAAAAAAGAGTGCATTCCTCTTTCCTGCAGTCATAATGCAGCAATAAAAGAAGTGGTGGAATGTGTCAAAGAGAACTTCATAAATAATGGATGGCATGAAGCTTCTTTGAAAGCTGCTGGCCTTGAAATCCACTCCCTGGTTAAATCAAGTGTCTTCAGGTCTCTGTATAACTACAAAACATTTACTGTATATGTACACACACACACACACACACACACACACACACACACACACACACACACACACACACACACACACACACGCACACACACACACACACACACACACACACACACACACACAGGTAGCTCTGGAGCTAATGGGCGGGTGTTGTGTCCATTTTAGGGGCTCACGACTGCATACATTAGGATCAATTTCACTCTCAGTTCTTTGTGTTTGATATAGGAATGGCCCAGATGACAGGACCAACCAAGAGGCAAACTAAACAGCCTCTTCTTGACCAGGCACACACCGAAAATTATAGGCTTTCTCACAGACCTTGAAGGTTAACTGTTTTTTTTTTCAGTGCAGTGAATTGATTTACAAGCTCTTCAAATGGTGCACACACACCTGGAGGATGCACACATTTAGCTGTGAATGTCCCAAATTTCTTAGTACCTAGCAAATGATTTTCCAGTGTTATTAACACAAATATGATAAATATGTAAATAGAGCTGGAGCAAAAAATACATTGTATGAGCCAATCTGATTCTGACAGAAAATGTTCAAGCTCTGATTTTTAAAAATGTGAATTGGTAAGTCCACGTGTTGAGCGCTAACACAGAAAGGTTAAAATAAGAAGGATAAATGATTCACGCCACTTTAAAAATAGTTATTTACACACTCCTGCAAAATTACATACAAATGGTAGCAAAAGGGAGGGAATTGAATTACCAGATTGGTAATGTATTTTATTGTAAATGTCCTTATACTGAATTTGTGTTGTTGTTATCAGAGCTGCTGAATTAAATTAATATATTTGGAATCAGGTTATTTTATTGTGAAAGCCCAAATCTACAAAGATGTATACTGTACTTGCAATGAAGAAAACAGCATTCCTACAAAAAGTATAATTTATTAAATGTAAATGTAATTTATTGAATGCATGATGTTTCATATACTGTACTGTCTGATGCATTGCATACATTGGGTTGCAGTCTTTGCAACCCAATGCATTACATACATTTTGTGGCTTGTGTGAGGAGTGTGGTTGAACGTGTATTGCTGCCAAGCCTGTACTGTGCCATTTAATTAAAACTATCCCCAATCAAAATTTCTGAAAATGCATGCACCATCAAATTTGCTGCCCTCAGGGTTTTGTCAAAGGGAAGAACAAACAGAACGACAAATGACAGAAATCCATGCACTGAGTCTTCTCTGTCATGCATCCAACCTTCCTGCCCTGTTCATAACATTTTCATGCATATATATATATATATATATATATATATATATATATATATATATATATATATATATATATATATATATATATATATATATATATATATATATATATATATATATATATATATATATATATATAAAAATTACATTTACATTTACATTTAATATATATATATATATATATATATATATAAAATTCTCTTTTAAAAAAGAAATAGAAAATCTTGTATTTCCTACCTGGTGCTGTAATTCTGTTGGGAGACACAAGTAAAAGATGTGTTGTCATTAAGTAGCTGAATTAAATGTTCTTACTTTGGACTTCTGGGTGGAAATTTTCAATCAATTAGTTCAATATTTTATAAAACAGGCAAAATTTCTAGAATAAAACAAGACAATTCCGTCTCAGTCAGATCCCTCCGCTGATTGCCTCTCTTTCAATGGGAGCCGCCGCACCTCTATCCACGCTGCGTCTCCCTCCGCTGACGACATCGTCTCCTCCCGCAGAGCCGAAGGGAGCAACAGCTTCTCACACCTCCTCTGCTGGATGTCCGTGGGGGCTGATCGGGGCCGGCGGGGATATTTTACCGATGCTTTCTACTTAATGTGACCATTTTACAAAACTATTTGAGATCCCGGCCGAAGCAATGGGAGGGTTTGGAGTGATACTGAGGATTTTACAGTACGCCGGACTGTGTTTTCAACTTAACGCGGTTCTCTTGAACGGAGAAGCGGATAATCACATCCCTGGAAACGGTAACCTGTCACCTCTTTGTTGGTCCATTAGTCTCTTATTAACTCATGAGGACTGACTGGTCTGGTTCACTGGACTGTAGTGTGATCGGGAGGTATATTTTTTATTCTGTGATATATTTCATTATGGTAAAAATGTTGGTAACTAAGCATCTTTATTAGGTTTACCGTAATTTAAATGCATGACGGATGATGACACATAACATGAATATTTCATTTTGTTTTTAATTTGTCTACGTCAAAGTGGTCTAATATTGTCAAACTTGGCGGTATGATTAGATGTGTCTGATTATGACTATATGTTATATTAATTCAAAGGCAGGGCATTATAAATAATATTCATAGTCCGCATAAAAACTCATTAAAATCAGTTTAATCACAGATTAAACATTTATAGTATAAAGGGTTTATTAGGTTCTATTTTTGCTCATGTTGGTTTGTTGATTGTCAATGGATTTTAATAAAATTATGTCTAGGGGTGGGATTTGACTTCAACATTCTATGAAATACAAACCTGAAAGAAAATACAGTATAAGTGAATGTTGCCTTTAAAAACAATAATAGGAAAATGATTTTTGCTTGACAGAAATTGCACGAAGAGAGCAGAACAGTTCTGCACCGTGTGCTTTTCATGGAGGTGGATGAAGGTTGAAGCCCTTTCATATGTTATGGCCACATGTGGGTCTGTTTTAGAAGAGAACATTTCAGAGGATGAGTTTCTAATTGTTCAGTTTTCCTCCAAACATCTGGTGTTTCACAATACCTACCAAACAGTTTTAACCTTCACCTTATTGGCAACATTGAAATTTTTTTTAATGATTTTTGTAAAATCATCCCTGTTATTTTATCGTGAGTCAACTGAATGACATTTTCACCGAGAGCAAACCTCCCTCTTCTTCAGCAGACAGAGATTTATCATTTCCTGCATTTACCTGAATTACGTGATAACCGCTTCATCAGTTGTCTCTTCCGCCCTCCCTACCGAGTAGGTTAGCTTTAGCTTGGTTGTGATTCTGGTGTGCAGCGCTTCCAAATGGACTCATTGTCTTGGACAGTTTAGAAAATCATAAGCATTTCTCCCACAGGAGAATTAAATTTGTTAATTTAATTTGTTAATTAAATTTGGTTGTGATTGTGTTGTGATTGTCACTGTCTGAGATGGACCATAAATAATTCCACTGGGTGAGGATTTAAAATTTGATTCAGTCAGCAAAATTTGAACTTTATGAACAATAGCACCACAAAAGAGAGTTGTGGTATTGTTTATAATGATTAATCTGCTGGGTTTTATTCACTTTTTCATTTGGACTCTTTGATAAATTGCCCATGAGAGGTTCTGGATGCACACAGCGTACAGTTTTGGGTGTAGCTCTGACTCATTTGATTCAAATAAGTGCATCTATGAGGGCCTCATTAGTCCCTTCACCGCAGTTTCTTCTTCAGAATCTAAGAGTAAATTAAATTTCATGCAAACTAAAATTATAGTTTTATTCTCTGTATTAAGAAACACAGCAGCTATAAAGAGATGAGTGTCTTCACCTCAGTGTGAACCATGTGTTGGTGTGTGACTTTCACCTCCTGTGTGTATTTGCGAGTCAAGAAGATGAAGGAGAGAAGTGTTAAGGAAATGATGATGCTGCGCTTGGTTTTATCATCAATTCTGAGCCCTTCATTTTCAGAGCAGGACATATTGATGGTTGTTCTTCTTGGCAGGCTTCAGCCTGTCATCCATCATGAATGAACATTTGCTTCGAATGGAGGCGTCTCCCAATTCATTAGGCATCCAAAATGTCTGGGATCCAGTCATCTTCTTAGTGTCTTCGTAATGAGGACAGCCAGCCCAGATAGTTTGCATTGGCTCTCCTTTTAATGGAGCTCTGGCAGTAAGTGTGGGGGTGGGGGGTGAGGGGCTAGGTGCTGGCGGTGGCTCTCTAGGAGGATGTAAGGGTAACTGAAACAACCTCAAAAGGAAACAGCAGAAAACTGGAATAGATGTGAACTTCCTGTAATTCGAAGGGACAGCTGCTTCCTCCTTCCTCAGTGCACAGCAGCTGGTGCCTTGATGGATTCAGATACATATTTTTCGTGATATCATCAAGAAGAGCCATGTTGATTTTTGTTTATTTCAAGCTTTAAATTAGTGTTTGTGTGTTTTGTGTGGGAACTATCATTTGTTTTCCATGACCTTACTTGGGGACCATTCTGTGCTTATCATGCTGTGTTTTTCTTCATAAAAATGTAATGTACCATTAGTACCATTAAGTCCTACACCGATAAAAATTCTACATAATCACAGATAAGTGCTTCACTCACTGAGTAGTTCTATTCATTACGATGGGAATATTACAGCGTAAAACAAAAATGAATAACAAAAACACGATGTTTGTGCTTGTAAACATAAAATGTTGCACACATTTATGGGGGATGTTCTACAATTGCTTTTAAGTTTCTAGCTACATATGTTCTTGCGTAATTATTATGGGCCATGTCCTCTGATGTTTTTCCCAGGAACTGCTAGTGCCTTATGTATGTACTGAATACAGGTCATTCTCCAAAAATTTGCATATTTTGATAAAGTTCATTATTTTCCATAATGTAATGATAAAAATTAAACTTTCATATATTTTCAATTTATTGCACACCAACTGAAATATTTAAGGTCTTTTATTGTTTTAATACTGATGATCTTGGCATACAGCTCATGAAAACCCAAAATTCCTATCTCAAAAAATTAACATATCATGAAAAGGTACCTTACATGAGCTATTAATGTAATCATCTGAATCAACGAATCAACTCTAAACACCTGCAAAAGATTCTTGAGGCTTTTAAAAACTCCCAGCCTGGTTCATTGCTCAAAACTGCAATCATGGGTAAGACTGTCGACCTGACTGCTGTCCAGAAGGTCATCATTGAAACCCTCAAGCAAGAGGGTAAGACACAAAGAAAATTCAGAGCGAATAGGCTGTTCCCAGAGTGCTGTATCGAGGCACCTCAGTCGGAAGTCTGTGGGAAGGAAAAGGTGTGGCAGAAAACGCTACTCAACCAGAAGAGGTGACCAGACCCTGAGAAAGATTGTGCAAAAGGGCCGAATCCAGACCTGGGGGGACCAAGCCACTCTTGAACCAGAAACAGCAGCAGAAGCGCCTGACCTGGGCTACAGAGAAGCAGCACTGGACTGTTGTTCAGTGGTCCAAAGTACTTTTTTGATGAAAGCAAATTTTGCTTGTCATTCGGAAATCAAGGTGCCAGAGTCTGGAGGAAGACTGGGGAGAAGGACATGCCAAAATGCCTGAAGTCCAGTGTCAAGTACCCATAGACAGTGATGGTCTGGGGGGGCATGTCAGCTGCTGGTGTTGGTCCAGTGTGTTTTATCAAGGGCAGGGTCAATGCAGCTATCAGGAGATTTTGGAGCACTTCATGCTTCCATCTGCTGAAAAGCTTTATGGAGATGAAGATTTCATTTTTCAGCACGACCTGGCACCTGCTCACAGTGCCAAAACCACTGGTAAATGGTCTACTGACCATGGTATTACTGTGCTCAATTGGCCTGCCAACTGTCCTGACCTGAACCCCATAGAGAGTCTATGGGATATTGTGAAGAGGAAGTTGAGAGACACCAGACCCAACACTGTGGATGAGCTTAAGGCCGCTATCGAAGCATCCTGGGCCTCCATAACACCTCAGCAGTGCCACAGGCTGATTGCCTCCATGCTACGCCGCATTGAAGCAGTAAATTCTGCAAAAGGATTCCTGACCAAGTATTGAGTAACTGAACATAATTATTTGACTTAGTTGACTTTTCTTGTATTAAAAACACTTTTTTTAATTGGTCGGATGAAATATGCTAATTTTTTGAGATAGGGATTTTTGGTTTTTCTTTACTTTTTTGCAGCAATCATCAACATTAAAACAATAAAGGATTGAACTACTTCAGTTGTGTGTCATGAATCTAAAATATATGAAAATCTAATGTTTATCAGTACATCACAGAAAATAATGAACTTTATCACAATATGCTAATTTTTTGAGAAGGACCTGTATATATTCATGCTATTTCCTGGCTATGATTACACACAGGGGCATCTGACATGTCCTCTAGCTCTTGATTTATCCATCTCTGTTGCCTAGCAACACACCTAAACATCTGAATCAGACTGCTGATTGGCTTTAATGAATCCAATAGAAGCTTTTATAAGGAGGCAGAGTTCATGAAAAACATAATGCTTTTTTCAGTTGCATTTCCAGTTGGTGGAAAAATCTTTTTTAAATTGTTTTGTTGACATTTTGGATTCATGACAAGATTTCAGTGCAGCTATTATGTAATAATTTTGAGGTGCAACACACTGGCTCCGTTTATTGAACCTTGTTGCTGTGGGACCCCTTGTAAAAATAAGTCTGGTAGAATCATTTTCTATTACTATAGTTTTTTTTTGCACTATATGTCATATCTGAGGGGATCCAAGACTTGCTTGTGATCATAAAAAAGTATTCTCGTAGTAAAACCAAAACTGCAAAATGCTTTTGTGGCCACGGGGTAGTAACAAAGACCAGTAAAGAACATAATAATGTCTTTCATCCCAGGAGAAGTTCTAAGCCATTATATTGCCCATTTCTAAATATGTTTCAGGACTTCAGTATGTGCTTTCAACAACATGTGCTACTTCATGTTACTACACACTCAGGAAATTCATAAATAACCTCTGAGAATTGGATCCCCAGAGTGATGAAAAATCCTTTCTGTTGGCGCCAAGCTTTGGTGAGAACTGGCAGACAGCTGCTTATTTGATTACTGGCTCCATCCTTATTTCACTATTTTACTTTCCTCCTTGAATGGAGCCTGAAGGTTTCATTATTTCCTCAGGGAGTTCCTGTCTGTTTGCCAAGTATAGAATTAATGACTTTCGGGCAAATACCTAGAGTACTTATTTTTGCTTATCAGTCTTATTGCATCTATTCTCAGCGTATTGTTATAGGGCCTGAACGGTAGGGCAGTGGGTAGCGCTGTCGCTGCTCAGCAAGGCGGTTCCGTTTTTAAGTCCCGATCTATCTGGCTTCCTCCCACCTCCAAAAACATACACTTCAGGTGTGTGTGCATGCGTGTTTGTGTGATTTTCATATGGATCTGGGGTGCACTGCTGTCATACCTCGAGTGTACCCTGCCTCACACCCCAAGTCCATTGTAATGGGCTCTATCAATCTAGCGACCCACGACAGTGGAAGTAGCGGGTACTGATGATGAATGAGTGAATGTTGTTATAGGTTGTCACTAGTACAGTGAGTGCAATGTATAGAAATAGCTTGACACTTGAGCTAAGCTGGTAATTGTATTTTCATTTGTGTTTCAAAAACCTATATATGTTTTGATATCAGTAATGTTACCATAACTTAAAAGCGGTCTGGTTTTGTTTCGAAATAATATAATTTTATTATTCTCTGGTGAAACCCAGTGCAGTGCTATAAACCTCAAAAATCATTCATATATTCATGAAGTTGTATACTTCCTGTGGTTGGTGATCTGCATGCAGAATAGCTTTTAGGTTCAAGATAAATAACTGCAGCAAGTGTCTTTATTACAGAAGCTCCTTGTTATTATATCCACTGTTTCCTCAGGGTTTTGCTGATTATTAAAGTCATTCATCAAGTTAGAGAAATCGCTTTTTCCACAGGGATTACATTGTGGTCACAGGCTGTCTGCATTCACCCTGGTGGAGGTTATGGTGGTACTGTAAGATGGGGGCGGGGTATGTTCTATCAACATCCATCTAGCAATGTTCTTGTAGACAAGATTGTTGAAATCATCTTGTCTAAAGCAAGCTATCCACCTTATGGGTCATGGGTCTGCTGGGGCCTATCCCAGCTTCCTGTGTGCAAGAGGTTTGGGACAGACCTGATGAGACGCCAGCTCATCACGCAGCCACACAAAAGATAAACACATACACCTACACCTGCGGACAATTTGGTAAGACCAAATGTTAGAGACTTGTTGTTAGAGGTGGGAGGAAGCTGAAGAACCTGAGAACAACACAGACAAGGGAGAACATGCAAACTCCACACACATAGGAATCAAACCCGGAAACCTCTTGCTGTGAGGTGACAGCACTGCCCACTGTGCCACTTTTGGATAAATAAGAAAAAATGGATAAAGCTTCCATCCAACTGCTCACCTCCAGTGAAATACACCTGTAATAGGGGATCTGAGTATTTACTGCTTGTTGGTTTTGGTTTTATCATGATGTACATGATGTATACATGATATACAGTAAGAACATATGCAGTTACACGACCCTTATGGTTAATGGTTTGATAAAGAAGAGCCACAGTCTTCTACGGTTGGAGACTAGTGTTCCCTGCATGCTCGCTGTCTCTCTCTCTGCTACATTGACAATCACACTAAAACAAGCAAAGACATATTTGCCTCACACTTTTTCTCATCCATGGTAAGAAGCCCTGTGTAATTTCGTAATCCTCAGCAGTTCAAGCTGTCTGCCGCAGTACGGAGTGCAAAAGGAAGTGGATCAATTTGTTGGTCTCACGCAGCACTCAGGCTAAATTTATCCTTGAACTTTTGGAAGACAGTGAAGAATGGTTCCTTTTTCGTTTATATATTTACACTTCCACAATATTACTTTCTCTCTTTTATGTATTACTTACGTATACATATATATAAGTGAAATGTAAGTCAATGTAAGTAGTCATACTGAAGTGTATTCTTTAGCTTTAGTACATTTTAGTACAGCTTGTCTAGGTTGGCAATTTATTTTCCCATTTGAATGTCACGAAGTAGAAGTGTGAGTCCTCGTTTACACCACAGGGGTAAAACTGAGTTATCACAGGTAGGACTGGGGGTTCTGTCATTAGCTAGCCCTTGAAGCAGTCAATTGTATAGATTAGCCTCTGATATATCATTACGTTTTTCAGTTAAATATAAACTAAGCAGACTGTGTTTGGAAATGTGGGCACAAACTCCTGACACAGAGGAAATTCAGAGTTACATTGTAAAGAAAAGTGCCATCGTTGAAATAATACATTTCCTGACTGTCAAACTAATAATGGTATAAAGTAATTCCATCAACTGGAAGGTTTTATTAGAATAGAACTATCATAGCTCTGTTACTTTTGGATGCAACAACATAATGTTTGTTGTTAAGAGCTCCGGAAAGTCAGTTCATTAATTGATGATGAAATAATGACTTTTGTAGGTGTGGATTCTTTGGTATGGAAGAGCTCATTATATATTGAGGAGCATATTTACCAAATTTTAGGGACCCACAAACATAAGAAAAACTTCAAAGGTCTCATATTTTAAAACTTCCTTTCCACTTGTCCCATCAGGAGTCACCACAGAATGTCATCCTCTTTCCAGTAAATGAATGCTCATATTTGTTTGTTTCAAGGTCCCATATTATACACTCTTTGAGCCATTTTTTACAGCTGTCAGATGTCCAACTACACCATATTAAAAATGTTTTGCCCCAAATTGATCGGTGGACCTGAATTTTAGCTGTCTAAAAGTTGCCCAAATTAGCTCTACTGAGAATAAGCTGTTTCTGGCCAGCACCATTGAATACTACTGACATCTGTCTGTCAACACCTGACTACCTGTTACATGCCCCTCTCACAGAGAGGATATGGCTAACAGTAGCATGGGCTAATGTTTATGAACCTCACCTGAGGGATGAACGCTCCCTTATTTTGTGTTTTCACAAAATACACAATTCTGATGTCACGTGTTTGAGCACCGTGTCAGGAATTTGTGAGCTGAATAGTCAATAGAAGACCGGTTTGTTTTCCTCATTTTAGTTGGTACAGTTAAGGATGAAAATTGTAGGGACCTTAAAAAATGTGTTTTTCATAATGTGACCCCTTTAATGTCTCTCTTTAAACAATTAACAATGAAAACTCAAAATGTTCAGTCCAGGCAGAAACAAAAAGCAAAAGCAAACAAGCAGCTTGCCAGAGAGGACGTTGAAATGAATAGTCAAAGTAGGAGAAATCACAGTCCAAACAGAAGACACAAACAGATTGAAGCAAGATGAAACAGCAGAATCTCAGCGGCTCCAAACCAGTGGACACAGGTGGAAACAGGATGAAACTGAATGCTCTCCCAACAGGACAAAGTTGAAAAAAATGAAAACCACCGAACCAAAAACGGATAGAAAACTTTTAAAAAATCTTTTGTGGTTAACAGGATGGGAAACAGATGCTTTGACAAATCTTGGTGTCTGGAGATAACCAAACCGGTGTCTGGAGATAACCAGGTGATGGAGGAATGCTTTTTACCTGTATTATTGTTAACAACACTACTAGGGCTGCTTGGGACAAAGTTAAATATAAGATTGAAAGGGCATGACAAAAAATTAAGCTCAAATAAATGATCGTTAAGGACAAATGTCCACTTTCTCACATAGATCATAATTATACAGTATTAAAGAATAATAAAATCAGACCTTAAAACTGCTCTTCCTTAATTTCCTGCTTTTAATGTCTATGGCTGTCATATCAGGAGTTCATATCTTTTCAATAGCGCAATTCCACACCTTTATTGTTGGCCTACTTTCTCACTGTTGTCATTTTCAGTAGTATTCTTTCGGTACTTTTTTTTTCTTCTGCTGTTGAACTTTCTGCTCCAGGTCTCCATCATTGCCTAGTCTCTCCAATTTCATCAGCGTTGTCAGTCATAGCAGAGTTATCAGCCATCACAGCCACTGTAGTAGCCTTCATAGATGCCACAGACCATCTAACAGGCTGTTCACGTATTATCTGCTGCAATAAAAAATATGGAATCATATTTCCTAATTGAATTACGATTAATATGAGTGATGAAAAAGCAAAAGAGAAGGCAGAATTATTTCATGAGCACAGCTCATACTGTAACACAAAAACAGTTGAGTTTACAAAATGTGAACAGCAACATTTTTGCAGAGATCCAGGTTGAAGTGAAGATATATATCTGAGAAAACACATTTCCTCTATGATTTCGCATCAGATATTCAAATTTTGTAATCAACTTTCTTATTCAGAGTTAGTCTTATTATTTCTCATGATTTTTTTCATAATATACATCTTATTATTCAAGACTGGCACTCCACACTGATGACTGATGAAAAGCATGAAAGCTAGGCCATGAGCCTATCTCAATATCTTGTGATAAAGTGCATTTGAGCATGCAGTGCTGGTGCTGGAGACTTGAATATCAGAAAATGCATTGGGTATTAAATAAAAGTGAAAAACAACTCAGGGTGGCATTTCAATCACTGGAATTTTCTCAGTACTTGATGCTGGAGCTGCTGCTTTTTTCATCTTCAAGATACAGTATCAACAGCTAGCTGCACAAGCACAGACAGCATCATCTGTCACTTTAAAGGAGGGTGTGTTCCTACACACAAAAAATATTTGTGGGTGCAGAAGGACGTGAAGAGGAGCAGAGAATGGGCAGAATAAGGATGATATGGGAAAAAGAGAAAAATGTTTTTAATTTAGAAATAAAGCAGTGTACATGTGGAAATTAGGGGGTCAAAACATCAAGTAATCATTAGTTATTTTATTTTTTTACTGTATTATGCTTAGAGCTAAACATTATTTTTGGAGGCTAAATATAAGTTTTCATTATCTAATGGGCAAACCAGGTAACATTGAAAGTAATGATGTCAATACTACTATTTATAAAGTACAGACTTGGGCATGTCTGTAGTGTCTTATTAATTGCTTCCAATAGTTTAATCAGTCTCTGATAGTGATGTGGTGGAATTTAGGCCCACTCTTCTTTAGAAGATCAGTGTGGCTCCAGTGCAGCCACACTGACTGGTTTTGTCTTCGCTCATCTGGTCTAAAGTCTGTCATTAAGGGGCAGCAGTGGCTCAGCGGTACAGCGGGCGGTAGAGCGGGTCGCCCCAGGTTCCAAGATCTGCGGTTCGATTCCCGCTACCGCCCAAAAACACCTGGAGTGTGAGCTGACAGTGGGAGCTGTCAGTTCATTTCCGGAGCACTGCTGAGGCGTCCAATTGAGCAAGGTGCCGTACCCCTTACAAGTTGCTCAATTGGACGCATCACGAAGGAGCTGCCGATCACGCCACCTCCCCCTGCATATGTACAGGCCCCCTGTGTGTGCGTTTGTGTGTTCAGGGCCTGTATACACATATGTACTGTATATGTATGATTCCACTAACTAGAGTGTACCACTAATTTACCTTCGGGGATTAAATCAGTATATAAAATTAAAGACACAAAATTGCATAAATTAAGTGATAAACTGCCTTTTTTATATTATTTGCTCAGTACTTTTTTCAGTAATTATTCTTCAGTATGATTAAATGAAATCAGTCCAATAAATAAATTAATCAATGAAATATGTTAATCTAAGGGAGGTCATTCAAACTAATGAATAAGAGGAGCTGAACAGCGATACCGGTATTTTACATTTCATCAATGCATCTCTGCTTGTGATGGATAGCATGAGGACGCACATCACGCCACAGTTCAAAAATAAATTAAAATTTTTGAACTCCATACCTGCCATCATCCCTGGAGGCCTAACCAAAATACTCCAGCCACTTGATATCTCCGTGAATAGGAGCTTTAAGGCAGTCTTGCGTAACCTGTGGGTGCAGTGGATGATGGATGGAGAGCACAGCTTCACGGCAACCAGGAGAATGCGCCATGCAACTTTCCTGGAAGTCATTGAATGGATCGACAAAGCATGGGCTTCAGTGTCAACCGAAACCATCCTGTCGGGATTCAGAAAGGCTGGAATAATTGGAACTGCAACTAATGATGAGTCTGACGTAAGTGACGTAGAAGAGGAAGCGGCGCATCGTCTACCTCCCGAGTTGGTGGAGTTGTTTAAAAGTGACACTGAGGATGAAGATTTCATTGGATTTAGTGATTTGGAGTGAAACTGATTGTTTGGTAAACTTGTTAGCATGTTCTTTATGCTAGAGTTATCTGAATAACTCTTAATATGTTACGTCGTTACTGACATTACCAGGCATGTCAGTCATGTAACGTTAGTATACAGTACACTTATTCAGCCTGTTGTTGTCTATTTTATTTTAATTTTAAATTGCCTTTCAAGATGACATGTATGTTTTTGGTGTTGGATTTTATCAAATAAATTTCCCCCAAAAATGTGACTCATACTCCAGTGTGACTTATATATGTTTTTTCCTCCTTAATTATGCATTCTTTGGCTGGTGCGATTTATAATCCGAAGCGACTTAGAGTCCGAAAAATACGGTAAATATTGTCTTCACCATATGGGACCTTGTCATTTTTTGATTCATCGTATGTATAATTAAGAAGTTGATCTTTAGTCATTTTAGTAATTGTAAAAATGCAAATGTATAATTCTTATTTAATGAAGTTGTCACTCTTATTGCCTTGATCTGCAGAAATGCTCTGATCTGTTCCTCAACTTAATAACATGGCAAACTCAATATGTGAGAAATAAAATGTTCTGTTACGTTTCCCTTTTAATTACAATATTCAATTAAGATGATTTGTGCTCATTTTTTTTCTTGTTTTTGTTTAGTTGAGTTACTTTCACCTCACCTCACACACACACACACACACACACACACACACACACACACACACACACACACACTCACACACACACACACACAAACTGCTTGCTGAGTCAGATGATATATGATGGAGAATGTGTTTCTGTTGAGCTGTTAGCCATTAGCAGTAGGCAGAGAGAATGATGTTCTCTGTGGTGGTTGATCTCACAGTCATAGGATTGAAGGGTTGGTGAATCGACAGAAGCTCAGGCTGCTGAACTATTGACTGAAGGTTTGCATAATTTATGCTTATTCTTGAAGCCCAGTTTCCTTCTGCTTTCTTTAAGCAGTTCATTATACAAAGTTAAGATATTGTTTAAATTGTTTATGTGTTTGTTACGGTATACAAAGATTTACCCTATACTTTGGATGAACAATAATATTATATGTACATAGCTGACTATTCCCTCTTCAATCTAACTTGTAGCAGTGGTTTGTTAATTACATACTTTCTAACTTTCCATCTGCTATATTTAATTGACTTTCAACACCTCATACCCACAATTCCATTGTTCTTTATACGTTTGACAGAGCAATTCAGCGATGAAATCAGGGAAATATTCCCTCTGAAATATTCATGTTGTTTGTTGCTGTCGTCCAGGGATATTTAAGCCCTTCTTTTTCCGTCAGCTTTTATGTCATGTTAATTTTTCCTCTTGCAGCTCTTTTTACAGAGGTGCCTCATGACATCACGACACAGAGTGGAGAGGATGTGGAGATGGCTTGTTCCTTTCGTGGGGCGGCCTCTCCCACCCACTCCCTGGAGATCCAGTGGTGGTACATCAAGGATCACAGGGAGGGGCAAGAGAAGCCTGCCGAGATGACTAATAATGTAAGCTGTTCTCTCTGTCGCTCTCTCTCTCTCTCTCTCTCTCTCTCTCTCTCTCTCTCTCTCTCTCTCTCTCTCTCTATATATATATATATATATATATATCTATATATATATATATATATACTGTGTGTGTATATATATATATATATATATATATATATATACTGTGTATATATATATACAGTATAACCCTAACCCTACTGTATATATATCTGTCTTTCTGTCTGTCTATCTATCGTCCGTCCGTCCGTCCATCTATTAAATCACTGTTATGTGACTCCAAGGTTCAGCTGTTCTTTTTTTTTTCTGTTAAGTAGAAGTTCAAAGTCAATTTCTAGTTTCCCTTTTTTTAGTCTTTGTAGTTTAATTGATCTGGACAGAGTCGGCCAGACTAAACCTATAGCTCACTGTATTTTAGAGTACAAGCCACGGCGTGCGTCCTCTGGCACCAAACCAAAAGGATAATTGCTGACTAGCTTTTGCCTGTGCCGGGGGAACAGGTTGACCCGTCGTAGGGAACTCACTCTCCCTTGTCGTGCCTTTCGGCTTTAATAATCGACACTGAGATAGACAAAGATTTTCAAAATCTCTGGATGCTCCATGCATTATTCATACCTATTCCCAAAAGAATACCACTGCGCCTCTGCATACCGTCATCCACACTCTGCTCAGAGGTTGTGTTCTTGGCTCCATAGAATGTGTTCTCATACACATATTTGAATATTGGCATATACAGTATACTAACAAAAACAAAAAAAGCACAAAAAGCACAACTACAGAAAATAAAGGTAACTGTAAGAAAATAGCATTTCAGAGAAGCTAAAACACAACGGATATCAGTATGTTTGTCCACTGTAGTGCTTCATGTTTTTTTTATTGTACATGTATTGAAGTATTTTTAGGATGTTTTCAGAACATACAACCTGAATCTGATGCTGTCTGTTTTTGTGTAGATTCTACCCCTGGAGAAAACATCCACAGATGCCACCAAAATAAGCGTAAGTTCACTTCATGACAACTCACCCAAATCCAAGAAAATATCAGAGAGAACCCAACCGTGTTCTATATGGAGAAAATTGAAGCTCATACAAGGAATATCATCAGTTGTCTCACATATGATTCTGATCAAACCACTTCCCCGTTCATCCCTATAAGGTGGTCAAAGTGGCCGGCAGCAACATCTCCCACAAGCTCCGCCTCTCCAGTGTCAAGCCGTCAGATGAAGGCACGTACGAGTGCTGTGTCATCGATTTTAGTGGGACCATGCAGCAGAGTTTCCGTGTTCGTGCCTACCTCAGGGTGGAGCCTGAGGGGATTCACGGGTCAGATGAGGTGCAAGAGTCGAGTCACCAGTCACAGGCGAACCACCTGCGCCACAATAAGCAGGCAGAAGGGAGGGATCAGATGAGATCCCCTGAAAGCACCACTGACTGTAATGAGAGCTGTGTGCTTTAGAGTGGGAAGTCTGCCTGTCTGTCTGCATGTCCATGACTTTTCCAAAGAGGGACCGTCATCAACCCAGAGTTGAGATCTCAGATATCACTGGATGCTTGGTGTTTCACAGTTTGTATGTCTTTTAACTACTGCTGTTTGGATGCCAGTGCTGCTGAACACCTATAAAAAGTGCTTCTTCTTTTTTTTACATCACATGCGGCTGTGTTCTTGTTGCTTTATTACTTGTCTTTTGTTTGTCTGTACTGGGTTTTGTGTTTATGTGTTTATGTAGAATCAAGGCTGTAATAACAGAATTTTTATCTATTTTTATCTGAACAGATTTTTTTTTAAAATAGACAAACACTGAATCACACTACAGGGTGATGGGTAGTCAGAATTGGTCAGATATCAAAATTAAAAGCTCATGGATTTGCGCAGAAATCCAGACCATTTCCATTACTATTAGTGTTCCTATACAGCTGGGAAGCTTCCTGGAAATAAAAGACACTTTTTTGATTTACCTGAGAAGTTTTTATTGATTTAACTTATGAAATCTTTGTTGAAACACTGTCTGTTATCTTTCATCTCTTATCTGGTGTTTGTTTTAAGTGCCACTGCTTGGTATCTGTTCCATTAAATATATTTATTGAACTGATCTTGAAGTGTCTTTTAATTCTATGTTACTCTGCTATCTATCTTCATTATGTCAGTGTGAATAACTTAAGCTCATTGCTAAGCATAAGTGATACAGCAGCAATGGAAGAAACACAGGAGAGATATTTGTTATATTTGCTTTTTAAGAAGCTTGTCGGGTTTGAAAGTTGTTCAAACATTCAGAAGTAAACTTACATTTGCTCTTTTGTCAACACTTGATTTTGTACCCAGAAGATTTCATAAGGAAGTCCTGACTTCTAAACTTTAAACTTTGTCATAGTCATCATGTCATACATCACACAAGACATACACACATAACAAAACTGCTCTTAATCTGTTTATAAAATATCATTTATTCACTTCATACACTTCTGGTTTGTTATAAATTTGTGCTTTCTGCTGTCATTTTAATTCTACCCCCCCCTCCCCCCGCATGAGATAATGGTACACCGATGCAAAGAGGAAGTTCTCAGGCCTTACAATGACTGTTCAAGGCCAGAAGAGGGCAGCATTCCTACTATAGGAAAACTCGTACACATTTGTGAGCCTGTGTAGCAATTTACTTTTACAAAAACTTCTGAGCGGTTGCAGGACCAGCAGTGCAAAATGTAGAAGAATAGACATGTAGTTTGCCATGAAAAGGGGAAATATGCTCGTGCAAATAAAAAATGGACACATCACCGTTATCTTCTCAAATGCAATTCTTCAAACACACTGAAAGATTATAGCTTGATTAGATAAACAATTAGTAAACAAACTATTGACACACATACTTTAGCTCTTTTAATTGCATTTGATTATAGTGCACTGCGAAAGTAAACATCACTTTGATTGTGAGAAGAAAATCACAAGTATACAGGATACATACAGGATTTGATGAAACTCAATGCATACAAAGGGCTCTCATGTACATTTAAATGTGCATGAATGTGAATAAAAACAAATACACTGTGAGTTCATTGCATAGAAATGACTTTTATAGATCAAAACCCTTCCAAAGAAATTGCAAGAAGCTAATTTTTAAAGGCTGGAACAGTTGGCAGTTCTGAAAAATGTATAAAGTGAGTATCAAGAAGACTTTATTTTCCGATAATAACATTTCTATATCCTTTGACATGACATAGCTTGTTGCTGTCGAAGTCAACCACCAGTTTTCTCAGCCCAGAATGGGTGGGAGTGAAGTAAATTTTCACCTTGGCTTCTTCCCCAGGACCGACTGAGGAGGGCAGCCTGTGGGGTAAATATTTAAATATCAGATAAGATCTCATAAATATAGACAGTTAATTACAAATGACATTGTACTTTGCAATTTTGACGATTTGAGGAGATGAGGCAGATAGAGCTGCTTTGAAATCAAAACGATAAACGGAAAATGTGAAAAGAAGCAAAGTGTTTTTTTTAATCCCAGTTTCTTTATGTCTGACATACAGTATAAGAGAATTGAACCTGAATAACATAGTGTGTCATTCATGCAGGCAAAAACCCAAAGGTGATGGCTGACAGCTGATAGCGGCTGACTGGACACTTCATACTTTACCCACTCGAATGAGATCAAAGAAGTCGGGCTAATTTCTACAATAACAACCCACATAACTTTCACATCATCAAGTAGAATTCTTTCTAAATATCAGGTCTGGCTTCTGTCCTGACTAAACACACCATGTTCAGCCATATGTCTAGAGAATACATCAAGGCAAATTAATAGAACAAATGTGTTTACCGGTCAAATTGAGAACATATAATTACATCACGCAATCTAATCACATTCATTTTGCTCCTTTTTTTACCCCCCCCCCCCCCGGATCTGTAATAGTCTATGACTGGCTGGTTGAACAGTAAATGCTTTCACATTCAGTCGAGATTATTTTGAAATCCACCTATGTGTTTTGGTCTGAAACACCTCATAATGTCTGCTGTGCAAACAGTGCTGTGGTGGATCCAAAAGACATCATGGAGATATTCCAGCTAACAGCTTTCTGTTATGCCCTCATTGAGTCCAGGTGACACTGCTCTGTATCTGAAGACCGATCGAATGAATGATCCTTCATGGTCATGGAAACAAGATAGCAATTTAAGAAACCTTCCATATCAGGAAGAGCAAAAAATAATCAAATAGACTTACTTAAGTTTGGGTGAAGACACATTTCAACTCTCAGCCAAGAGACGTCTTCAGTTCTGAACTGAAGAATATTTACTTCAACTTGGATGACTGAGAACCTACACAGACTTCCTAATCAGACAACCTTGTCCCCTCTGTGATGCGTTGAGTTTTTCAATCAAAACCCGGAAGGACATGAACCCTTAATGAGACACCGCTTAACCATAAAACGTCTTAATCATGACCCCTTACACAGACTCAACTAATGCCACACCTGCACTTCACTTCACGGCTCTGAGTGAATGTTGTCAAGTCAAGCAGGCAGAGTGGCTTGAATGATCAGTTTGTTTCTCTATATCACTTGAATATTTTGGGGAAATGAGTCCACTTAATTTATGTCGCCAAATTTTATGTAAGAATTCATAGAGCCTCTGGGAGCTGGATGTTTCTTGTTGTTGTTGTTTTGCAGAATAATGTATGAATTGATAAATATGTATGTATTTTTGTGCCTCCAGAGAAGAAAAGTCGTGTTACAGTTCTAATTATCAACCAGCCAGCTGGAGCTGACATAGTAATGATAATTTTTAAGAAATCATACAACCTTTGAGAAAGGACCTGTCCCCCAGTGAGGTTAGCCCCCTCGATGCTGAAGCAGCAGTCGTTCAGCGTCTCTGGCAGAGGGTTTTGTAGGGTGATCTCTGCAGCCAGCTTCCGGTTCTCCTTTGGTTCCCCCATGATCTGCAGGTTACAGTCACCACTATTTTAGTTACGGTACTATGAATAATAATATGAATGGATTTGATTTATATAGCGCTTTATCCTAAAGACTCACAGTGGTTCCATTTTTCATACCACCAATTATTATTATACCACCAATCCTACAATCATGGGACGACCTGTTTAACCACCTGAGCCACTGCCGCCCCTCTAAATATAGTACAGTTTATTTTGCAGATAACTATGTTTACATATAATATAGGCCTTTAACATGACTGTAATGGTTAACTAGAGTTACTTTAGCATTTCTTATTTAATTTTTAAGTCAAAGACTTCCTGCTCCGGCACTTATAGGAACTAATAGTTCCATTCACACTGCTGTATCCTTTTGACTTTACTTACTCTGACTTTGATTTGAGGATTGTCAAGCACAATGTTTCTCACTGCCAGGAAGGTTTCTCTGGTGTCGTAGTCCAACAACAGAGCTGCCAAACGGACTAAGTTGTCCTCAGTGAGCAGACTTCCGTACTTAGAGTAGTTCAACCTCAGTGGAACTCGCCTCACTAAAAGAACAAGTAAAATACATTAAATACTGACAGTCAACGGTCTTTTCAGCATTGACATGATCACCAGAAGACAACTTGGCTCACTTGCTCCTGGCGACAGCTCAACATTGAGGAGATCTTTAAAGCCACAGTTCCCACCAAGGAACCCATTATAGGACACGGCACAGGACCCAAACAATAGGCGACATTTCTTCACAGTTTGAGTGTTGTTAGTAACCACGGTAAAGACATCGAAATCGCAGCCTTTCCTCATGTCTGATCCAACTTTGATGGTAACGTCCAGGCCTCGAGTCTGCTGCTGCTGCAGCAGCTTGTTTAAGTGGTTGGCCTTCTGGAAAGCGTCGCGCTCTTCAGCTGAGCCTGGTAATACAGGAGCAACACAACCATACAACAGTGGTCAACGTCTACATATTTAACATGAGTGAGGGAGAACACATCTGGTTTTCTTTACACGCAGTATACTGGAGTAATACCTTTGCGTGCACTAAAATAAACACAGATACTGATGAGGAATGTAGAAATGTATAAAATGACCAACATTATCTTGTATCCAGGGGAGGCTCACGTGTGCATCTGACAGTTGTGTATGTTGGAATACTGTAAGCAGTTTATATCTGTAACCAACCCCAATCATATCTACTTCAGGTATTCCATATGTAGAGTACATTCAGCAGTGTTTTCTACCTTCTGGATATTTGTACTGATGAGTGATGTCTTCTCTGGCGTCAGTGCCCACGCTCTTCGTGCTGATTTTCTGGCCCACCGCCGTAGCAGACGTGACCTTTGATGTGCTGCCATCTTTTTTCTTCATGAACGTTTTGACATCAGCATTGACCTCGGCAAAGACAAATGGGGCATCATACTTAAACAAGAGGGCACCTTCCTTGATGGCCCTGACAGGGACAGGGCCGCAGCAGTACACCCCTAAGAAGACAATGCACAAGCAGAAAGTTAGATCAGCCTCCTTTGTGAGGATTCGTCTCACTCAAATGTGGTCTCAGTGCAGCGAGTTCTTTACCTTCACTTTTCTCCTGAGGTGTCGGGTCGCTAGCCTGCCAGCCATTAAAATCAGATTTCAGGTCAGGTCTAGTCATCCAGCTCTCCACCCAGCAGTGATAATTCCTACCGGGACAATGCATGGAATTTTTCTCATATCAGTCCCAAGTTACTGTAAACTCTCCGACTTCAGTTAGATCGCAACTAAAGATTCGAAGTGTAAATTTTTGCTGTCAGGGTTGGTCAACATAACACTTCTTAACCATATGATTAAGTCACATTAAATGTAATTCATTATTTAATATTGAAATTAATGAAATGCTCAGATGAGCAACACAACTGACCAGTTATTCCCAAAGACCAATTTGATTTAAATTAGGACTATACAGGTAAAGCACATGAATTAAAATTTTACAATTTTCAACAAATAACTACATAAGCTAATTTGCATAAACACAATTGAAAAAGGTCAAAGAATCTATGGCTTCAAGCAGTTTCTCACTTGAACCTTCTGATACGGTCTATTAGAACTTTTATTATACAGTATGTCATTGTAATATATGTTATAGAATATACCCTATTTTATACTGTAATACCATATAACCCTACCTCGCGCTATAGTAAATACTATACATAGTTTATGAGCTCTTACCAGATCATCTCTGTTGATCTAGACATGTTTCCCTCTTCATCAATGAAACGTTCAATCACCAGGTTACCGTTTGAATCATGGGCTGACAGATAGTTGGTGATGACTCTGCAGGGAATTCCAAGGGCTCTGGAAACTAAGAATAAAAATAATAAACATGTCTGTTCTCAAGTCATTTTGTCCTCAAGGATCCTAATTAGTTGGTATAACACCCGTTAGCTAATTTTGTGTTTCCTGGTCCCAGAATGTAACATTGACAGAATTTTTTTATACTGTACAAAGTAAGATTCATTATCCTAAATTAGTTTTTTTTTGTTATTGTTGTTGTTCTTTGTTGTTGTTTTGCATTGCAAAATTTTGAACAGGCTTTTTAGTTACAGAATTGCATTTGTCTTAAAATACTTAGTCCTCAGTAATCTAAGCAAGATAAAATGCATTCTCATCTAAAATAGTACTACTTATACATGTATCTCAGTCTGGATTGGATACTTTAAGCATTATTTGTCTTTTTTAACATCATTAATTCATTCATTCATTTTCACAACCGCTTCATCCGCTTTTTAACATCATATTGTGTTTAAACGGGTACATTCAAGATTGTGAGGTAAGACTGAGGTATCACCTTAATGTAAGAAATTCAGGAGTTTGAAAGAATTTCATTGGGCTAACTGTACGTGAAATTTTGTGTTTGATTTCATCTCAGAAAAGATACTGTTGATGAATCAGAGGTATGAAACTTGTATCAAGAAATCCATCACCCTTTACAAGTGAGGTATAATAATGTGTATGTATATATATATATACAGTATATATATATATATATATATATATATATATATACAGTATATATATATATATACAGTTTATATATATATATTTGTATATATATATACAAAAAAAGCTTGTTGTTATATATATATATATATATGTATGTATGTATGTGTGTGTGTGTATATATATATATATATATATATATATATATATATATATATATATATATATATATATATATATATATATATATATATATATATATATATACAGAGAGAGAGAGAGAGAGAGAGAGAGAGAGAGACACACACACACACACACACACACACACACAAATACATATACATATATAATACATATAACGGTATATGTGTGTGTTTATATATATGCTGTTAGGGTTGTATCCACTTGAGAAGAATGAAGGATGTCTCCTACTGATTGGATATTTTCTACTATCTTACTTGAACAGGCCACGGCAGCAAACACCCAACACTGTCCATAGCGAACAGGCTGACAGGCTTGTGTGTTCCAATTGCGCAGAATCTCCACACTACCCTTCCAGAACATGGGGCTGACACCTCCTTCATAGCCCTCTGTCCATTTTCCCATCAACACCCCATTGTCATCATTGCAGTTCACCTGCCAGGTAAAGGAAAAACGTGTAAACCTGGGTTTGTATGTGAATCAAAGTATTACATAGCATCTCTTTCTTAAAGCTAGGGCTGGAAATTCATTTTAGAATCACTGTTACATCAATATCATTACATCAAATTAATAACAACAATGAAAAAACAATCAAACTAAAGAAATATGGATCCTTCAAAAAGTCCATCTGATTCTAATTAGACGTTCATTTCCAGCACTGCCCCTGCAGGTATGCTCATTATTCATTGACCCCCATGAGGTGTTATAGAAGCTATAGCTTTACTGTTTTCCTATAAGTTGCAGAAACATTGCCAAAAGCTAACTTGTGAGCTTGACAGCTGTGAATGAGACATGGAGGACATTGAGACAGCTGTGACATTGCTGCATTGTGCTCACAGGAAGTTACACAACCTCTCAGGTAAAGAACGAGCTGCTGTAGCAGAGATGGATGGCAAAGCAATGGCAAACAGTAATGTTAGCACAAGGCGCACACCCACAGCAACAAACAGTAATAGCTGGGTTGGGCAACCTTTTCACACTGTGGTGTACTTGTGAAAGCTACTTAGGTTGTACTCATACTACATTTTTTTAAACACCTAACACAAATGTTTATTTACAGTATGTACTTAATCATCTAAAAAAAAGCTAAAAGCAGAGGTTGTGGAGGACAACAAGCTCACTATTCACTCGTGTGATTTACAGGGTAATAGGGCAGTAAAAGTTTCTACTATTCCAATTAGAGTGAAGTTTCTCCAAAATTGTCAGTTTCACTTTTGACTGAAAAGTGAATGGATAAAGCAGAAAAAATGTCTTACCATGGCACTCAGCACCCTGGAAACATAAATGGGATTTCTCCTCCCCGAGCAGTCTTTGCCAGGATTCCTCAGAAATTTGGGGTTCATATCCAGAATCTTCAGACAGGCATCCAGGATTCCGCTTTCGAACTGTTCAGTAAAAAAGGAATTAATGCTCATTAGTTGTCTGTCAGTGATAGAATATGGAGGTGTTAGAAAATGAGAATCATTTGTTGGTGATCCTTGACATCAATCCTGACAAGAATATTTGTATGACATAACTTCCAAACCCTTGTTGAGACTGATGTTGTTTGTTTTAACACCCCGCCCCCCCAAAAACTAGTCATCATAGCTCGGTTTGTATTTATAGGTGTGTGTTTTTTTCATTAATGCAAAATATACCCCGGACAAAAATGGCTATGAACAAACTGAAGGACATACTGACAACTACATCCTCCACGGATGTGAGGTCTGTGGTTCAAACCCAGGAGTTTATGGTGGATTACAGGAAGACATGACTTTGAGTCATCACTCCATTGCAACATCTGCCAGACAACAGCTGTTCCTCCAGCCACAGAGGTGAGACATTCCAAGATACTAGATTGCATCTTCGTAGAGTGTATCTTGACTGGGTGTATCACCACCTGGTACGACAGCTGTACCACCCTCAACTGTAAGGTCTACAGAGGGTACAGTAGTCTGCTCAGCACATCACCAGGACAATGCTGCGCTCCATGGAGGACCTCCACAGACAGCAGTGCAGGAAGAGGGCCTTCAGAATCATTAAAAAGCCCCATCACCCAAACCTCAAGATGCTTCATCTGCTGCTGTCAAGCTGATGGTACTGAAGCATCCGTATCCACACAGCAGGCCCAGAGACAGCGTCATCCCTCAGGTCATAAAACTACTCAACAACTGCGTACAGAATGCTCTGCACCTACATTGTTCCTAAATCGCACACTGTTGTTTTGTTTTATTCAACTATGCCTTTGCTGTTAATGCCAATCTCAGGCCTATATCTTGTTAATTATTTTTATTTATCATTTGTTACTTTTTTTAAATCATAGTATGACGGAGCCTGTGACACTCATTGCCAGTGACTGTGCTATGTGATTTAATAAAGTCTTGAAAAGTCATTGTTCATCTCCACCACACTGTAAAACTGTCACTTTAGAAATAATGAGCTGCTAAAGTCAGTCACATAGAGCTGTATCAGATTTCACTGGAGAGGCTTGAAATAACATCACTGCTCTCGCTTTATCGGGCTTGGACTCTGCGCTTTCATAATATTGTCCAGTCTAATTTGCTTTGTGCAAATGTTTTCAGTGTCAGTGTTGGTGCTGGTACCTGGCCAAAATTCCAGGGAGTTGGAATGGGATATTTGTAGCTGCCACGAAAGATGATTCCATCCTGAGATAGGACGTACTCTGCCAAGTTCCTCTCATTATCCATGTAAACTGCATCTCCTGTTGCCATGATACATCATAAGCCATACAATGAATGCCTTAATTCATACTCTGATTGGTCCTAATTTTTTAAATCTACACTGATTCCCTTTTAATAGAATTTGAACCTTTTACTTAGCTCACATGAAATATTTTTTAGTTGGAGAAACATGATATTCACTTTCTTGCATTATACTAGAAGATCAATGTCACTGTCATTTCTGTCCATTCAATATTGTAAACTACAGGACAGCCAGAAGCTGGTTAAGTTTCTCGTGAGAATCAGAAGGAATGGAAAATAAAAGCAGCGGAACGGATCAGTCTATTAATTAAATAACACATTATAGCTAAATGCTGGCATCCGTTGGAACAAACTATTCCTGACCAAGATAAGAGACAAATGACCTGTAAAACTTCAGCTTCATGGTTCACACAATGTTTGGATTAAACAAGTATGAACATTAAATGTTCTTTCAGAAATGCTGTTCTGTGTTTGTGTGTGGTTTTTTGTTTATCCTGCCTTTTTATGGGATGATAAATTAACTGGCTGGTGCTGTAATTGTATATATACTCATCTCCAAAAAAAAAACCCAAGATAACAATCTTGATGATGCGGTGCACCTAAACATCTCCTGTTCATTGCTCTACTCTAGACTGAAAGATGATCCTATAGAGAATTTACTGCATGACAGCTAGAAGTATGATCTATCCACCCACCTGGGCACCAGGGATTAAAAAGTAGGATTAAGTCGATCCGCCCCGATCGCCCTAGAGTCAGGGTATAGCGGCCTATAGGTGCATCAGGGGCAGAACAGATGGCCAAGGTCGCCATGTCTCCTGGAGGGCTGGTGATGGCAGCGCTCCAGCGGGACGTGTCAATGCTGTCAGACAGACCAAAGACGGCCCTGGTGCCATACTGCTCCCAAGGCTGAGGACCTGGATGTGACAGCAAGCATATGGTCAGGCCCTGAGATGACTTGTTAATATATTTTATGCCTGTGGAATGAACAGTCTGAGAATACATGTTCAGACTTTTCCCAACACAGCCTATATTTAGTTCAAACATGTTTGGAATCTTATGTCACGCATTTATGGCATTACTGTGTAATGAGTTCTCCCTCGAATCAGATGTAATTTCTGGTAAGCCAAACAAAGATCACTAATGTTTTCTTCAATCCAAAGAGTATTTTTGGTGTTTTTGACCAGCTTTTTCTCATCAGGTGGGTTTTCAACACCTAACAACCGATCCAAATATGCTTTACTCTCAACCGTAGTTAACCTTATCTATCACTAAACACATGGTTTCCCGTTGGAAAGCAGAACTTCCTGTTTAAACAGTTGAACATGATGTCAACTGACAGCTGTCTTATATTCCACATGAAAAGTATCACCATGAATAAACTAAGAAACATTAAATGCATTAGAATTACGGAAAACGGTGCACCGGACAAATTAACAGAATAACAAGCGAGGATTTGAGATTAACCAAAGAAAAACATACACTAGATCCTACTATGTTGATAATTGCGGTCTTAAAGCATGTATGGTTTTATAACTGATCACAGAACAGGGAAAAAGGATTTCCTTTTCCTTGAGACTTTCCTGTCTCATCTTTGAAATTACAATAGGTAGCAAAGAAAATAATGTCAGCAGAAACACTTGTTCCACTTGTACTTGTTCCACTCTGCCCTCATAAGAGGAAAGGAGACCTCCACTACATTTTTCCTTCAAGGTAAATTGATTCTAAAACATTATGAGGTACATATTTGTTCTTTTTTTCACATTATGCAGTACAAATACGATTTATGCATTTAATTTATTAACTGCAAATAGGACTACGATGTTGTGCTGAAGCGCTAAAGAAAGATCAGCACCTGTTTCTGCTATGCAGTCCAGAGAGCTGATTCCCGGCTGGTAGGTTCCAGAGCGAAGGTAAAGGCTGATGGTAAATATTTGACCTCTCCTCACGATCAGACGGTTCACGCCGTTGAGATCTGTGCGATGGTCAGTGTTGTTGAACTCACATTCCAAGTCCCAGCGTTCAATGTCGAGGGCTTAAAAGAAGAGAAATCATTTTAAATAAAATGGAGAAGGTTTTTTATTCTTTACATATGTCTGATGATACAATGCAACTGGACAGTAAATGTCATCTGACAGGTGTTCAAGTCACTCTCCTTTTCAAGCAACTTGAAAAAAATCTGCCTTATACAGTTGGTAACTTTTCAAGTTTTTGATGCATGCAATTCCAAGGATTCTTCCCAAATATTCATTTAAATGTATGACAGATAGTTTCAACAAAGTACAGTAATGACTTAATGTTAGGACTAATCAGTTTGTAGTGATTTAATGTGTGCTATTTGCAAAAATAACGGACTTTTTCTAAAAATATAGACCGCAGGACACTTGCAGTCATTTATGGTAACATCTTTTTTGTTTTCAGGGCTTCATGAGGCAAATTAACAAGAAGTCACTCCCCGTGAAGTTTGCACACTCAGCCACTCCTTCTCTCAAGGGTGCTTTGTGTCAGACCGACTCCCACCCTCTGATTTCCTGTAAAAAATGTCCAGGCCCTCCCAAATGATGTCTCTACCATGCTCTTGGTCCCTGAAGACTCTTTGTGCTGTTTCAGGGAAGGTTATGTCGTAACCTTTCTGTATATATGAGGCGGTGGTGTCAAGTCTGAGCAAACAAAGACTAAGCTGCAAAGACTTCCTGCTGTTTCACATGAAGCTCACAGGGATCATTCCTTAGCACTAGGCTGATGTATTGATGATCTTGACCTTTCTAATTAAAGGCATGTTATTGTAGTTAAATGAGGCAAATGTCCTAAAGATGGCAACACCACATTTAGAACAGCTGGAGATACCTCACAGGGTACTCAGAGGATCATGAGGTCTTTACTTTTTATCCTGTGCATACTCTATAAACTTTGATCTCACATTTGATTAATTCAAATATCAAACCAATGTCCTCATTTCATTGGGGTATTGGAACCATTAAAAAAAAAATCTCACCTTACTTCAAGATGTGCAGATGACTTTTTTTTTTCACTTTTTAGTTAAAGTTAAATTGGACTTGCACCGCAAGGAACGAGGGAGTCCAATAAAATGGATCCTGTGCTTATTAACTATGAAAAAAATCACCTAATATAATTTGACCCACAACCCTGAGGAAAAGCATATAAATTGTGCAATAAGGCATTGACATCATCCTCCCAGCGGTAATTTAAGGTTTTCTAGTGGTTCTATAATTGGCATTAAAGGAAATGTGTTTTAATTCACTTCCAAACCACTGCATTGTTTTGGCCAAATCAGTTCTCTGTTGTTGGCAATTTATTCTGTCGGGCTGCACACGCTACAGCAGCACAGTGCTCTAATATGAAAAGAATGGGCAGAGCATGTTGATTCTCGACCCTCACTTATCTTGACATACTGCAAACATGCATGATTCACTCACATTTTACCAACCATAACCGACAAGACGGCCCATATCAGCCAGACGTACTGGGGCAGCATCAGCCTTATAAGGAAATTCAAACAAAATCTGGCCAGTGGTAAGTGGGCAGAAGCCAGTCCGGAAGATGCTATTTAAACTCTGGAAAAATAAATATGTAAACTCCCATCATATGAGAGGAGCTTACAGTCTGTCAGGTAACACCCATTCCAACACCCGGAGCATGGGTGTTACCTGAAGGCATCATAGATATTTTCAATTTCAAATAAATGTTGAGTATTTTACATAGAAATGTCATAGTGATGTTTTGCTCATATTCATATCTATGTGTTGCTGCACTGATCATCCTGCTAACATCCTGTCACTTAGAGGAATGCATTTACTAAATGGCGAGAGTATTTCTATTGAAGTTTAGACTAGTCTGTTCACAAGTTCTGTTAAAAAGGAAAAGCTGCATGCCTTTTTTTTTTTTTTTTTAACCAAAGTACACCTAACACCCACTTTTCAGATATCTGTGGTATGCTACACATTTTGCCCCACAGGTTAACGACTATTTCAACCTTTAGAGGTGACTCAAAACAAACCTGGGGGTTGGAGGCTTGGAGGCTTTCTTGTTTGAGAGTTTTGAATGTCATCGTCAGAGCTTTACGTATAAAGGTGGTGGTGATGAATGATGTCTGTCTACAAACATACACAGGGTTTGTTGGATTCCCAAGCTGCCATTACAAGCATCTGTTCAAGTAATGTGCAGAAACATTTTTGAATGCACTCACAAGTCCTTAGACCTCTGATGAATGCGTGTTTGCGTGAATTCCCCCCGCAGCATTGAAACCAGTTCATACTGGGTAATGATGTGCGCTGCCTACGATAATTTTATCTCGTTATTCTTAGACAGCGTCCGCTGCATAATCAGTGATATAAGTGCTCCTATAGAATTACCCATTCGGTCATTTAAACCCCATCAAACAACTCAAACAGTCACGTATAAAAACGTTTGAAAGCACAGCAGTGCAGTAAATAAACCTATGTAATGTCCCACAAATACTTGTGGATTTTTAATGAAGCTGATGTCCCAAAACTTTTCCATGAGACAGAACTCCAGCTTTGACTAAACTGCATGAGATCAGGATAAAACTTACGTTGCGTCATGACTGCAGCTTCTGTCTTGACCGGCTTCGGTGTGTGTCCTGTTCAAAGGGTAGAATGTACCACCCCACGCCGTTATCTGTGTTTTATTCATAGTCCTCCCCAGGCAGGAGATGGTGGGTGTGATGCGACCCTCCCCTAAGCAGAGCGCGGCCCTCACCGCGTCCTCAGGCGTGCGTCAGCGCGCGTTTGTTGTTCGGAGAACTTTACGCAGTGATTCAGCTTGTAATTGTGATTATTACAGTATGTCGTTTTCACGCACTTTGTGTTTTTTTTCCTAATAACAAGAAAAGCATGTCTGCTAACCATTGGCACGATAATGGAAATTTACAGGGTTTTTTAATGCAGTACTCTTTGAGTTTAGAGGTACCAGCTCATCAATCGTGACGTTGAATATTTGAATTGTTCCTGTGATTCACAGGTGATGGAGGAGGTCATCTACAAATCCCTCCAGGTCCATCTGGGATATTCTACAGACAAACTGGCATGAACAAAGATAACAATAATACGGATCTGCTGGATCAAAATATGTATTTGTTGGGTGTGATATTTATTAGCTGCTGTCCTGTAAGCGCTAAACGGACAGTATGAGTTGTTTGGCCTTGGCGGTGATTGTAATCTACTAAATGCCCCGATGGTTTATTTTTATAACACCGTAAAACAACAAAGAGAGGATGAAGCCAGTCGCAGGGCTGAAGCAGTTCGAGGAGTGAATATTTACCAAAAACACAAGGCTTAGATCGGGAGTGAGGCATTACTACAGCTATGTGAATTCTGTGACGGACATCTTGTCCAAACCGACCCAATGGAAGGGCTTTGCCAAAGCAGACCCACTGCTGTACATTCATTCATTCATTTTCTGCCGCTTCATCCGCCGTAGCGGGTCACGGGGAGCTGGAGCCTATCTCAGCTGGCATAGGGTGTGAGGCGGGGGGACACTCCGGGCACGACGCCAGTGCACCGCGGGGCCACACACAAAGACAGACAACCAGACAGAGCATGCAAACTCCGCACAGAGCGGGACTCGAACCCGTAACCGCCTTGCTGTGAGGCGTCAGCGCTCCCGTGCCGCCTAACTGCTGTACAGTATGTGTAAAATATCCCAATTGTACATCAGAAGTCCATTTCACAATTCAGAAGACATCATAAGGGTAGAAGTAATGTTCAGACACAACAGGAAAAGACAAAAAATTGTTTAATGTAAAATTGCAAAAACAACAACAACTGGTTTCACACCAAGCATCGAAATCAAAATCAGGTAAATTATTTTAATTAATGGTTGTGTTTATGAAATACACACATTCATTAAGATGACTTTGTCCTATGTTGAATGAAATTATTTAATGATTTACACATACAATTGGTTTCCAAAAAGAAATAGTGGCGTCTGGCACAAATACATCCACAATTTCCTGTTAAATACCATCATTAGTTACACTTAATGTCTCTGACACTTAAAGCAAAACATCTAAGACTAAAAATTGTGTTTAAGACACAAGATGTTGTTCAACTCGTCTGAGTTCAAGATAAACTGTGCTGGTCTCACCGGGATTAACTGGCCACATAAGAACTGAGGGAATCTCTTATTCTTTGTATGAGATATGAAAGTCATTTAAATTACAGAACATGCAAAGTCATGTCAGGTATTCATCTAAAAATGTGTCACTGTTTTAATTCAACAACTCATACATGCATAGACATTTATTTCTGACCTATTGTTTCAGTGACATTAGAAGATCTATTTACACAGTGGTAATGGATTACAGTTACAGCTGGTATAAAAGGACATCTGTTAACTTTCTTCTTCTCTCCAAATCTCTGAAAGAAAAAATAAATCATTAAGCAAATTTTTTCTTCTCTACAGCAGCTCATTTTTTCATTCATACAGAGATAATAATAACCGCTGAACAAGGATACTCACCTTGTGCTGTATCTCACAGGTCAAACCTCTGTGGACTTTCCAACAGTGGTGTTCTGAACCTGAAACATTCAAGAAAACATTATTTTGCTGTTACAACAAAAGATTGATTATTGACACCGGAAAATACGAGATTGTCTGTGACTGTTCAATTCATCTGTGAATATATAAGGTTGGAGCTGCCTTATGCATTTCACATTCATGTAATCCAGTATTTAGTCACTGGTTGTGAGCTGGGTACTGCACCTTGCAACAGGCCAGCGCTTCTGCCTGGCATTGTGGATCAGTGTTTGGCTTGGCTGCCAGTGGAGGTTGTGTTTTTTCTGGGGATCCTGACAGATGATTTTTCGGGGCCACTGTAGAGACTTCAGCTCCATTAACAATCACTGCATCCTTAACGATGATCATGGAAGCACATATGGAGGGCGTGTCCTCCACCTCTCCTCCAATAGCAGAATGGAAGCTGTGACTGGAGCTGCTGAAACCGCTCACGCTCTCACCGGATGACTCAGAGCTGTCCACTGGAACAAAGACATTTGTGCACATTGGACAGGTTGAGATTAGTGTTACTGTCACATGAGTTAAGGACATGTTTGATTTAATTATACACAGTTAACTCACACAGTAAGTTCTGGCTCCCGCTCTCATGGTCTAGGTCGTCATCCTCCAGAGCTCCTGGGGGGGCTATATATCCCACAATTCCTCCTGTGCCCACCATTTGCATTGACCCACACAGGTATCCCACAGGGGGCAGAGACCCCCTTCCAGAGGATGAGGATGACGAACTGCTTCCAGAACCAACAGATTTTGGCCGTGTTGCAGGAAGTCCGTCCTGAGAACCGTGTGATCCCACAGAGGACAGCATCTTGTTTTCTGTAGAGATCATGTGAGAGTACAGTTGATGGCAGGACTTTTGAAAATCCAAAAATGGAATGATAACTTTCACAAGATCAAAATAAAAAACAGTGAACATGTTGCACCTCTTCCCATCAGTACATAGTTGATGGCTCTGTCATTAATGGCAGCATCACTTGGTTTGATGTCCATGAAAGGCTTATTTCCAATGCCCATGAACACTCTCTCCTGCATGCGAACCTCTAATAAAAAAACACAAAGGAAATCTTGAGCCAAAAGGTTGTGATATGTTGCCCTTTGATGTCTTGCTAAAATATTTAAAATTTTATAGCTTTTGGTAGCACTTTACTGTAGGGATTATCTCTTTTCATTGTACCATCTTTCAACCATAGCATCCTTTCTCTTTCTCTAGTTTTCATGTTGTAACCAGGTCAGTGGGAATTCTCCTAACAGTGTCTTCATGTTGGCATACAGTCTTTTCTTGCCGTTGCTTGAGGATACAACCAGTCAACTCAGAATGCAGCAAGAAGTGTTCACATGTATGTATTGGTACCTCTATTGTGAACCGCCTGCTCCCACAGGATCCGCTCCAGATCCTTAGTCCAGGCATGCTTCACTTCCCGGGTAGCTGCTTTAAGTGTGTATGTGTCCTCGGTTTTTCTCTTCCTGAACCAGATCTCAAAACACAGACCGCTGTCACCACTGTTCTGGGTCAGGCCTATATCTGATGTCTAAATACAAAGACAAACACAGGAAAGATAACACAGACCACAGTTTGGGATGTTTGTAAATACACAGAGAAGTGTCCGTTACTGTTGTGATTTTAATAATAATCAGGGCTTTATTCGTCCCCATGTACTTAACTCACAGAGTGTACCTAATCATCACATGTTTGTGTGTGTATACAATATACAACACAGACCACAGTTTGGGATATATATATACACTGTACTGTATATATCCAATGATCCAAGATTGGCGGTTGGATTCCTGCTCCCACCCAGTCACCTAGGAGTATGAGCTGACAGTGGGAGGTCTCAGCTCACCTCCCAAGCACTGCCAAGGTGCCCTTGAGCAAGGCGCCGTCCCCCCAACAAGGTGTTCATTTTGGGGTTCACCTTGGCCGGTCTACCTCCCACTGTGTTTAAATGCATGTTTACAGGCCCCCTTTTGTGTGATTGTGTTCGTTTCAGGGGCCTGTACACACAACACACACACACACACACACACACACACACACACACACACACACACACACACACACACGTTACATATGTATATGTTTGGCAATATACCTTGAAGGACTGCTTGTAGATGTACGTGTCATTTCCCACATCCGTATTCCTGGTCTTGCTAAATAGGATGAGTTCTTGAAAGAGAAAAATGTGACGGAAAGCTTTTTTCTTCCTAAATGTGACTAAGAACTCATCCTGGCGAATCAGCTGGCCCTGCTCCTTGAGGTTGACCTGCAGTGAATCAGAGAAGAGGTCACTGGCAGTGATTTACCGTAGTCAGTGAGTTTACGCTGTTCCTCTAAAACGCTTAAGACAAGAACACATAACACACACATACTGTGGATAAACACAATGAGACAGCACACACTGTGTCACACAATATATAATATCATATTCAATGCATTAAAAACCTGGATTATAATGCAGGTCGTAAAACTCACAGACCAAGAGTCCAGATCCATTTTATTTATTTCTGTTTGAACTAGATAATGTTTAATAATGGCGTTTAGCTCATCTGCACCTCCCTTTTGATTCCATGGAAAAGAAGATAGAGCATCTGGTCATTATGACTTATCCGTGGTATTGCAAAACAGGGGTATAACAAAGCCAGGCTTGTGCCTATTATCCTCCCATTTTTCTCCCTTTCATATCTATCTAAAAGTCTTTAATGTGGGATGAGAGGCTATAAATTCATCGCAATACCCCTCCTTGCTAAAGTTTTTGCTTGTTTATAAAATCAAACTCAAATATCTTACATCACAGTGGTGGATGGCATCCATGGCCAACAGGTTGTTGCCATGACGTAGCTGGAACTGGATGACCTCCAGGGCGGCCTTGACCTCAGTCATTTCTCTGGTTTGTTCTGGACCACACTCCCTCATCATGTCTTGTAGCAGCAGGCTGTACTTACTGATCCGCTGCACGGGCTTCAGCAGGTACGACCACAGGTCCATCTTATCACCAAGCCTCAGCTGCTTTTGCTGGAGTGCAGAGAGATTGTTTGAGGCGGTCTCTCAAAGCTAGCAAGCTTCAGATAATTTTTGTTGCATGTTGAGTAAAAAGAGTAATTGGAGAGGCAGGGATCCATTCGGGTACATAGAGATGAAAAATTTCTATTTGCAATTCTTTGGTGATTTGATGGAGTATGTTTTTTTTTCATGAGCACTGCTGGCAGCAAATCTGAAGGTATAGAAATGTTTGACGATCAGCCGATCTACTGCTTTGCTTCAGTCTGACATTCCCCAAACGATAAATTCCTAATTGTATGAAATTAAGTTGAAGTATAATATCAAGACAACTTTCATTTCTATGAAACTTAGATCAGTTATTTATGTTCGTTGCATGAAGACTTGCAATAAGCCCAAATTTGTAGATGTTGATTGACCATACAAAAATAATAATGAGGTGAACGTTACCTTGTAAACATCAGCATGATAACACTATCCAAACAGCTGGTGTTTGAGCTTTTAGATCAAAGCAGTGCTCTACTTAGACAGAGTTTCAAATACCTTCTTGAATATTCCATTATCTTTAAGAATATGCATGCATACCTTGGAAAAGACAAAATAAACAGCTGGAGAGGCTGGCGGTGTTTCTCACCTTGAAGAAAGCCTGTCCATGATTGATGAGAAGACTATCAGACTGAGGTTTGTTCTTGCTGTAAAGCGCATACAAGGCAAAACTTTCTCTCTAAAAGAAAAGAATTAAGAAAATGCCATTAGTTATCATTATCAGCACTTTCACAACTGAATGAGGCAATCAAGCTCTTGATTCCTTGGAAGCTGAAGTCACAGCATCAGTTTACAGTAAGGACATGTCTGGACCGGGTTTTGTTAGCAATAGTTTATACAACAGTATGACAGTTTTGGCTCAAAAAGGTAATACATGTCCACTTAACATTAGGCAGACTGCTAAAACCTGGACATGTCATGGAGCCAGTTATTAGGCTTGAGAAACATTATCTATTTTTGAAATGTGATACATCAATGTGCTTCACAAATGTTCAGTAAACCATGATTCAATGCTATTGCGCTCCGTAAATAACGCACGTGTCACCTACATGTCGCAGGAAGCATCGTCCCACACGGAAGGGCTCATTCATGCAGCTCTCCAACTCATCCGTGAAATGAAGTCTGTGGAAGTCATGGAGTTTTTCTAAGTTGCCAAAGATGCTGCCTCCCTGGCCCCTGAGGTCCTGAGGGACGTCAGCCCTCTCCAGCTCTGGGAGATACTGCTCTCGTACGTAACCCAAAGCCTTCACGTACTCCCTCTCTGTGGACAGAAGCTCCTCCATGATCCTCCGTAGTTTTCTGTTCACATAAAGGAAAACTAAAGTCAATCATTTGTCCCACATTCTTTGTGGCTACTACAGCATTCATTGATTGCTTAGTTGTGCCACACCTTTACCACATCTGAAAATAAGCTATGTAGTGTAATGTACAGGACAGCATCTGACTGAACATTCTGATTACAGATGTAGGAGAGATATTACTTACAAAACATTGCTGCCATTGTTTTGTCTCGGAGTGAGTGATGTCTCTGCAGTCCTTAAATCTTGAGGTCCCTGGGTGGACGCTGTACATCCTTCACCCTGTTCTTCGTTACTGTCACTTTTCATCCCACTGCTCAGGCTCCCTGACACTAAACACTGGTTCTGGGGAATGGACGGATTTGGAATGGGCTGCAGGTTTTGCTCCAGTTGCTGTATCCTGCTTTGACAGTGTTTGTTTCTTACATTCAAAGGTGAAAACCAAGAGATGCCCGTCGGACGGGAGGTCAAGCAGGACCCCTCACTTAAAGAGCGACCTAAAGGTTGATGGGATAGAAAATCGCTGCTCACTTCACCTGAGTCTGTAGTCCTCAGATCCGCCTCACTGTGATGCTGTCTTGGCTTTGATTTGCTTTCCGGATGACTGTTGTTGTTTTGTGGAAAAACAGGAGTCATTTTCTCATCTGTAACTGTTTCAGTCAGTTTCTGTGCTTGGGTTTCATACTTCTTGCTCCTTCTCAGATAAGGTTTTAAGTGGTTGTTGAAGCATTCAGTAGGGGCGCTCTGTCCTTCGGATTCTGAGATTTTGTCAACCTCTTTCTGGGAGGTTTGCTTCTGGGTTAGGGAACATTCACCTTTGCCTACTTCACTGCGTTCCTCTTTCTCGGTCCCTTCCCATTGTGGGTTTGGTGTGGTCTGTTGGGTCTGGTTCTTATCTGGACTTTTCTTCTTCTTCTTCTTCTGCATCTTCTCAAGACGCTGTCTGACTTCTTGGCACTGGACCAAAGCTGCATTCCACACTCCCATCATCCCCGAGACCCCTGATCCCATGGCACCAGCCTTAGTTTTCAGAGCTTGGAAGTGCTGGGTGGAGAATTCACCACCTAATCTATCTTGAAACATTTGGAGTGTGCTGAGGGTTGAAGCTGAGTAACATCCTTGCTCTACCTTCTCCAGAAAACAACTGCATTCTTTGACCATGGATGATGCCTAAAATGTCAAAGACAGGAGTGTTTTTACAATTATGATTGTAAAGAAAAACATCTATCAGACAAAAATATGCAGACAAGGGGCAGGAAGACAGTTTTGATAAACTGCATGCATTGGGAGATTAGCCATGACAAATCACAAACCTGTTCACAGAAGCGGTGTATAAGCACCTTTGTGTCCAATTCTTTGTACCTCTGTTCTGCCCGCAACTTAAAATCATCCAGATTACATTTGAAAGTGCTGAGCAGAGCCTGAAATACATCTGCTGCAGGATTGGAGACACCTCTGCCAACAATTCCCTCTGCCTCCTTCAATAATGTCAGGGCATGCTGCTGTTTCTCCTGAGAAAATGATAAGATGTCAAGTGAATGTCTTCCTCCTCCATGTACAGTGCCTTGCGAAAATATTGCCCCCCCCCAAGAACTTTCTGACATTTTGCCACATTTCAGGCTTCAAACTTAAAGATAAAAAACTGAAAATGTTTTTCAAAAATCAAGATGATGTGAGACACAATCGTGAAGTGGAACCAAATTTATTCAACATTTTATATTGTGTTTACAAATAAAAAACTGAAAAGTAGGACATTCAAAAGTATTGGCCCCCTTTGAGTTAATACTTTGTACAACCTCCTTCTGCTGCAATCACAGCCGCAAGTGTTTTTGGGTATGTCTCTATAAGTTTTGCACATCTTGAGACAAATATTTGCCAATTCCTCCTTACCAAACAGCTCAAGTTCCTTAAGGTTTGATTGAGATCATTTGTGCATAGCAATTTTCTGATCTTTCCAGAGAAAGATCTGAAAAGATCTGCTCTATTGGATTGAGGTCTGGACTTTGGCTTGGCCATAGTAACACCTTTATATGGTTAGTTTTAAACCATTTCATTGTAGATTTGAATTTATGTTTAGGATTATTGTCGTTTTGGAAGGTGAACCTCCATCCCATCCTCAGGTCTTTTGCAGACTCCAACAGATTTTCTGCCAGAATCGCCCTGTATTTGGCTCCATCCATCTTCCCATCAACTCTAACGATCTTCCCAGTCCCTGATGAAGAAAAGCAACCCCAGAGCATGATGCTGTCACCACCATGTTTGACGGTGGGGATGGTGTTGTCAGGGTGATGTGCAGTGTTACTCTTATGCCAAACGTAACATTTCGCATTCAGCCCAAAAAGTTCAATTTTGGTCTCATCTCTCCAGATTATCTTGTTCCACATGTCATCTGTGTCTCCCATGTGGCTTCTTGCAAGCTCCAAATGGGCCTTTTTATGGTTTTCTTTCAGAAGTGGCTTTCTTCTTGCTACTCTTCCATTAAGGCCAGATTTATGCAGAGTACAACTAATAGTTGTCTTATGGGCAGATTGTCCCACCTCAGCTGTGTATGTCTGCAGGTCATCCAGCGTGATCATGGGCCTCTTGGTTGCTTCTCTGCTTAGTTTCCTCCTTGTTTGGGCTGAAAGTTTAGTGGGACAGCCAGGTTTTGGTAGGTTTGCAGTGGTTTTATCCTGTCTCCATGTTGATATTATTGCACGCACAGTGCTACGGGAGACATTTAAATATTGTGAAATCTTCTTGTATCCCATTCCTGCTTTGAACATTTCCACAACTTAATCCCGGACCTGCCTGGTGTGTTCTTTGGTTTTCATGATGCTGTTTGTTCTCCAGTGTTCCTTCCACAGACCTCTGAGACCATCACAGAGCAGGTGCATTTAAACTGAGACCAAATGACACACAGGTGGACTGTTTTTCATTGTTAGTCATTTAGGTGAACATTGGATCATTCAGAAGTCATCAGGGAACTTCTGGAGTCGGTTAGCTGAGCTGAGAGAACAGGGGGCCGATACTTTTGTACGTCCTACTTTTCAGTTTTTTATTTGTTGTAAAATGTAAAATGTTGAATAAATTTGGTTCCACTTCATGATTGTGTCTCACATGTTGTTGTTTCTTGAAAAATTACATTCAGTTTGTTATCTTTAAGTTCGAAGCCTAAAATGTAGCAAAATGTTAAAAAGTTCTTGGGGGGCCAATACTTTCACAAGGCACTGTAAGTACAATTTACTATCTACTTTTAACAGTGAAAGCATATAGAAGTTTAAAACTTTCTTGTGAAGAGCAATATATGGTAGATTTCATCACATATTTTTTTAATGTCGTTTCAATACCTTTGCCTGTGTGAGAAACACCTCATAGTGCTGCAGTGTGTTTTCAGTGGACTCTAGGGTTTCATCTGTTGCATGAGAGTCCTTCAGTCTCTGTTCACCTTCTGCATTGAACCACATTCCAGCCTGAAACATCATGTATCATCATAAAATAATGGTGGTACAATTTATCTTTGCAAAACTTGAATTAAGTAAGACATACTTGTCTTAGTTTTAACTGTCTCCCCTTCACAGGTTGAGCTCTCAACATAAAATGTAGATTTAAATTGTAAGCTGATTGAAAGATCCGGCAGTACCGTGTTGATTTTGACCTCCATCTCCCTGAGGGTAAAGAGGAACTCCAAGTGCTGCAGTGACTCATTGGATCTCATCACCAGGGTGTGGAGCTTCTCATCCAGCTGGTTGTACAGACTTGTTACTGACTCTAGAGCATCTCTGCAAAGAAGATGAGACAAACCAATAAACTACTAATGGAAACCTTACCTTGTGTGAAACACACTTGTTGGCGGTTGTTTCAGTAATATGTGTTCTTTCACAGCTGTGTATTTGTTAGAGCTTGCTCTCTGTTCATTCTGTAAAAGCGCAATCTCAAACTACATTTAAGATGATAAAAATAACTTTTATAGAGTGTACCAATGTGCAGGTACTAGCATAAAAAAATTAAATAAAGTTGTGTAGTAAAAGAAATTTGTGGGGGCGGCAGTGGCTCAGCGGTAGAGCGGGTTGTCCAATCGGCAATTCGATTCCCACTCCCGCCCAGACACCTGAAGTGTGAGCTGACTGTGGGAGATGTCAGCTCACCTCCGGAGAACTGCCGAGGTGCCCTTGAGCAAGGCGCCGTCCCCTTGCTCATTAGGGCGCACCATGAAGGAGCTGCCTGCCGCTGTACCTCCCCCTCAACTGCATGCCTACAGGTCCCTTTGTGTGTGTGTGTGTGTGTGTGTGTGTGTGTGTGTGTGTGTGTGTGTGTGCGTGTGCGTGTGCGTGTGCGTGTGCGTGTGTGTGTGTGTGTGTGTGCGTGTGCGTGTGTGTGTGCCCGTGTGCGTGCGTGAGTGCGTGCGTGTGTGTGCTTGAGTGCATGCGTGCGTCATGTTATCGATACACAATCTGTTAATACTGGAACATTGATGAGTAAGCAGAATGTCATACTGTAGTTAATTATTGACCATTAGTTCAATCAATAATTATGCATCCATGTTTTATTATGTTCTCCATCATAATTTAGTCTGCTCATACAGTATAGGAGTGTAATTCTACACTCCTATACTGTAAGTATGGCAACACCATGCAGACAAATTTTACTACAACACAAAATGACGATGCTGCCGTGTCTGTCATTTATGAGCTGCGATAGTGATTGGACAAAAAAATGCAAAAAGTACTCATTATTGATAAAGTTCTACCTGTAGTCCTCAGACTGTGGAAACCTGAAGTCCTCTTTTTTCATTCTTGCAAGCACAGCCCCTCCTTCTCTTTGCAGACTGACCAATCGAGCGTCTTCCAGAACTTCTTTCATTGAGGCTCTTTGTTCCTGAATGCATTGCTGCACATCCTGCAACAGCCACAGCAAAAACATAACATTGGAAAAAATACAGAGCAATAATCACATAACATCACAGCATCAATGTGCCGTCTTGTACCTGGTCAGTGTCCATCTTTCTGCTGTCATCTACTTTCTTGATGGCTTTCTGCAACAACCTGTCTGCCCCTCGCAGGTCAGCCATAAACGAAACCAGTCTCTGAAATTAATTACATTTAAGATTCAGAAGAGGTAGACATAATTATAATACATGAGCATCAAGCCCAGAGTTCTGGGGAGAAGAAGCGCTGCATATCTTCCGCTAGAGAGCACTGCAGAACTCCTGCAGTAGATGTACAGATATTTGGTAATAGTCTTACCATGCCTTCTTTCAGGTCACAGCACACAATGTTGTGTATTATGAATACTGTATCTATGTGTAAAACAATGTTTTTAAGTATGTATAGTCTTTTGGAACTTATTCAATTGAAATTTTACCCCTAAAATTTCACAGACTGTTTTATTTTTAGGATTTAAAAAAAATCCACAGAAAATTTCAAAACAAAAGGCAAAGATGGAAAAAAAAGCAATTTTATTTTTAAAGTTGCAAATTTGATTTATGTTTAAAGAAGCTGAGGGATTTTGTCCACAATGATAATATTCCCTTTGATCAGAATTTTAATTCCCCAATTTGTAAAGAAAAATGACATAATAATAAGAAAATTGCATAATTACGACAGATATCTTCACATCCATCCTGTATTCAAAGAAAACTAATTCTGTCAATAAATGCCGACAGACATGATTCATGTTGGGTGTAAGTATGAGTCTTGACTTTTAATGAGTGACTGCTGTGTTAAACAACAGTCTCTAAATCCAGTGGTTGCATGATGTGATAACAAAGCAGGACCAGTTCTGTAACACTGTGATATTCTGTACCTGATGGAATTGCAGCCAGTCAGAGTGACTGTAAGTGAAGGTCCCTCCCAGGTCAGAAGTGAGCTGAGAAGCTTCAACTGTCTTACTAAGAGCTTTCATAGATGTCATCACGTCCATCTAGAAAAAAGATAAAGCCAGCGATAAGCATGGAGCGCAGTTCATTTCAAATGTGAATGAAAAGAGAGAAATCAAAGGATATAATAGAAGTAGTTATCAGGTCTGACCTGTAATCCAGGCTGCTTTTCCGGTCGAGGACACGTGTCTTTATCCACCAGCATCAGGATACTGTGGACAGCATGAAGGGCTTGCTCCTGTAGTTACAAACAATAAAACAGGCTGATATAATTCAAGACCTTTAGACATGATGCAAATGAAGAAAGTTAACTTGTGTGTGTGTGTGTGTGTGTGTGTGTGTGTGTGTGTGCGTGTGTGCGTGTGTGTGTGTGTTGGGGTGTTACTGGTGTTACTCATTCTAACATGTGCATGCAGGCCTGTAGGTTTAACCTGGGCCATCAGCAGGGCTTTGTAGAGATGAAGCGAAGGAGGCTTCTTCCTGGCATTGATGACCAAAGTCATTCCAAGCTCTCGAATGTCTTTCCTACCAAATCATTGAATCTTGTTAGGACACATTCAAACATGTTCACTTTCATAGTGGATATAGTGTGACAAATGAACCACTCAAAGGCTTTTAGGCTTACTCTTTCATTGCACTACCACCAGTATTTTTTCTTTGTATCTCTGACATACACACTGTCTTTTTCCCATACTCTGTTCTACTTCACACCCGCCTCTTAATGGACTCTTCTTGTGTTACTGTGAACCTTCATCAGACATGGCTGCTAATTCTATCAAGGCGCTGCATACCAGACATTTGGAAGTCAGCCAGAGAGAGACCCTTTGCTTCCTTACTGAGGAAAGAGGAAGTCTAAGCAGTTGTGCACTATTTTTTTAAAAGTCTATAAAACCCAATGTAAAAAATAAGAGCAGCTGAAGCGTTCTCTTGCATGGTTTGACACATATTTTTCATTTGGAATGTATGAATGTCCGCACAAATTTGAGAAACTTCCAGCTGATTATTGTGCAGCAATTATTAAGGAGAAATTTTGTTTAATAATTTGATCCTGTACACTACGTAGTTTTATTAGTTGTATGCTTTAAAAAAAAGGATACTTTAAGGATCACGTGACTCGATGCAACTGTAGACAATTTTATTCAAAGCCTAGTTTGGCCGCATGATGCTTATCAAATGATAATCTGCTGCCCTCTTGTGGTTATAAATGTTATTACATAAAATGTTCATGGACTTCAGTGAATTACATTTCCTCTCCACGGAAGAGGAACTTAAAATTACTACTAATCGAACAAATAAAGGAAAGCGTTAAATAAAAATATGCTGATGATTGATTTTTCAGTCCTTGTTGTATTGTTTGCTGTACCTTGGTATGGAGTGCAAGTACAGCAGTAAGTCACAGACATTCTGGGCTGACACCAGAGGGCTCGCCCACTCCTTTTTCTCAGCGTGGACCTCCACCAGCGCCCTGCCTGTCCTGTCCCTGCTGCCTGAGGGACAGAGAAATTTAATGAAATGATTGGCTCCCCAAATTTACAAAGATAAAGTCACCAGTGAGACATTGAATAATGGACAAACTTATTCTGAAATTCCAAACTTTTACATGTCAGGGATTTTTTAATGGGGTAGTTCATACCCTGACAGCCTAGTTGAAAAGATTTGTTTCAGGATCCCCAATGTAAGTTGAATATTGTTTTAAGATGTTATGGTACATAAAGTGCATGAAACCTATCACACAAATTCACACTTATTCTGCCACTGTTTACTAATAAAGCTCAGTGTAAAAAATGACTTCCCGTTATGCTGAATTCAAATTTCATTTTAAATCCTAAACCAGAGACATGATTGTCACCGAGGTCACATGTGGTTCAAATAGGTCAAATGGTTGAATTTTTAAAAAAATAAACTCTCTAAATAAAAAGAGGGGTACATTTAAAGGAAGACTGAAATACACAAATCATACAGAGAGGACTAGCTGTGTGTGTCAAGTACCTGGCAGACAAATAATCCCCAGTTCAATTAGCGCACTGATGTTTCTGAAACTTGATTCTTCAGCTTCTGGAGCCTCCTGAGTGTCAGAACAAGTTGAAGAAAACTCGACTTGCAGAGCTAGTTTTTCTGTCTTTGAGTTATAGAGTTTGGAGCCTGATTCTTCTGTGGTGGGGACAGTGTCAGTCTTCCCTGATGAAGTGAGGAAGTCTGCATGTCAATTAATACACAATACACAATACACAAAAGAAAAACATACAGATAACACAGACAGACAGACAGGCAGACAGACAGACAGACAGACAGACAGACAGACAGACAGACAGACAGACAGACAGACAGACAGACAGACAGACAGACAGACAGACAGACAGACAGACAGACAGACAGACAGACAGACAGACAGGCACTTTATTAATACCGTATTAATCCTGGAGAAAACTGTGAGTATTCACTGCTCAGAGACATAAATATTAGATAAATACACAAACAAGAGAAAAACACTGACAATAGAGGACATACAGTATACTGCACAGCAACACAGTCTAAAGAAAGATTCAACTAAATAATTAAAAAGTACAAACAGTACAGTCTTTATGGAAAACAAATTTATGTTTTACCCATAACAGTAGGAAAATTATTTTAATTATTCAATTTTGTTGATGAATGTTAACATACTTGATTGAAGTTAGAATGAGCTTTTATATCATATTGACAATGCTCTGGGGAAACTCCGGTCTGGCTGAAAATTGACATTACTTGAAATAATTGATTCTGAAATTATCAATTCGATTTATTTATTGAAAGTGCTCAAATGTAGTCCACCAGATTCTGTTTCTAGAGCTGCAATTAGTAAAGCAACAGTTTACTTCAACTTTATATTCCATCAACCACTGTCCTTCTATAGTAACAGTCATTATTTTGTTATTCCCCATAACCACTGGACAGGGTGTCTGTTACAAAATACAGCGTGGGATGTGATTTCAGACATCTTAATTAGCCTCTCTTTAGTCAACAAAACCTCATCTGTGCTCTCTATCTTTACTACTTTAATAGTCCATGACAAGCATGTCTCCAGACAAGATCCCATCAGGACATGAGATATGAGAGGTTGACAGCCCACAGAAACCTCCCTCTAGCCTGATATGTGTTTCTACAATAGAGGAATGTTCTGGGTTCTGGGTTCAGGTCTTTTCTTTCACTGGGGTCCACCATGGTAATTTAGTTCACTTCCTGTTTGAAGGGAGGAACATGAAAGAAGCCATGCTGTTGTAGAAAGCAGACAGCGGTGGGAGGACTAGATTCTGGCCTGATCCTTGAGCTCTGGACCTTCTTTCTAAAGAGCTCTAATAATCTGTGAAGTTCAGCACATTCCCTCAAGCATGTAAGGTCAGGGTTGTGTTTCAATAAGTCTATTTTGTTCAGCGGCCCTGTGACCATCAAGCAACAGATCATAATACAAGCTTGTGTCTGGTGTAAGGATGATGTACAAACCTTTAATGTGGGTGAGGGTTAAAGACAAGAGAAAATGACAGATGTAAACTGAATGCTCAGTCTTGATTCGTTGACTCTACATACCTTTTTTAGGAGACTTCCGTCTGTCCAGTCTCTGAGTCGCCTGATCTGAGAGTTCAATTCTCTTACACTGCATTATGTTGGTGATGGTTTCAGGGCAGATGTCACTGTGGCTCCTGTTGTTGAGTTTATACAGAGGTGGATTACCTTTAGAAGTTTCTGACACAGTGGACAGAGACCTGACCTTAACTTTATGTTTTACTGCTGTTTTAACCTCCTCAACAATCTCAAGAGGTTTTACGTCTCCATCACAGTTGTCCAAGAACAAATCTGATCCTTGCGATACACCGGGGCTACGTCCTGATTGGTGGGATATGAGTTTCATCTGAATTTTCTGACAGTGACTCAAACCAGGTGTTGATTTCAAAACCACGGCCGGTTCCTTCATTGGGTTTCTAACAAAATGATGATCTTTGATGCTAGATGCAAGTTTGTCCGGTGTCGGTCGACAACACTCATTACTTATCAGCGGTTTATTGCAGTGGTTGCAATGATTTCCAAAATTATCTCCTTTAGGTTTGAATGCACCTTGGGAACTTAACTCTTCTACTTCACAAAGGCCGACTTCCTCCAGAGCAGCCAGGAGGTCGACACTTCCTCTCTCAAAAGGAACTGGATTCCTTAGTGCTGCCACATATGACTCTCTGTACCTACACTTAGAATCTGGGTCATTGGGCTCGTGACCCAACCTTTTCTGGCTGCATGATGCACAAGATTTCTCCTCATACTGAAGAGTGCATCCACAAGGAGTACTGCTTTCAAGCAATATGGATGGAGATGGCCTGGCAGGTTTGCACAAACCTGAATTTGGTGGATTTACTTGAATGCCTCCATGTTTATGGACAAATTCCTTGTCTTTGTAGATATCAACAAGGTCTACATAATCACCCTCAATCTCTTGATATGTATCTCGACTGTCCCACGTATTTGGAGAAACCCAGCCGACAGGTCTGATTAAAGGTTTGGAGCAAGATTTGGAGGTTCGCCTTTCATGATCCAGTTTGACAAGTTTGGAAGAACAGTTCACAGGTCTCAAAGATGCCGACATCCTGTCCTTTGAGGGAAGGAAAATGGCTTCAACTGGGAGAGTGGAGGAGTTAAAATGGGAGGGAACTGAAATCTGTTTTGTTTCAGGAGGAGCTTCTTGAAAAATTGGCAGAATCTTAGGCTTGTCTAAAAACTCTGGTATGGCAATTTTAGCCCAAGGTAACTTGATTACTCCTTGATCTGTGCAAAGCAAGCAATGAGACAGAGGCGTTCCATGCCGTCCTTCATTAATGTCCTGCAGCCATTCTTCTGTGAAGATGCAGGGATAAGAAGTCTCAGGGACAGGGGTCTCCTCCACTTCTCGACAGTCCTCCTCCAGCAGACTTTTCAGCACGATGCGAGCTGCCTGATCCCCGAAAGGCTCCACCTGTAGATAGAAGTCTCCAGGACGCAGCAGCAAAGGGTTCACAGGGGCCAACTGGATGACAGTTTTGTCATGGAGACACAGAGGCCAGCCTTCACAACGAAAAACCACATCCGAGTATCCAGCCTAGAAGAAAGTGAAATAGCATTGTTTCAGTGTTGTGTGATTTTATTTGACAAAGAGAGCATTTGACCTAATTTATATCTTCACATAAATATTACTGCATTGATGTTTTTAGTGCCTGAATCAAAATTCCATCACTCAGCGTTGGAATGTCTAAAACAGCTGAGAGAATCAAGAGATGGAATCACATCACTCCCGTTTCAGTCTCTTTGCATTAGTTCTCTACATAATTTAGGACAGATTTTAAAATCTTTTTTTAAATAACATTTAATAACATTTTAAATTATATTTAGTTTGAATTTCTCAGGCTAAGGTCCTTTATTTGTTCCAGGAACCTGGCTGAAGATGAAAGAAAAAACATTTGCATTTAGTGCCCTGAGGCTCCAGACTGATCTGCTGAAGGAGGTCAGGTTGACTGAGTCAGCCTTTTCTTTTAAATCCTGCTTTTTAACATACTTTTGTTGGAGAATTGTTGCAGTCTTTCCGGATTTCACTTGAGCTCTTAATTTCCTTTTAACTATTTATTTTATATATGAAATTGGTTTAACCTTTGTGAACACTTGCTTTATTTTTGCTATCCTTTTAAATAATGTGATATTTAGGTTTTAAAAAGTGCTCAGTGATTAAAGATTATTCTTAATATTATTAATAGCCTGTTAACATATTCTGTCATTCCTATTCCCTTGCCTATTTTTTCTCAATCAATTTTCACCAATAATTTGGAGGTGTACAGTACCTGCACCCACGGACACATAGCAGTAACTGGATTATTGTGATACAGAAGAACAGAAGAACTAAGATCTGTAGGTAAATGTGTCATTTTCTTAATGATAAGAAATTATTGCAATGGACAGAAGAGGTGGTGCTGTCTCAGAAGTGTGCAGTGACATTGAATATAAAATGCAACGATCTGCTGTCCACGTATATTTAAAGAGACAGTAAAGTCAAAATGAACGCGGGGTATTATTTGAAGTACATAATTAAACAAACGTTTTGGTGGCATTATTATTTTTTTATGATCAATAGGGACCTTGGACAAACAAAATATATTATAAGTTACGATGCGCTCCCTCACAGCGGAAGTGAGGTAATCGTAGACATCAAGGTAAATCCATATCAGCGCCATTATACAAATATACGGCAAGCGACATAAAAAGCCAACATTATCACACTTATTCATCAAGAATTCATCTCAAATGAAGATGTATCGCTTCATTGATCGTATTGTGCTGTAATGGCTGCCCTGACTGATGAAGCGACAGGTGTCTCCGATGGTGCATGACCCCACGTGACGATGCTGCTACAGCGCAGATTTTAAGGTTTCCTGACACCAGGGATGATGCCAGACATCTGGAAAAAAATGTATTTTTATTTTTTCATAATGATAAACAAAATAAATATTAGTTTAAAATGTAAATAGATTAAGTAAAGATTTATATATTGAATTTTAAAGTAACACCGGCCTTAATATGTTAAGTGGTTTTCACAGCTTGAGTTTAGGATCGCTCAGAGGCTTACTCAAAGACTGGACTCAAATGCCAGCTTTATCTCACAGCTACTGTTTGTACAACACGTTCAAAGACAGAGGAAAGACACCTGTGTGACGCCCTGAAATGTGCTGATACTCACACACGCTGCCTGTTGTACACTCTCCAGCAGGTGTTTGGATGGGATAAGGAAATCCAGCAGGCACTGTAATGCATCACCATGGTACCATTCCTCAATGGAGCGAAAGAGCTGGCTGAGGACGATGGGAGCTGTGGCCTCAAAAGGAGGGAAGAGAGCCGACAGGGTGCTCTGGATGGACGAGTCCAAAGATTCTGGGTTCTGACGGGCAAAACATGCAGTTTGTTAATCTATTTGGGAAAAAATAATTTAATAGAGACAACGTAAAGTATGTCGACATTAAATAGTCATTTCATATCACACTGCTAAAACAGAGGAATTAATTATTTCTGTAAACATTTTTTTTAAACATACATTTTTGTATTTTGTATTATTTATGTATTTCTATTGAACAATTTATGTTCATTATGCTTTCATTTGCCACAGAAATGAACCCAGTCTGAAATGAAATTCAGGGTGAATGTGGTGACTTTTCAATTTTCAATTTCAATTAATAACAATAAGATACATAATTTAGGTATAATTACTCTTTTCCAATGCATATAATTTATAGAACTGCCCTCAAACTGAAAACTTGCTCATTTCTAATAGAGTTAAATATTGCTTCAATCTTTGACCAATGGTTCATGGCCTCTGCAAATTCCAGCAACATTAACTTTAATTGGAAAATGAGTGTGCAGATGAAAAATATCAAAGAACCTGACAGCAGAAAAAAATGAAAGGGAAACACTGGTCCAAACTAGAGTTCTAATTGGATCGAAAAACGTCCCGTGAGTCCTCGGATAGGTCCAGCTAAGTTTAATCTGACCTCAAAGGGGTCCAGTAATGCTCTACTTCCACTGTAACCAATTGTGCCAATGCTGTTGTTAATCATTGGCTCTGGTTGGAAACTAAATAAGTAAAGCATATTTGTTATTCAGGTCATGCACGTCTTTACAGTGACTATATGACTGTATCTCATAGTCAGATCTGTGACTGTGAATGTGTATTTACATTAGAGTTGCTAAACCATTGATCATTGTGAAGTTCGCACGGTTCACACGGCCAAGTGCAGGAATGCTTTAGAAAATTCAGAATGAGAGGATAGATATACTTTTTGAACTTTTATTGCTCACTATGCTTGTTTAAACTACATTTTACATTCAGAAACAAAAACAAAAAAGTAGTAACTATTTGCTTCGTAGCAAAAGGTCATGTTGAGGTTGGGTTTGGAGGGAGAGGAATGGAGAGCTATTCAACTTTATCTATAGATGATTTATTCTGACCATCACAATGTGTAAAGCTTCTTTCATCTTTGGCCAGGCTATACTTAAATTAAATAGGTTCATGTGTCATCGGCCAACTTATACAACATTATATGAAATGAAATAAAGAAGTTAAAGTTAACGTCTTCGTAATGAAAAGAAACAGGAATAATATTCAGGTTACTTCAGAGTCACAAATATGTACTTGATGCTTATTTTGGCTCTGGAAGGGTCTTCATCTCAGACCGCAGCTGGTGTGCTGTTCATGCAATCACTTCACAATAGTCTTCTGTGTTAATCCCCCCACACAACAGGAGGCTGTTTTTAGCCCCTTCCTCATTTAGGTTGATGGCCTAACCAGGACCAGAAGCTGGTCCAGGCTAAATACAAGCACAGCAGCTTCAAAGAGCTCACACTGGTTAGCGTTGGGACTCTGCAGACAGGCTAACGGATTCTTATGTAAACACCTAGGAGTCAGGAATCATTGGAAACTAAATGAGATCAGAGAGAGGAAGAAGTACACTTTAATGATCCCTGTAGGGAAATTATTATGTTTTCACTCGTGGTTAGTGTGTTAGTTAACATGCATATATATGTTTTTGTACAGGCCCATGAAACAACCAAGTACACACAAGGGGCCTGTAGGTATGCAGTAAATACAGGGAGGCCGAGTGACGGGCAGCCCCATCTTTGGAGTGTACCGAATGAGCAGTTTGTGGAGGTGACGGTACCTTGCTCAAATGCACCTCTGCACCTCCCAAGCACTCCAAGAGTGGATCGTCGGGAGTGGGAATCAAACCGCCGATCTTGAATCACTGGACGACCCGCTCTACCGACTGAGCTACTGCCGCCCCAGCTATACTGATGCACAACTATACTCCTTCATCAACCAGGAAGCATCATCATGATCATGTATGACTTGGACGTATCTGCAGAGAACCTGTGTGCACCTGGATTTTTTTACTTACTGTACTTACTTGGCAGGATTCAAGGATCTGTCATAGACTTGGTTCAGAGTTTGGTACATGCAGGAAAGATCACATTTTGGAGTGAATCCAGCTGAAGGAGAAGGGCCAGGATTTTTTTTCACTACTGGAAGCTAGAAGTCATTTATTCATTCACACAATGTTGGGTTCAATGTTTTTGGTCAAGCGTAGGCTACTTGATCAAACCTGCAGTCAACCTGCAGTTGTTTTACACAATAAAGATTCGTCCATAGAACGTTACACTTTCATTGCAGTTTTTCTGTTTGTTTACATGACAGCTGTGTGTGTCTGGAAGCATGGAAACACAGACGCTTTAAGTCTGGCTACGGAGTGTGTCGTTTACCATTAATGCAACCATTATAGTCACCATGCCAATTGCTAAATGATGTTTCTCTGAAAACAGTGATGTCGAAGCCCCTCTTCGCTCACAGCTATTTTGATTCAAGTTCAACTCCAGTTTTGTATTTCCCTTAGACTCTGCTATGTGTATTAAGTCTTTCTCTGTGGTGTTGATTTTCAGGTCACACCCCCAGTTATTGTCCATGAATGCACACTACAGTATTTTAACCATTTTGGAGATCCCCATTTCTGAGGGTATTTTCTTTGTCAAAATGCAATGAAAAAGTGTTTAAATTTTTTTTTCAAAACCAATAAAAATAACAATAATGAATGAAACATAACATTCATGAATCACAAATAACGTGTAATTTCTCAGAGGCCACTGAGTCATTAGTGCTGCTTCCTCTCATCACTCATTGTCAAACTGAATCGCATACGCTGCTCTCTCCAGTGGGGGACGAGGGCAAACCTTTACACTGCTCTGTCAAAGGAGTTTTTTTATATTTATGTATTTATGCATTAAAGGGTTTTTTGTTCCATCTGTCCATGTAACACTCCTACGTGTGTGTGTGTGTGTGTTTATATATATATATATATATATATATATAATTCATTCATTCATTGTCACAACCGCTTAATCTGTCTATCCCAGCTATATTAGGGGGTGAGGCGGTGGAAACTCTGGGCGCGACACCAGTGTGCCGCAGAACAACACTGAGATGCTGGCAAACACGCACTCACAAACTCATACCTAGCATCAATTTGGGATCGGCCAATTAAACTGAAGCGCATGTTTTTGGAATTGGGAGAAAGCTGGAGAACCCGGAGAGAACAGATGCAGACACAGGGAGAACATGCAAACTACTCACAGAGCGGTACTATAACCAGGGATTGCCTTGCTGTGCGGCAGCAGCGCTACCCACTGTGCCACCGGGCCGCCCCTGGTTCTTTTCAATAAGGCTGATTCAAGCAGATGAGTCTCGTGACGAGAAACTCGCGCAAAATCCAAACAAATGGCAATTTCCAGGTTCGAAATTTAAGTGGAGAAATGGGTAAATTGTGAATATTTTCGTTGAATGGAAGTGCATTTTTTCCTAATATTATATCACAGAAAAAGGTAGCATCGATTTGTTTTTTTTACTGTAAGTATTTAAAGTTTGCGTTCCAGAGACGCACGTTGACTGATGATCGTGTGTCTCTGTGAAAAAATGTGTGTGAAACACGCAAGAATGCATGCAAACAAGAACACTGTATAAATTGATCCAGTAGCATATTCTGTCACCCTGCTGACAAACGAACTGGACAGAAAGCAAAAAAACTCATCAGTGGGAACAATGGTTCACAACATAATCCAGAAAATCACTCAACTTGTACCACTTTGTTTGGTCATTGCCTCGTCAGCTAAACTGTTGGTGTTGTTTATTTGGATACAAGATGGTTTTGTTCAAATCACACATGTGAAATATCTCTAAAATAAGTTGACTCTAATTAACAGCCTTCATGTCTATTGTAGACACTGGATGCCGTCAGTGGGAAAGAATGCCTCCTTTGTCTAAAAGTGCACATCTGTCACAATAGATTAGGAAATGGAGAGTAGAATACCTTGGAGGCGATGAGAGGTAATTCATCACAGCTGTTATGGACTGACTGCAGCCATTTAACTTTGGATTCTACTGTATTCCTCAAAGATAAACCTGAGGTCATACATAATGCCACACAAATCTATTAAATTACTGTACAAGACTGAGACTTTCAATTTCCTTCTGTTCATATTTTCTTTGAAAAGGAATAGTTTGGTGCTTTTACTCATGAAAACCTGTACAATTTATTGGCCCTTGTTTGAAATAATTGAACGGCAAATTATGCTTCCATAAACCTCTCAAAACAAAGGAAGTAAAAAGCACGAGACGTTTCCCCCTGACTGGAACTCTTCTCTGTGGGTGGTTGGACAAGTGATACTCATGAGTCAGAGCCTCTTGAGATTCTACAAAGCACTGCTTAGCTGAATCCAGTTCAGTCAGGTCTACAACCAGATGAACTGAGGGTAAGAAGGGTAGCAGCCGGTCCTGAGACTTCCTCTGTTTTTCATTATATCTGACTTCTAGACAACATATTGTACCAAACAGCCCAATCGTCAAGGCCAAAACTCTACATGACTTCTTCTGAGACAAAAAAAAGACTTGCATCCTGAAAACTACTGTAATTGTTTTTAAAGTTTACTATAAAAACAAAACCAAAGAGATATGTTGTGGTCATTCTGATCATAGCAGACTGTCTGTGTAAGCGAAGAAGTTTGGCCGTAATAGTGACAGTCATCAGTGGAGTGACATTTTACCTGTTTGGTATGGAAATTACACTCTGAAGATGTTTTGTGTAAACATCAAGGAAATACACAACAAACAGTGTCTGTTTTTGAGTGAAAGTCTTTTTGTGTGTTTGTGTGAAGTGGAGTGGAGCTTGCAAAATGTATGAAATAGTGATTCACATTATTTCCAATGTTTAATTTTTCATTTCTTTTAAGGCAGAATATATTTGAGAGCTTGCAGAGATCAACACCTGTATTCAGTCGCGCTTTGGGCTAGATGACACCGGCCTTCATACCTCAGGACTCAGGATTGTCAGTCATTGTGGCTTATTTTTAATAAAACTTAAAGCTGTTACTGAAACACACATGCAGAAACCCAAATGTCACACTTAAAGCATTAACCAACATCACTAAAACATCTCTTTATTACTTGAACATTTCAATGAGCCTTTGTGCTCCTAACTCTGTCACCAGTGACCGCTCCATACAAGATGAGACGTTTAGACCCCGTTTACAAGCCAGACACCAGCCAGGATTTTGTATTTCTATGAGTTTGTTTTTTCTGCCAGGGTGTGTTTTTAATGACTCTGATGTATATCAGAGCATATCTCTGGTTCAATTTGGTGTAGAAAAGGCACAAATGTCTCTAAATATCCTCTTAAACAGGTCTGAAACCTCCTATGGTTACAACCAAATATGTACCCTCATGCTACAATCCACCCTTTCTGCACCAGTAGCACTTTTGTCTATTCAACTCCACCTTTGTATTTTCAACAGATCCTCCCATCATGAAAATGCCTGTTTCACAGCAATTTGTTCAGCATCATTTGAGAACCCAGACAGTCACTCCCTACATTGTTAGAACATTCTTTTACTGTATATCAGTGTACAGTATCTGTTCCCCTGTCTTTATGCTGCAGAGACAGTCTTGTTGACACACAGTCGCTAACTCTTTTTTTGTATTTCCGCCCACAGTCCGGCAGTAAGGAACATTCAATCAGGCTTAAATCCTGAACTTTTATCTTGACTAGTGGCGAGAGAGCAGTTTGGTCGATGTCCAGCTGACATCCCCATTCCAGCGCCGCCTCAGCAGAAGGGGATTCCCTCTCTGCTTGCTTTCATCCAGTGCAGTCTCCTGAAAATGCTCCTCTTTGCAACAAAGATCATTGTTTGACATCTCTTGGCAGGCTGGTGTCGACAATAGCCAGTTGTAAAGATTCACTCCTCTTTTGTCTTGTCCACCATTCAGGCCCCCCTGGCAGTTTTTAGCAGTGGTGAGAATTAAGCTGATAATTACAGCTTTCTTTGTATTGCCTTGGGCTTTGGCCAAATAAAGTCAGGACTCAGATTTGAGCCTTTGTATAAACAAGCTGTCAAGATGTGTAATGCAAAGTATGTATCTGTGTCCTCAGTCAAAAGGGATCAAAAGATTAGAACAGGTAAGCTGACCAGCACGGGGTCTTAAGGGAGGATTTGTTAGTGTCTACACCTTGACCGGTCAACACTTTTTCTTGACATCCTGGTAGTAATAATTATGGTCTGGCATTCGACCCCCAGGCTGAAATGAAAATATAAACAGACGTATCAGTTCAGTCAATACCTCTCAGTAAATCCTAAAGACTACCAGAATTTGGCAAGTATGGACATGTAAAAATGCCAAAGAGTCTCCATTGACACACCAAGAACTCAACCTCAACAGCAGTCAGTCATAGTTATGACTGAGAGTGCTGGTGAGAAAATGATAGCATTACAGAAGAAGGTTGAGTACTTAAATAAATCAAGTCAATGAGCAGATTCTGGTTTGTGTCTCTGATACTTTTAAGTTAAAGTGTATGATTATGGCTCATTTACAAACAAAACCAATCAATTGTGATCAAGATCACGGTGTTGTCATGTCACAATCATAAGACTGCTACCTGTTTCTCTCTGTTATTCCCTACCCTTTCCCACCACTATGACATCAAACGTTCACCATCTCCTTTCCAGCTGTGCGACAGTATTGTCTTTGTGTGTGTAATCCATTCAGCCAGGCTGCCGTAAATCCTTTAAAGGAACATAAAAGTTCAAACTTGTCACAGGTACATTCCTCAGGACCCATAAGAAAACACAGTGAGTGTGACAGAACGCAGAACTGTGGCAGTTCCTATTATTCATTTATTTTGTAATTTTTAGTCAAGGTGTGTTTGCAAGTGATGAGGTCATTTAAAACCTGTGTCAGGTTTCTGGTTTTTATTCATTTATCATTGCACATTCAAAAATTGAAAACTGGCCAATTTCTACAGCACTTCATGATATCTCTCTGTCTCTCTCTCTCTCTCTCTCTCTCTCTCTCTCTCTCTCTCTCTCTCTCTCTCTCTCTCACTCTCTCTCTCTCTCCTGACTAAAGTCAATCACTTGAAAAAACACTGTCTCCCAGTTGCACACTAAATATTATGAAATGTAAGATTTGAAACATTTAGCTCCGAGACAATGATCCCATTCATTCTCTCCTCGTCTAGTCTTGGTTGCCCAATGACTGATGACACCATTGGCAAGTAAGTGAAACCGGGTTCGCCGCAGGGACAATTGTGGTTTAATAGTAGCTGAGCACTAACTATTATTTAAACCGAAAAGTTCCACAAAAGCTGAAAATCTAAATGTACAGTAACATACAAAAGTGACATGTGACAATCCAGAAGTCCATACACCAGTGCTTTCTTCTGCATTTTCTCTGATTCATAATGAACTGATATTCTGGCCATTAAATTAACTATAAATTGAAAACAGGACTATACTTTTGAGTTTCCTGCTGACACACACACACACACACACACACACGCACACACGCACGCACGCACGCACACACACACACACACACACACAAATAAACTAACAGCATCAGTCATATAAACTCCTCCAGATCTTGTAAGCATAGTTCACAAACAGGATGTGTCACATATGAGTGTAAAAACAAATTAATTGAACTTTTCACACTATCTTCCACCTCATGCTGTCCTCAGTAGGTTCAGCTGAAACAGTCCAGCTGGTTTTGAATTCAGCTAAGTAAAATCATTCTTCTGACAGTAGACTAATACGTCTTGCTCACTTAATCAGACATATTCCAACTGTTATCTTCATAAAAAAGCAGGAACAACAGCAACATGCAAAAACAGTCTGGAGGGGAAATGACAACTGTGATTCTACAGACAATGCAAACTGATAAATGACTTACAGATGGCCTAGAGCTGCTCAGACATTCCCTCTCACACCACGAGCACCACCACCACTACCAACACAATCACCACTTGGCAATGGCTCTGTTTTGAAAATGCACCGCACAGTCTCTGTTGAGTTTGACCCACTTCTCTGACACAGATAATAAACACACTGAAAATGTGCTCCATACAGTTATCAGAACTTTGACATGTGGAATGAGAAGAGAAATAGTTAAGAGATTGTTTAGAGATAGAGTAATATGACTCATACAAAAACAATATCTGCTGTTCCCTGTCTGTCTGTCTGTCTGTCTGTCTGTCTGTCTGTCTGTCTGTCTGTCTGTCTGTCTGTCTGTCTGTCTGTCTGTCTGTCTGTCTGTCTGTCTGTCTGTCTGTCTGTCTGTCTGTCTGTCTGTCTGTCTGTCTGTCTGTCTGTCTGTCAGTCAGATGATGTTACAGCCAGGGAAGGAGTGGGCATGAAGTATAATCTCTCTTCCAAATAGAACACAGACCAGTAATATTGGAATATTTAATCACGTGTTACAGGAAGGTGCGGAAGTCATTGTCGAATATCCATTATATGTTAAAGGAGGAGACACACACAGCTGTACCTTGTCAGCTTGTTTACAGCATTCATTGTCAGCTAAGCGTCGTGCGTTCACAGTGTTTGCTAGCAGACAAAACATGCTCATGACTGTTGGCAATTTATACCTTTTTGTATGAATCACAGAAAAACCTGCTACACTCAAGCTAAACATGTTTTGACAAGATGAGAGCACATCTAGAAGCCAAAAGCAATTCTCATTTAAGCTTGGATCATTTGCATTGCGACTTTAAAATGCTCCTCATATGGACTCTGACACCACATAGAATCTGCACCATGTTTACTGTTCCATGATCGAGAAAGAAAACGCAGCTGTAAGGCCTCCAGAAAAGCTCTTGACCTTGCTGGTAAATTAATTACTCCTGATGCCTTCTGCACACAGCAACTACATGCAAATACAGTCCACACTGGCAAGTCAGGGTTCTTGGTGTTTACTGTAGCTAGAAACAGGTCCAGCACGGCGTTGTAATCTTATACTTTAGATGCAGACACATGGCTGTAAGTGGGACGATGGTCATGGAAAATAACATCAGTCACGCAACAAGTAAAACTAATAGTTAGGGCTGTAAAAGCTGGTCATAGAAGTGCTTTAGTGGATGTGATGTTAGGTCAAAGTGCAGCTCTGCCCAGGATGAGCAGCCAAGTCTGAATTTCAAACAGCATGACTTTCTGGTTTCTTGAAAATTATGGAAGCAGTTTATGGGTCTGACTGTTTTCAATAAAAAGAATGAAGGTACATGAATTAAAAACAAAATGGGAATACCACACATTGAATGAAAGTTTCAGGTGACCAAAATTTTCTGCCTCAGGCCAGAATACAACCAACATTTTCATCAATACGCTATGACTTTTATTTCGTGTTTATCTGTGTGCATTTGATGATTCCCGCAGGAGCAACAACCAGTAAACTAAAGGTCAAATAAACCACATCCTCCCACAAACCCATCAGTCATGTGTATCAGGTTCATGTCTTGTGGCTCTTTTGTTGTCATTACTTGGTTTCTGTGATGAAAATGTTTTAGACATAAGCCAGTTTTGTTTGAACTTCTTAAAGCATTGAACACTAAACTGGAGGTTTATATTACATTATGTGCACATGCAAAGCACTCAAATAATTTTACACAGGAACACTCAACAGTCATAGAAAAATGTGTGCCATTTGCATCAATTGAGTCCAAATCAAGGGACTTAGAACTGCCAAACAAAAGACAATGTGGCTCTCTGTCACTGTTTCTGAATCTGTATGCACACTCTCAGAAAGCTGTTGTGGGCTATTGATGTCAGACGGACCGACTGGCTGTGCTCAGGAAAACTAAAACCTCACAAGAGTCGAGAAACATTTGCATCGAGCCTCTTGATAAAATTAGAACAAAGAAAGTGAAAATGATGCAACTGAAAATTTTAAAAATGGATTGAAATGTCTAAATTGAGTGTCACAATGTGTTTGTCTTCTTGAAATTAATTCCCACATGACTAGCAAAGCTACAAGGAGAAACAAAAATGTCACAACCAGACCATACAAACCACTGTCTCACTTAGTGGGTCAGTGGAGCACAACCACACCAGAACAGGAACAACGAACAACAATGGAGCACTAGAGTAAGACTTAAATGTTACCATTTTTGCTTGAAGGAGTTTTTCCTCTTTTAGACAGAAAGTTTACTCATTTTTGGTCCCGGTGATCCTGTCCAGACAGCCTCCCCGGATTCTGAGCTGAGAGACTTGTCATGTTTAGTGCATCAGCAACAGAAGTCGACTGAAGTACATACACATGACAGCGAGCTGTCTTGATCGAAAACAAACTAAAGTCATATCCATTCTTTGTAGACTTTCCATACTTCTGTGAGTGTGTAGCAGAGAGAGCGACAAGTTGTCAGGCTGCCTGCTGATCCCAAAGCTCTTTCACTGCTCCTTGGCTTTCTGGCTGGTCTGAATGTTTGGGTTGGGAGAGAGAGGGAGAGAGAGAGAGAGAAGGAGGGGGAAAGAAAAAGCTTTCCCTTTCCAAGGAAATCCCCCTCCAGGCTTTTCAGTTTCTCCACTCTCTCAGACACACACTGGCTTTTTTGCAAACCCGAGAAAACCGAAAGACACAATATGGATGCACAAAAACAAAAGCACGCCTTAGCACAGACCTGCACTGACAGCGTGATAGTGTGTGTTACTGTTTGTAAACAATGCATACATTCCCATGTAATTTTTCATCCACGTATAGACACAATCAAGCACACACACACACACACACACACACACACACACACACACACACACACACACACACACACACACACACACACACACACACACACACACACACACACACACACACACACACACAATCCTGACTTCAGAGAGCTGCAGAAATCCAGCCCCTCATTCTGGCCCCTTTCTTTCTATTTTAATCACTGGAAGCTTTTAGAAGACCCAGTCAGTCTTTCTCCTCTCTCTTATCCCTTACAGATTTCCACAGTCTACACCCAGGCTTTCTCATTTCTTTCTCATGTCTTCCGGCAGACTGCCCAGTCTTTGATTCGTATCAAAGAGAGACCACAGAGGGTGCCTTCCCTGCAGGGATCTCAAGCCAACAGCAGGCCTCCAAAAAGTGCTGTCGTACGCATATATTAGTCCCTAGGAATGTGGCGTTGCACCCACTCAACTAGATTCTACATCTGGATTTGGAGGACATCTAGTCTGTGAAACATAAGCCCTGCAGCAACAAGAAGTGAAGTTGTTCACTCAGACATTCAGAGGAAAAGTTTGACGGATGAGAGGATTAGTGTGAGTGACGTGGCTCAGACAAGCAGCCTCCACTCCGTTCATTCAAATGCCAGACAGTCCATCAATATTTCCATCACAGTCAAATCAACACGAAGAAAATTAGTTTTTAATCACGAGTTTCTGTTTTTCCAGCAGGTGAATTTATATCTGGACATTGAGAATGAAATGGAAAGCTTCAGCCTCGCTGGATTTGTTTTTTCCCATGCGGCAGAAACTGAAGTCTGTTGAACATTCCTAACATGTTTTTCTGTCACAGAGAAACAGCCATGCTAATTTTTCTTTCAGCCTAAACCACAAATTATGAGGGTAACATGTTTGAAAGCGTTTTGTACTGCTCCGTTGCCTATTCCTTCTCTTTGTTTTGGTCCCATTTTTTTCTTTGTTGTTTGTTTTCCTCTTCTTACTTTCTCCATAAAGGACAATAAACGACTTTTCCAGCTCAAGCCAGTCTAGTTTCCACAAAATACCAACTGAAGTATTATCACCTTGAAAAAGGAATTGGAAAAATTTTGGATTTTCACTCAAACCCGAGTTTTAGCAACCCTGTGTTTTGATCTCCCTGCAAACCCCCCTGCTGTCAGTAAATCAGTAACTGTTCTCTTTGCTACTTGTATTTGTGGTTTGGGGAAGTTCATGTTCAGTCAGTACCATAGTGATCAGGGGCCATCCATCCATCATCTACCGCTTATCCGGGGCCGGGTCATGGGGGCCACAGTCTCAGCAGGGATGCCCATACTTCCCTCTCCCAAGACACCTCCTCCAGCTCCTCCGGGGGGAACCCGAGGCGATCCCAGGCCAGCCTAGAGACATAGTCCCTCTAGGTCTTCCTCGAGGTCTCCCCCCCGGTAAGACGTGCCCGGAACACGTCCCCAGGGAGGCGTCCAGGAGGAATCCGGAACAGATGCCCGAGCCACCTCAGCTGGCTCCACTCGAGGCAGAGGAGCAGCGGTTCTATTCCTAGCTCCTCCCTGGTCACTGAGCTCCTCACCCTATCTCTAAGAGTGCGCCCACCCACTACAGAGGAAACTCATTTCAGCCGCTTGTATCCGGGACCTTGTTCTTTTGGTCATGACTCAAAGCTCATGGCCATAGGGACCTCATCCAAAAATTGTACATTTAAAAACATACAAAAATGTTTTATTTCCTGAAGTAAAAGACAGTTCAGTTTTGTAAAGATAAAAAAGTGAACTGTAAAACCAAAGGAATGAAATTTAGACAATGAAAATTCTTTGTATATCTGAGGCCCTGCAAAATGTTGCAATTATTATTTATGGATAAAATATGTATTATTGCATGCACATGTATGTTAAGGATCCGTCATGTTTGTATTGAGACAAAAACATGTTTGTGTGTGTGTGTGTGTGTGTGTGTGTGTTTGTGTGTGTGTGTGTGTGTGTGTGTGTGTGTGTGTGTGTGTGTGTGTGTGTGTGTGTGTGTGTGTGTGTGTGTGTGTGTGTGTGTGCGCAGGACACACACATCTTTATTGTTTGTTCATTATTGTTTGCTCTTATTTTCTGACATAATCAGAAATAGAGAATGTCTGTGGTGAGCTAAAATTAACCAATAACATTGATCCTGCTTTCCATCCTATGACACAGATTTATAAGAAAGAAAGACGACGTGCATTTGCTTTTGTTTCACTCATTGTTGAGGTCCAGATGACCCAGCCCGTCTGCCCAGCAGAAACGTGACAGTCTGAGGATGAAAGTGGGCCACAGCGGTCTGACGCTCAGTTCTGATCTGTCTTTCATTCAAACCAGATGAGCTGGAGAGCCAAACTTCAGAGATGGTGGATGGGAGCTGCTCTCTTCCCTGAGTCAGTGAATGGAATATCTGATATTGTTTCTTAAAAATGCTCACATAAACACAGTTGGACAAACTTCATGAAGATGTAGACAGAGACAGACGCTGCCAAAACCCGGAGGTTTTGAGTACACACCCAAAAAAGTTCATCAAGTAACCGTATAAACATTCCCATGGATCAAAATTTTTGAAGCCAGACATAAACGGATACATTCCATACCCTCACACACACACACACGCACGCACGTACGCACACACACACAAGCACACACACACACACACACACACACACACACACACACACACACACACACACACACACACACACACACACACAGCAGGATGAAACCCTGAAGCCTCCCTCCCTCCTCGACTCATTCCTTTCTAGTGAGTGTGGGACCCTACAACAGGCGAACAGGACCCCCTCAGTGATTTACCTCAAACCATCACCTCCTGCACACACTCCTGTGTTCACTTAGACACAACAACACACACTCATGGTTTGCATATGACTCATCATGAGTGGATGGACATAAAACGTTGTTAAAGGATGGGAAATTGCTAACTCCCCATCAGGCGTTGGACCCCTGCATCACGTCTTGGATCAGGTACTTGGTTTAATTTGCCCACTCGGTCCACATTCATTATTTTAACGTGCTGTGGGTTGTTTTCATTCAAAACACTTGGAGGAGAGCAATAATAAATCATTGAGGTTACCCTGCTCTTGGAAGACACCCAAACATGTATCTCACATGACTCAGAAATGGTGATATTAAGTGTCGTGTCTCAGTGATGAATGTCGGAGCTGCTATCGCCTGTAACATCTCTCGTTTTGATAGGGTAAGATGAAAGGAGCAAAGAGAAGATGATTATCTGTCTACTTCTCTTTTCACTCGACCAAGGAGAGCAACCTTATCCACATCAGCATCTGACTTTGACATCATTTCCTGCCCAACCCTGGTCTGTCAAGATTAGAGGCCCAGCCTGTGACTTAGACGTTTGGTTGTTCTTTCAATAAACGGAAGGGCTCCTGTCCAGGCAACTCTTGAGTAGATATCTGTCTGCAGCACAGATGCATTATCATGTGAGGTATTTCTGGGTCTGGTGAGAGAGGATTGAAGGCATGTTTTGAGTAATGTGTTACTCTGTGTGGTGCTAAAAAGAAAATAAAGGTCTTGAGTGAGGAACATTATGTGAATTCAAGGATAGTCTAGTACAATCTAGGACTGAATGCTTGCACATGTGTGCTTGTCTTTCATTGTTCACTAAGGTGATACATTATGACATTAATGGCTCCCAAATGTTTGTAATTAGAAACCCATCTGTTCATATAGTTCTCCATACCAAGCTCCATTTTTATGGTGAATAATAGACATGACAGAAATGCTTCCACCACTTTAATTTGCTTACCATCTGTCGCACTTTACCAGCTTTTGTTCCCATTGAGATTTTATAGCGAGGCACATTTAATGCAATATCTCCTCGTGATTGCGGTACACTGTTATTGTGTTCATAACAAGACATAAGAAAAAATATAAAGCTCATATAACATGAATGTATTTAAGTGGTTGTAGATACTACAGGAGTCATTTGTTGACACGTATGTTGGAGAATTTCATATACTGTATATCCCACATGCTGCTCCTTTGACTTTGTCCCTTTGTCACAAACAGTCATTAAATTATTCAAAGTGTCATTAACATGTGATTTGTCACATATTTTGCAAATGGAAAACTACATGAACCCATTGTGACCCCAGACAATATCAGGCTACTTATTTTATCGTACCACATTGAAATAATAATGACAATGATAACACATTTAATGTAGTACAACCCCACCCACCCCAACCCCTACCCCCAAAATACAAAAGGATTTTATTATACTAATGCTCTTTTTTCTTCTTAGTAATTATAAATTTAATGTATTGTTAGCACTATAAATCAAGTTTCTGCTGCTGATACTGCACACCATGTATGCAATAAACCACGTTTGTCAGCAAACTCTCACCTCCTTCCTGGGAACACAGAAGTCTATAAAATGTGTCAGAGTTGGCTTGTTTTGATTCCAGCCTTACATTCAGCTTCTAGTGAAAGAAACTGAAGTTGAAATTGGGTTTCCACTTTCCTTTTTATTCAAGACCAAAAGGAGCCTTGTTGCTGGCACCTTTACAACGCTCTGCTCACTATTCCTGGAATCAGCTCCCAAACTTCCTAAATCTTCCGAGCTGGTCTCACGTGATGTACGTAAAACAATTCTAAATGACATGAAAGTTCAAAAGTATGTCTGTAGATGTTTTGAACATTGATGAATATTTTAATCTAATAACTCAGACATGTTTTTTTTCCCCCTTCTCTTCTCTTCTGTTACCATATCACTGCGCTACAGCATGTCTTGGCCAGAATTCTTTGAAAAAGAGACTTATAATCTAACCGAGACTTAATTTCTGGTTGAATAAAGTAAAAAGATAACTGGAAATGATGAGCCACGCAGTACCAAACACAAGAGGAGGGGGCAGAGGAAACTGTAAATAAAAGAGAACTTACTCACCTACTCATATAGGTGAGTAAGTGTATAGTTCAACTTTTGAGATTAGATTTTTTAATGTGAAAATGTTTTCATTCTAACTCAAACTCCTTCTTTGTTTGCTACCTAATTTGATTATGTAGAAAGAACGTAATCAAGTGATGATAATAAATGCCAAACATGCTCTGTAGCAGATGTACTGAATGCTTCCCACGTTTGCTGCATAAATTTTACTGCTCTAGAACCGAAGGGAAAATCTTTGTGCTTCAAAAGAGTGACTGCTGCTGTAGAAAAAGTTTTGTACATTCAATGTGTTTCATATTTTAGTGATTTTTACAATCTAAGGATAGCTAAAATCTAGGACAAGCTGAAAATGAGACGCTGAACATTAGACCTTCTAAGCAGTTGTGCATGTTTGAGCTTGTCCCACAGTGTCCTCGTGTGTTTCTCTGAGTCTCCCCACTGAGAGGCCCTAACCTCAGCTCACCGCTGCTGGGTGCTCGTCCAGTGGAGGAAGCAGGTGTCAAATTCAAAACAGCCTGAGGGGAAAAAAACAACTGCAAGCTCAGGCATGAGAATGTGGGAATCTTGAGACTTTGGCCCAGAATGTTTGCTTCCTTTTTGTTTTGTTTTCACAATGAGAATGTTTTACTAATTTTACACAATGAAACAAGAACTGACACATTTATGAGAAGTCAATTTCACTGGTCTTGTTGGTTGAATTCTAGGATGATATACAGGAATAAAGAAGGGTTAATTTTAGGACATATCAGACTTTGACTTGGTGATAGTCTGTCATCATACATTAACTGCACTTTGACTCAACATGGATTATTAAGACATGAAAGTAAACAGCGTATATCTCTGTCTGGGTTTTGCAACCAGGAGGCAGAAGAAAAAAAAATTTCTTCAAACTCATGTAATGACCGATGCATCTTAATGTAATGGAGGCGACTGAAATTGTGAGTATCAAAATAAAACCTGTGTTTTAAATATACTGTATGTAATATCGTGTTTCCAAGACTTGATGTTGCACTTTGTGAAACTCTGATTTGACAAGACCACATCCCATTCATCATGTGGCTATGCAACCACTCATTCTACTGTAACATCTCAGAAGCGCTCAAGGTTTTCTCTTTTGTGCGCGAGAAAGCTTCTTTGGGGGAGTTAGTGGATCGAAACACTGTCAGTGACACCCATAAGGTCAACGCCAAGACTGTAATGGTGAACTCTGAATGCATAAGCAGAGCTAACAACTTAATGGTGTTTTGGGAGACTGATATGTGAAGACCACGGGCATGGGAACCAGGGAGACCCAAACATTTCTCTGTGTCAGAGATATGCGTTTCTATACATGTTTCATCTGATACTTCTATAACAGGTGTGTGTGTGTGTGTGTGTGTGTGTGTGTGTGTGTGTGTGTGTGTGTGTGTGTGTGTGTGTGTGTGTGTGTGTGTGTGTGTGTGTGTGTGTGTGTGTGTGTGTGTGTGTGTGTGTGTGTGTGTGTGTGTGTGAGAGAAAATAGCAGCTAATGATATATTGTCATAATATCCTCCTACTAACAAAGGAGTAGATGAGATAACTCTGTTTGGTTCTAACAAGACTCTCCAGTTATCAGAAGGAGCAAGAGGATAGAAACCAGTCAGACTCTATTTTGAAAATCCCTCTTGTTGAATAACTCCAACACATGGCGGTAAGGGTCACCGAACAGAGGAACAATTCAAATTTGCTGCACAAGCCTGAGAAAATCAGACATCAAAGAATGAGCTTTATTAAAATATCCCTAAGTCACCAACGGTTTGTCTGATCCATCAACCATCTCCTCTTACTCCTCCTCCTCCTCCTCCTCCTCCTCCTCCTCTCAGTATCCATCTCATCAACTACCTATTCAGTGTCTCCTGGACTGCTATTTTTCTTGCTCCTCTGTGTCATTCATCTTGACTTTTTTACCATTAAACTCACTCACACTCAGCTTGATTCGTATCCCAGTTGAAGTCACTGTTTAAAGGTCTGTTGCCACGTCTCACCCTCGTGTCCACCCTCTCATAATTTAATTCATTTCTTTGCTTTTTCAGTCAGCAGTCCAGAAGCATCTGTTGGGTGGGTCTTTATCTGGGCGAGGCCGATCTGTCTGATTAATCATTTGGTACCTGGAGGCTGAGCTGGACATAGATGACATTCCTTTACTGAGACACTGAGAATCAGTGTTCAGTAATAAGATAGTCCGCCTTTCTTTTTTTTTGTTTCTTCTTACTCGTCTCTTTTTTGCATATTTCTTCTCACAGCAATTTCTCTCAATCTTGGTTTTCAGTTCCTTTTTGCAAAACAACTAATAGTTTTCTACAGAAAAAGGTTACCGTAAATTGAAAAAAAAATTTATAAAATCTGCACTCTACCTAGTGCGGAAAGCACTGTCTTTGAGACTGGTCTATTTCTAGATACTTGGGTGACATTCTTTACCATTAAAGCTGCAGTAGCACTTGTTTTCTAAAATAACATTTAATCATATTTTCTAAAATTGTCATTATGTCCTCACTCTAGAACAAGAGACAGAAAAAAATCCTCTGAACTGAGACTGAGAAACATCACAAAATAATTTTAATGTAGAATATGGCGCAAATGCACAAATGTATCCTTGGACGTGTACACACACAGCACAAATAGCATCTGTGTGTGACTTCCCTTGCAATCTGAGCTAGCAGTTCAAGGTTTAGACACTAGGTGTCGTGGTTTTCCAAGTGTCACAACTGCTTGTCTGTGACTGTAATTTGAGAGGCTCAGGGGTCAGTTTCTCACCAAAACCAGACAGAGAGGGCTGTATATGCTCTGCTTAGCATCCACATATCATCTTGTGACTTCAAAGCGTCCGAAATGAAAAAAATGTGCGCTTCAAGTCGAGAGCAGCCTTTCCTAAAAAGGACAAGACGATCGACTCAAACAGGCTTGAACAAAACAAGGGCTAATGAAACGCATTTCCTTCTTGCTGCTGGGTGAAGGCACTCATTTCCACTGGCAGGATAAATTGATCCAGATGGCCTGTGAACTTATCATTGGGAGCCAGATGACCCTCTCCTCACCTTCCTCCTTGTAAGGTAGTATTATCACAGCGCATGAAACATCTGGCTCCCACAGTTGTGTGATGCAGGGTTCACACACATGCGCAGGCCTCGAGGTCTTCACATCTGTCCTTAAAGAAAGATGTTCCTGAACTGATTAGATTGTGACTTGATTTGAACTCAGATTTACACCAACATTTGTGATGATAGTGGACAAATGGATATTTCATTTTTAACATATTACCTATAAAGTCGGTTGTACACTTTGCTACACACCAAACAAATGATGAAATGCTAACAACACACAGATATTTTTGATTTCTTGACATTTTGAGACGTGAACAATTCAAGCTGTTTAGCACAAAATAGCCTCAATCCTGTATGGCTCTTTAAGAACATATCCTTTGTGTGTGTGTGTGTGGGGGGGGTACATACAGTACATGCTCTTCACTGTTGATGGCCCTGTTGCTTTAACAGCTGCACACTTAAGGGTATCTAAACACACACACTCTCTCCCTCACACACACACACACACACACACACACACACACACACACACACACACACACACACACACACACACACACACACACACACACACTAACACACATTAAACGTGGTTGATTGTTCTGCACAGTACTTCAGGACTACCCCATGGTCAACTTAACTGTGTGTGTGTGGGGGGGGGGGTGTTTGTCCTACGTTTTCAGGCTCTCTGTTCTGGGAAACACTTAAAGCTTTTATGAGGTAAATGTGACACAGCTGTAAATAAAAACAGCCATCCCTCTCCCCCACAACATGATGCTCCACTGCCTTTATGAATGAAGTGAAACAATTATGGCTGTAAAAATACTCATATACAATGTTAGTTCATCATAGAAGCAACAAAAACTTTCTTAAAATCCATTTTTAAAGAAATTATTATTATTATTAAATAATTATTATCATTAAATATATTGAATAATGAAATTATGATTACTATTGTTATTACAATATTACTACTGATAATAATAACATATACATACACACACAAACAAACACACACTCACACACACGTGTCCATGATTAAAGAGAAGCTAGTCCTATTTGCCACATATCTAACCAGTATAATGGTCCTGATTAAAAAAAACAACTGCATTAAAGGTAAGGCATCATCCACACTCCAGTAGATGATTATCATTAAAGTGTTGTGTTGATTAAAATCTGTGGTTTTACATAATGCAGGAACCTCTTTTTTTTTTAAAAGAAGTGAAATGTAGCTAGGGCGGCACGGTGGCGCAGTGGTTAGCGCTGTCACCTCACAACACGGCGGACCCAGGCTCGAGTCCCGCTCTGTGCGGAGTTCGCATGCTCTCCCCGTGTCTGTGTGGGTTCTCTCCGGGTTCTCCGGCTTCCTCCCACCTCCAAAAGCACAGTACTTTCAGGAGAGAAAGTACCATAAAGTAATGCAATGGTAATTTAAAAACCCAGTGATAACCCAGCTACAGAATTTTTTAAAAATTACCTGGAAAGAAGCCCAGGCTTTTATTTGCCCAAGACAGCTGACCTGGCCCCAGCCACAGGTCGTAACCCCTGGTCTTCCTGACCAAACACATAGTTTGGGGTGAATAACCTAACACACACAGTCTCATGCCCCGGATGTCAGTTGCCAACAGGTGTGTTTCCTTGATGGAGACTTTGTGTAGAATGACAGGCCCAGTAGTAGGTAGTAATGTGACCACAATAAATGAATGACATATGAGGGCCAACATTTTCTCATTGCCTTTTGTTCAAACACCGACAGAAAGATCTCTGTTCCCTAACTGGCTTCAAGGCTTCTAAGCTGATACATCATATCACCTTACCGCTCCATTATTTCTGACACAATATTTTGAAGCTTCGAATAACATACTCACATGTCTGTGTTATCCGTATTTCACAAAGGATGAAAACACAGAAAAAGTAAGAAAAGGAGAGAGAGATTAGGGAAGCTACCTGTGATGCATCCATCACAAATAAACAACTTGCACAGATAGATCAGCTGAGAAAAGCTCCATGTCCCTGATCAAAGCATTTCTGTGACACATTATAATTACTAGAAAGGTATTTTCTAATATTTCTAGTATTTTCGGCCTCCCAAATGAAAAAAGATGCTCTGTTGTTTTAAGGACAGCTGGTGACAGTGTCCTAATTGGTGTCAGTGGACAATTCTTACTGCCTTTGAATATTACCCTAAACCTCCAATAAAATCTTACTTTTTTACTTGGACTGTTTAAAAGTTTTAGCTCTAAATTATTAAGTAGCCATAACAAATTAACAAACTCTCTTAGCTCTTACTCTGCAGTACAATAGCTGAATTAACTGAAGATGTTCCTCATGGATCTTTTTGATTGCAAATAGTACATATTGAATCTTTAAAAAACAGCCCTAAAACATCTTAGCAGGACAGTGTCTTGGCTTTAAAATGCCACCACAACTGGTTCCTATTCAGTTTTTGAAGGAAACCACAAATTACTGATTCTCAGTTTTTCACTAAAACAGATTATTTCTGAAACAATATAAAAGACTGATGAGAGCATGTGAGCCACCCATTAAATAAAAACAGGAAAGAGGACAAGAGAGTTATCATACCTTGTGATGTCTCGATAAACTTTTGCGTCTTTACATCCAACTGCAAAGGGAGAATCAGCCATGTGCTGCATGAATTCAGCTCCTTTTTAAGGCCGACACTGGAGGGCAGGCTGTAACAACATGCCATATCTTAACAGGTGTAACCTGGGATGAAGGGTGGAGGCAAAGAAAGAAGAAGGGCTGGATTGCATTTGGTGTGGGGGTTATTACAGATCCTGCTTTTCCAAAAACGGGTGGTCATACAACACCAAGCCTTACTTTCCATTGTTCAAACATTTTCATTCAGTGTCTTTTTTCCCTATATCTGAACATGCTGCATGTTGTTTCTGTCACCGGAGGATAATTTAAAGGCCTAAAAATGAAATGAAGGCTTAATCCCCAATTTAAAAACCATTGAATATATATATAGTCTGTGGCTGCTGCAGATAATGTAGGTGAGCATAAGTTTACAATGAATTTGCTCTGATCACCTACGGAACTGAGGACATCAAATGACCTGAGTGAGTGCTATAGATACCTTCTTAAAATAAATTTTCTTCTGAGTGTATCCTGACTTTGGAGGGGCTCTTTATCTTTTTTATTGTTACACCATGCTAATGTATATTCGTCGATAAATAATTAGTTATTTCTGTATCTGTGATAAACTAGATTTGTACAGGGTGCGCTCACTGTGTTATCTGGGATAGACTCCAGCCTCTTGGAAACCCTTCACTGCATAAGTGGCAATGGGTGGATGGATGGATGGATGGATGGATGGATGGATGGAGATGAATGGATTTACAGTTTATGTTTTTCTACCCTTATGATGAACCTTGAAAAGATTTTGAAAAATTATCCATGACTAAAATTATAATTAATATTTTTTATTATTGTGGTGGCGCAGTGGGTAGTGCTGTTGCCGCGCAGCAAGGAGGTTCCCGGTTTGAGTCCAGGCCCAAGCCCGTCTGCGCGAGAAAACTCCTCTCTTGATGGATAAACGACGTACATCCTGAGGTGAAGATTAGTATGTCCAACACAAAGTGTTGGACATCTCGCTCAGTTGTTGTACGATCAAAACAAGTGTTTATATTCAGTCAAAGAAAAACAGACGAAACTGTGGTTGTGTTTCATTTTTACATTGGTCCATGCTACCATTAGCCATTTCTTCTCCATGAGAGGGACGTGTAACAGGTGCTGACAGACAGACCTCATTGGTATTTGACGGTGGAGGCCTGAAACAGGCTGTTCTCAGTAGATCTAACTTTTTAACAGCTGATATTTGGGAACACAGATCACTTTGGGGCAAAACATTTCAAATACAGTGTAGTTGGACCTCAGACAGCTGTGGGAAATTGATTGAAGAAACAGAAAATGAATAGAAGAAAACAGACACTGAACAGATGTACCGTGGACTTTGTTTCAAAACATACTCATTCATGTTCTTAAAGACGAGACAATCGTAGTCTTCTCATCTTCAGCCCTTTATCCAAGATATGTTTGACAGATTATGCTGAAGCCTATGTTAGCTGACTACTTATGGTAGGTGTGGGGTACACCCTGGATGAGTCACCAATTAATCTAAGGCCGCACAGACCTATGGATATTTTTTTTCTGGATTGATTCACCAAAGTTTGTTTTTGGTGGTGGGAGAACTCACACAGACAAGGGAGAACATAAAACTCTGACCAGAAAGATGTCATTGATGTAAAAAGCTCCACTAATCACAGAGAACCGACTGGAACTCTTGCGATGACTTCCTGGTAGTGAGTCTCATTGGTCTCTGATTTTAAGGACTTGGGCGCCCCCTGCTGTTAGCTTCCTTTATGGTCAGTTGATATTGTGCGCGCTATTTTCAAAACACTGCACTGTCACAGCAACTGGTTTTTAATTTAATCTTGCTTTTAGTTTTAAGTGTATGTTATTTTTGGGAGCCGAGTGTTTGTTTACAACAAAACGACAGTCCTCCAGGTGAGGTCCCTTCACTGTTTGTCACCAGTTCATTTATTACATGTTTTAGGTGGGAAAGCAGAGGGAAACACATGCAAACCCCAGATAAATAAGTGCTTCTGGGAAAAAAACAATACTTCAAATACAAATGTAAATACTTCAATACTTTTATGTACTCTTATATATAAACTTAATTATTTCAAACAGTTTACACTTCCAAAAAAGCTGATTATGATATGCCTGTAAACCAGTCAAAAGACTAAATGAAAACTATCATCTACAATGTACGCATGTAAAATTATTAAAATAAAACTAAAAATATGTCACATCTGGTGCCTTGCCCAGTATGTAGCCGCACATGTTTTGAACATACAAGCATTCTGTGAAGGAAAGGAGTGGAATGAAGGTTAGCCGCAGTAAGACAGAGTACATGTCTGTGAATGAGAGGGACCCAAGTGGAAGAGTGAGGTTACAGGGAGAAGAGATCAAGAAGGTAGAGGATTTTTAGTAATTAGGGTCAACAATCCAGAGCAATGGAGAGTGTGGAAAAGAGGTGAAGAAGCATGTACAGGCAGGATGGAACGGGTGGAGGAAAGTGTCAGGTGTGATGTGTGATAGAAGAGTTTCAGCCAAAATAAAAGGAAATGTGTACAAAACTGTGGTGAGACCAGCGATGTTGTTTGGTCTAGAGACAGTGTCACTGAGGAAAAGACAGGAGACAGAGCTGGAAATAGCAGAGATGAAGATGCTGAGGTTCTCTTTAGGAGTGACCTGGATGGATAGGATCAGTAATGAGTACATCAGAGGGACAGCACATGTTAGAGGTTTTGGAGATAAAGTCAGAAAGGCCAGACTGAGATGGTTTGGACATGTCCAGAGGAGAGATAGTGAATATATTGGTAGAAGGATGCTGAATTTTTGAACTGCCAGGCAGGAGGTCTAGATTTGATTTTTTTAAAATACATTTATTCATAAAAGCCAAATTACAAGAAAATCACGTTGACACAAAATCCAAAAGAGATTCACACAAAAGGAATTCCCATCAAAAACATTCCTAAATGAAGAAAACTAACATTTATCAAACTAAAAACAGAGGCTCTTGTCTCCATGTTGAATATGCCCCATTCATATTCAAAGTACAGGACTTAAAACACAGAAGAAGAAGAATAGATTAATAACATTCGTTAAAAGAGTGAAGAGCACTGCAAAGAGGAAGACCAAAGAGGAGGTTTATGGATGTAGTCAAAGAGGACATGAAGGTAGTTGGTGTTAGAGAGGAGGATGCAGAAGATAGGGTTAGATGGAGGCAATTGATTTGCTGTACAAATCCCTGAAGGGAAAAGCCGAAAGGAAAAGAAGAAGAACATGTAGCTTACTATCACAAAGTACAAATGAGTCGTGAATGAATAATGGATCCACCTGAAAGCGACTTTGAGTATCCAGAAAAGCGTTATATTCATCTAATTCATAATTATTATTAGGATCCAAAATTTTAATAAGCAGACTCCCACCCTCTAGGAATGGCTCCCGCTGTTCCAGGTGGTTCAGAGTGGTCCCAATTATTTCCTCTGAGAAGAGAGTTTGGTTCAGGATGTTGCAAGCTGGCACGAACAAATTATTCTCGTGGCCATACCCCTCCCAATTTACAAGATACTAGATGCCCCGGCCACATGGGGTCTGATTAAGCAATAAACAGTATACTGGGGCTCCATCAATCAGTTGGTGGAGGTCTGGGGGAGGTTCAGGATTGGGTTCCAGGACAAGATCAGGCTCTGGGACAGAGTTGGATTCAGTTTCGGGTTCCAGGCTGGACAACTACAGCTCAGGCTCAGGCTCTCGGACAGATTCAGGTTCCGGTTCAGAATCAGGTTCAGGCTCAGGATTGGAATCAGGTTCAAACTCTGGTTCAAGTTCAGTCACAGGGAGTTGGACTTGGCCACATGTTCTGGTTCGTTCACTGTTTCAGAGATAGGTTCTGGCATTTTCTCTGGTTTAGGTTAGGATTTGGAACGGGTGGAGGAAAGTGTCAGGTGTGATGTGTGATAGAAGAGTTTCAGCTAAAATGAAAGTAAAGGTATTCAAAACTGTGGTGAGACCAGCGATGTTGTTTGGTCTAGAGACAGTGTCACTGAGGAAAAGACAGGAGACAGAGCTGGAGGTAGCAGAGATGAAGATGCTGAGGTTCTCTCTGGGAGTGACCAGGAAGGATAGGATCAGGAATGAGTACATCAGAGGGACAGCACATGTTAGAGGTTTTGGAAATAAAGTCAGAGAGGCCAGACTGAGATGGTTTGGACATGTCCAGAGGAGAGATAGTGAATATATTGGTAGAAGGATGTTGAGTTTTGAACTGCCAGGCAGGAGGCCTAGAGGAAGACCAAAGAGGAGGTTTATGGATGTAATGAGGGAAGACATGAAGGTAGTTGGTGTGAGAGAAGAGGATTCAAAGGACAGGGCTAGATGGAGGAAATTGATTCACTGTGGCGACCCCTGAAGGGAAAAGCCGAAAGGAAAAGAAGAAGAATAAGGTTAGGATTTGGTCAGCTGGGTTCATCGTGACCAGATTGTCCAGGGTTTACTCTGCCTGTGTCCGGTTGTAAACTGGGATAGGCTCCAGCGTAACCATGACCTAGATTGTGATAGAACATCTTGTACTCATGACAACGAATGATGAATTCAGGATCTTTATGTTTCAGGTGAATATTAAGTCAGAGTCTGAATAAATTCTACATGATTGAAAAGGACAAAGTGTCTGTTCCAGAAGTCAGCATCCCACAGCTCTGTGTGGCTTGTGAAAATAAAATATAAATATCCAATTGAAACGTATTTTTTTAATTGTAGTTATAAAACTGGAAGATTGTGAATTTGAAAAAAAAAAATTCTTGTCAACAATTGGCGCAGAAGTCCCATTAACCAGGTAAAATAAACATTTATACTGATATTTTTCAAATATTTATTTTTCATTTTTCAGTGATGTAGTACTATTCTATTCCAAAACTGGGTAAACAGAGAATCAGGCATTCACATCAAATAGGGAGTGGGTAAACAGGTAGAATCCAAGAACAAAGCAAAATCAGGTAGCCAAATGAAGTCACTAAACAATCTGAACAAGAACTAAGTTCTGAGCAGAATATTTTTAACTTGGCGGTTGGATGGAAAGTGAGCTGCAGGCGTTTGAGCAAGACAGGTGACAGAAATGAACTGATTGCTGATGGGGTGTGGAGAAGTGTGTGGAAAACACAGACGTTAAAGATAGAAAACACTAGCGTGGGTGAAATACATGAATGAACTCCAGTAATGGCAGGGGTTGTGTTATGTAGATAATTGAAGTTCAGCTTTTTAATTCATTAGAAAGGGACCTTCAACTCAGCATGTTTAAATTACTATTTTAAGGGTTCAAAATGTGTTAAGTAAATACATTTTTCACTTTCTGTGTAGCAATTCATGGATTTCGTTAGCTATAGAACACACTATAGAACACACTACATTTATTACTGTTATTGTTACTATTATTGTCGAGTTGTTAATTGGTATCTATTGCCTCGTCTGTCAACTCCTGATAGAGGGGTCGCTGCTCTGTAGTCTTCCTGAGGTTCCTCCAATCCATTTTTTTCCCTGTTAAAAGGGTTTTGGGGGAGTTTTCCTTATTTGAGGGTCGTACTGCTCACAGTACACAAGGATCAAAGGGATACCATCCATGTGCAGATTGTAAAGCCCTTTGTGACATTTTCTGTGAATTTGGGCTGTATAAAATTAAATAAACTTAAGAGTTGTTTACACAATGTGCAAAGGTTAAAAAAACAAAAACAATATACTGTATGTGTTATCTTCATTTTAGATTGCTTTATATTTGTGGCTCCTAGTGTTTTCTTTCCCACAGAATCCGGGTCCAAATGACTATATGAGTGTTAAAGGTTGTCGACACCTGGTCTGGTCAATAGGATCTATCAAACATGCCCTCCATTTGCCAGTATAAAATAAAAGAAAAAAAGACACAATGTCAATTTCAGCCTTTTTACTGACTATCATTCAATTGGACAAACAGTATTTTGTATCATTTTGAGCTCCAGCATACACAATATATTCATTGTAAATATAATCAATGTTCTACTTCTCCTTTTGGTTTTTCCCTTCAGGGGTTGCCACAGCGAATTAGTTGCCTCCATCTAGCCCCGTCTTCTGCATCCTCTTCTCTCACACCAACTACCCTTATGTCCTCTTTCATTCATTCAGTCATTCATTTTCATGTACCGCCGCTGTATCCACCGTAGCAGGTGACAGGGAGCTGGAGCCACGGGGAGCTGGAGCCTATCCCAGCCGGCAAGGCCGTGAGGCGGGGGACACTCCGGGAACGACGCCAGTGCACCGGGGAGCCACACACATACAAACACGCACACACTCACTCACTCCTACGGGCAATTTGGGACCGGAGAACGCGTAGAGAACCCACGCGGACACGGGGAGATGCTCGAACCCAGACCCGCCGTGTTGTGAGGCGACAGCGCAAACCACCGCGCCAACCTTGTCGTCTTTCACTACATCCATAAGCCTCCTCTTTGGTCTTCCTCTAGGCCTCCTGCCGGCAGTTCAAAACTCAGCATCCTTCTACCAATATATTCACTATCTCTCCTCTGGACATGTCCAAACCATCTCAGTCTGGCCTCTCTGACTTTATCTCCAAAACCTCAAACATGTGCTGTCCCTCTGATGTACTCATTCCTGATCCTATCCTTCCTGGTCACTCCCAAAGAGAACCTCAGCATCTTCATCTCTGCTACCTCCAGCTCTGTCTCCTGTCTTTCGGTATTCCCATTAATATTTCATTGACACTTTATTGACAAAAATAGCATTGTTATGTTTTTATTGAGTGAAAATATATCTCCACAATCACAGTTTTCGTGTGTACCTGTTCTACATCCCTCCCAACGTATATATACTGTACCTGGTCAATGAGTTTTTCCACCATAAAGGAAACAATCCATCAAATCACACTCAGTGTCATCATTTCTACATCTGCTAAAATTAATACAACACTATCATATACAGTACTGTACTGTAATTCACCGCTTGAAGAAACGTCGATTTATTTTGAAAATCCCAACCGGATTTGAGTAATTGGCTGCCATTTATGCGCGCACACTTACCTTCATGAGTGCGCATATTTCTCCATTCGCTTCAAGAAGAAGCAGAAAAATGTCGCTCCTGATAAGACTTTGTACGTTGGTCGTTAACGTGTTTTGCCTGCCGCTTCATTTGCTTGAAGCTGTCGGCCTCTACAAAATATATAAACATTTCTTTCCGAAAATCCTATACAACATCACCAAACAATACAACCGAAAAATGCGTGTCAACAAGGCAGAACTGTTTGATCAACTCCCGGAGTTCGCTCGACCCGGGGGGCAAGTGACGCTCCTGGAGATCGGCTGCGGCACCGGCGCAAATTTTGAGTTTTATCCCCCTGGTTCTAAGGTGATCTGCACGGACCCGAACCCGAATTTCCAGAAATATCTGAAGACCAGCATGGACAAGAATGATCACCTCGTATATGAGAGGTTTCTGATGCTGTCCGGGGAGGACTTGAGCCCTGTCAGAGACGCTTCGGTGGATGTGGTCGTCTGCACCCTGGTGCTCTGCACCGTGGACGACGTTCAGCGAACTGTGTGTGAAATTCATCGCGTCTTGAAGCCGGTAAGTGACGAGTCCTGGAAAGGAGAGGAATGAAGGTTGGCCGCAGTAAGACAGATCAGATGTGTGTGAATGAGAGGGACCCAAGTGGAAGAGTGAGGTTACAGGGAGAAGAGATCGAGAAGGTGGAGGATTTTAAGTAAAGATTAAAGATTTTAAGTAGCTGTGGCGACCCCTGAAGGGAAAAGCCGATAGGAAAAGAAGATTGGAATTGGGCTTGAATCTCACCCGAAGGACCGGCGGATGGTCGCCCAAAAGAGTCTGGGTCCTGCCCGGAGTTTCTTCCTCAACAAGGGAGTTTTTCCCTCATCAATTATGCTTGCTTTGGAGGGTTCATTTGGGTTTTTCCTGTCTGTTAAAGCGCTTTGAAACGTCTGTTGCCATGATTAAGTGCTATATAAATAAAACTTGATTAAGTCTGTGTAGGTTCTCAGTCATCCAGGTCATGGTTATCCAAAAGCTGTTGAGTCGATCCACTGGACGTTAAGAAAGTTCTTCAAGATGTTTCGTCTCTCATCCAAGAGACTTCTTCAGTTCAGAGAGTGGCTGATAATGTCCCAGCTGTGGGGTGTGGACAGTGCTTTTCACATTCCAACGACCGTCATTAAACCCGTCTGGCTTGTTGGTGGGGATGTCAAAGTGGGTTGTTGAGATGTGAGTTACACCTTTGTATGCTAATGAGGGTCATTAGCATGAGACCCATCACCTGGGTCAATCCGCTGAGACAATCTTTTTGGGAGTTTCGAAAGGACATGTTTATAAATGGGAGAAAGGTAATGTAGCAGACCACCCCCTCTATTGAGAGATGGCTTCTCCACTTTGACGTGGATGGCCTCTTTCACTCCTCTCTCAAACCATTTATCTTCCCTGTCCAAGATCTGAACACCTGTGTCCTGAAATGAGTGTCCCTCTTCCTTGAGGTGAAGGAAGACTGCCGAGTCCTGACCTGATGTGTTGGCTCTTCTTTGTTGAGCCATGCGTCTGTGTAGTGGTTGTTTGGTTTAAACCAAACAACCACTACACAGTTTAAACTCATGCTAACTTTCTTAACGTCCAGTGGATCGACTCAACAGCTTTAGGAAAACTTGATTAATTGACCCTTTTGGCAGGTGTCAACTTGCAACCCTTCTAAAGAAATTATACTCCAACCCGTGTGTGTGCTAATAATTCTCCTACGGGTATCAGTCAAGTACAGTATTTTCTGCACTATAAGGTGCACCTTTAATGAATAGTTTATTCTACATTTATTTCATATATAAAGCGCACCGGATTATAAGGCGCATATAATAAAAAAATTAAAATAGATTTAAAAAACTAGTGGCTGTAGTTGCACTATCCGTCCACTAGCTAGAGGATTCATGACTGTGAGTATCTTTAATCAGCTGTGAAAGAGCCCTATTGTTATTTCAATGAGGCCATTCTGAGTGTAGCGTGGTGCAGAATGAAGCCGACCTCCACAACACATTTAATTTTTAAAGTATTTTTATTTTTCTCTGAACACTCGTACATCCAATTTTCACTCACATACGGGCGCTCGTCTCTCTTCTTCCCTGTGTGTCTTACCTTTTCTCTGCAAACACAGTCTAGCGCACGCGCCCACGGCTGGTCGGAGTTAAACATTGCTAGGTAACTTTTCAACCCGTTAACCAGCCTTTAACTTAATAGAAAACACGTAAAATAATCATCAAACTCAGAACATGAGCCTTACCAAATAAAATACAAATTAAACATAAATCATATTAATTAAACATTAAATCATATTCACGTAGGTATAATCAACCCACTGATGGCTATTTATGCCACACCCCCCCCCCCAATAATAAATGTCTCCAGACATTTCAGACACTCAAAGTTTACCTTTTTTACAACACATTGAATTTGCTTACTGAAAATATGGCATTACTTATTTAAAAGTGGCATTTGACATTTAATTCAATTAGTACCCCTTTATCAAAGTATCTGGCCCATTTAAACCTATACCACTAACCATCAGTTACTGTACTCTGGATCCCAGTCAGATCAACTCTCAGGTGTAACAGAACTCATATCGGCCTCAGTTCTTTTAGTCTGCTACCAGTCTCTTCATTTGTACAGTACCAGTTCAACATGTTCTCCCGAAATTGTCTCTCCTTCACATCCACAGTCCATACAGTTCCACCACTCTACTTCTCAGAGTACATTTTCTCTGAACTACCGTCATGTCTGTGAAATGTGAGTTCAACCCATTACCTCAGTTCCTGGTGATGCCCACGTTCACCACATGACCGGTGGGTTGCAAGCTGGGGACATACAACTCGTAGACTCTCTGCGCCAGCTTCCACCCACATCGGCTCACCCAAGGTATTGTAGGTCAGCATTCGGGGACGGTGCCTGTGTCGCTGCAGATAGCTGGTCGCTGGAGAAGGCTCCTCCTCTGATGACTCTTGTAGAGTTCCTCCCGGCTCTGCTGTGTCATCCTTACCATCTCCATCAGCTGTGATGCTTCTGTTGTCAGCCTCTGCATCCTGTTGAGCAGCCGTTGCATTAACACTCTGACATCCATTGGTTCCGCTTTCAGAGCTCTCCTGGATGGATGCTGATTGTCTCTCTTGTAACGTAGGACTTGGCCTGTAACAAGGTCTCTTTCCTGACTGTCTCGTATCTGCTCTGGTGTCAGGGACTTGGTTCGAGGGTATGCACTTGCGTCTCTCACTAAGTCTAGTGTCTCTATAGGGACTGCTGCTACCCAAACCGGCGGGGTGTCTCGTTGCACACTGACTCCCTGTACTGTTGCACTGAACACTTCCTGACCCACCTCCTCTGTGCATTGTGTCATGAATGCATTTGTCTAATGGCATGCACGAGAGGCCATCCACATCGGTGTTACACTTTCCTGGTCTATACTTAATGGAGAAGTCAAACTCAGAAAGCTCACCCACCCACCTATGACCTGTAGCATTTAGCTTAGCTGTTGAGAGGATATAGGTTAAGGGATTGTTGTCAGCATAAACGACGACATGTGGAGCATGATAGATGATCCCGGAAGCGTTCACATATTGCCCATTTTAATGCTAAAAACTCTAATTTCCCTGAGTGCATGTGATAGTTCTTTTCAGGTGGTGTGAGAGTTCTGGACCCATAGCTTATGACTACCATCTTGCTGTTCTATCTCTGATAAAGTACTGCTCCCAACCCCTCCTGGGATGCATCTGTGTGGAGGACGAATGGTTGGGTCATGTCTGGATATCCCAGAATGGGAGCCTCTATCAGCTTGTCTATGAGAGAGTTCAATGTCTTTTGGTGGCTCTCAGTCCACTGTATAGGAATGTTAGGTGGGAGGTTACCTTTCTTCCTGGTGGTGTCCCTGGCCTTCCCTTTGTTCATTTGATCGGGTGGTGCTGAGAGCAGTTGGTACAGGGGCTGGGCTATTCTGGAGAAGTTTGGGATGTACGTATGTTCGTTAGTATGAGAGGTATCTCATCACTCTTCTCTGCTCTCCCACAGTCGTCGGCACTTTCTCCTTTAAGGCTTGGACTGGGGCCACTTCAGCTGGGTCCATGGTGTAGCCTTCTCCAGACAGACATCCAGACATCAAACGTCCCAGAAACCTCACCTTCCTCTTCAGCACCTCACACTTATGGGAACTGAGTTTCACCCCGTGCTCCTGATACCTCTGTAACACAGTCCTCAAAACTTGGGCTGTGGACCAGATTGTCGTCCAGATACGGTTGACACATGACATCTCTCAAGCCACACAGACATTGCTCCATTTTTCTCTGGAATTCGGCGGGTGTTGGACTCAATCCAAATGGGATTCGGACCCACTGGTACAGGCCCCAGGGGGTTATGAAAGCTGTCAGGGGCTGGCTTTCCTCATCCAGGAACCCTTGGTGATAGGCCTTCCCGTGGTCCAGTACGGAGAACCAGGAGCTGCCAGTGAATGAGTCAAGCATATCTTGGATTCTGGGTATGGGGTGGCGATGTGGGACTGACCTTTTGTTCGGTTCTCGATAGTCACAACACAATCTTAGAGTCCCATCTTTCTTTCACACGCACATGACTGGTGAAGCGTACGGAGAGCGTGAAGGAGTAATCCAGCCCCGATTCAACAAGTCCTGAATATACTCTTTCACTTCCTGATGCAGTGGCTTTGGGACTGCCATGTATGTTCTTCTTACTGGAGTGGTGTCATGTAGCGTGATGTGGAGTTTCAGTGAGGGGATTGAGCCGATGTCATCATCGTCGTAGGCAAACGCGTGACACTCCTCTCTCAGCAGCTGTTTTGTGGTCCTCCTTTGCTCCTCGTTCAGGTGACTAAGATCAACCGGAGGGTCCTACCAGGCTGGTTTCTGTACTTTTGAGTTGTCACCGCCTGCAGCTGATGCTGTGTTAGTTGGTGACTTTACTCGCTGTCCTCCATTCGTTTGCTCAACGCTGGCGGCATAGGCTGTCTTGACTGGTTGCAGGTGGCCATGTACAGTGCGCTGGGTCAGGGTTACACTGTGATTGTTTGTGTTAGAGATGGGGACTGGCACATAGCCTGACCTTTTCCTGGGGACACTGACTAGACCCTCACCTACCACTACACCCTCTGGTAATGTTGGCTCTTCAGTTGGGACTAGAAACAGGTCTTGGCCACAATACTGCGCCCCAGTGTTGACATTAACATACACTGTGGTGACTTGCTCAGTGGCTAAAGTGAGTATTCTTTTTCCTGTGTGTACAATTCCCACATCTTCCTCAATAACAGGGGCATGAATAAGCTGAAGCACTTGTTGTGCTGTCTTGACTGTTATCTGGAAAGCTTGACACACTGTGTGGTTAGTCTCTGTCCTTGTTGTCTGACTACCCTCTCCTGTTATTTTCTCTATCACGTTGTAGCCTATTATTGGTTCTGCTGCTACCTGTGGGTCGCTTGACACTAGAATAGGTACTAAGAGTGGCTTTGTCATTGTGGAATCGTTCCCTAGCCTAAACTCTACTTCTACCCAGCCCAGGAAAGGAATTTGTTTGGTTGGCTGCCACTCCCATTAACATGTCTGAGCCTAACAGTTCACTGAGGGGTTGTACCTTGCTGTGCGGTAAGTGCAGCTTTCTCCATTCTTCATTAATGATGGTTGCCTGAGCGCCTGAGTCCCATAATGCTACTGTTGGAACTGTGTCCTGTGTGCAGTGGACAGTGTGTCTCTTTGCAATCAACTTGATGAGTCTTTCCTTGCGTCGTGGTGGGAGATAGTTGACTAATGAGGTTTGAGGCAGTGTGGGAGGTGGAACAGGTTGCTGCATGTTGGGACTGGATGATTCACGGGCTACCGGGGGTCCCGGCTCGGCAGCCCCGTCTCATTTCCCTGCTGCTCTCTACCCGTCGGCATCCTCTGGAAAGATGCCCCTCTTGTCCACACTTGGAGCAGTGTCTGCAGGAGTCACCTATCTGCGCTTCCTGACAAAATCTACAACCCCTGGGCCGGATACGGCTGGGTGTGAACGTTTTCTCTGGTGGTCTGGCTTTTGTAGGTTCCACTGTTTGTAACATTAACTTTTTCATTTCTAGAACCTCAGCCTTCAGTGCTTCTATTGGGTCTACCTCGATCTTGGATCCCTGACTTTTCTTACCTTTCCCCCTGCTTTAAGGTTAGTAACAGTGTCAACTGCTGCCACTGAGGCATCCGCTGGGTAAGCCTCCGCCTGCACTTCACTGACTTTTGGGGGTTTATTTATCATGGTCATTCTCCGTTTTTGCTGTCTTTCTTGCTCTATATTTGCGGCCTCACTGATTCGTTCAATTAACACTTCATCTGTGACAGTACGGTTATGGAGATATGGCTTGAGCTGGAATTTAACGGCATCACTATAAAGACCAGTCTCTATGGAACATAGGAATTTTCTCTGAATTAGCTCTGGACTGAACTGCTCACCTTCCTCAGCTGCATCATCTTCACTGGATTTTCTCATCAGCTTCTCTTTCAGTTCTATTGCTCGGAACAAGAAATTCTGTGCTGACTCTTTTGGGTCTTGTGTCACGGTCATCAGTCGATGCAGCAGGTCAGAGGAGCAGTCCACCTTGTAGTGACCCTTGAGTATAGTTTTGAGGGTGTGCAGTGTCAGTTCTCGCTTTATTTCCAGCTTCTCCCGCAGATGAAGACCTGGACTCACAGCACAGGTGACTGCTTCAATTATCTCTGTTTCTTCATGTCCTTTGCGCAGTCCAGCCTCTATCTGGTTTATGAGGCTTGTGTACGACAATTTATCCTTTTGACCCGCTTCACCAATCTGTCCAATTATCCGAAACTCACGCCTCAGGGTTACCCCGGGCAGTCTGGTTGGTGTCATGATGGCAGTCCTTGTGTCTTCTTCCTTTCCAGTCATGTTGGCGGACACAGCGTCTCCACCTGCTGCTTGTGTTTTCTGCTTGATCTTTTCCTCCATTGCCCTGAATTCCTCTTGCATCTGCCGCTGTAACTCCTGGTACTGCCTTCTCAAGTTCTTTAACTCACTCATTCCCTGAACTCCAGTCTCAGACCGCAGTTCCTCCTGTGCCCGCTTCGGGGAGGCCAGGAAGGACAGTACACTCTGCAGATACTGCTGATATGCTTGTGTGGACTCTTCATCTGCCTCTATTTCATCTAATGTCGTCTCCACCAACCTGATTAGGGCGCGTCTTGCTTTGCAGGCAAACCCCTCGACAGGTGCATTACACTTTAGATGCTCACAGAGAGCAATGAGCTCTGTCTCCTCCAGCATCAGTAGTATCCTGCTAACTTCGTCCCTAACTTCCTCCATGGTTCTCGTCTTCTTATTCTTCTATGCGACTGAGCCGTGGGCTAAATCAACCATCCTCTGCTACCAAAATATGTAGCGTGGTGCAGAATGAAGCTGCCCTCTCTACACATTTAATTTTTAAAGTATTTTTATTTTTGTCTGAACACTCGTACATCCAATTTTCACTCACGTACAGGCGCTCGTCTCTTTTCTTCTGTGTGTCTTACCTTTTCTCTGCAAACACAGTCCAGCGCATGCGCCCTCTGCTGGTTGACATTGCTAAGTAACTTTTCAAACCATTAACCAGCCTTTAACTTAACAGAAAACACTCGTAAAATAATCATCAAACTCAGAACATGAGCCTTACCAAATAAAATACAAATTAAACATATAAATCATATGTTTAATTTCTCGCTTTAAACATTAAATTATATTCACGTAGGTATAATCAACCCACTGATTTATGCCACATGAGCCTCAAGGAAACCTGATCACTTGATCACTTTGCCATCTTAGGCCCCGTCCACATGATGACGGATTTTTTGAAAACGCAACTTCTCTGTTGTGTTTACGCCTTTCGTCCACACGACAACGCAGATATCCGGAACGAAAACGCAACTTTTTTAAAACGCTGGCCGAGGTGGATTTTTTTAAAAACACTGGGCCTGCGTTGTCGTGTGGGCGGCCTATCCGCGACGCTGACGTCTTGCCTGCAACGAAAACCGCTGTGACGTCATATTTATGGGCCCGTGTGTTGTGACAACAAAACACGGAGGATTCCTATTGGATAAAATTTGACTCAATACTGCCACCACATGGTTTGGCATGCTTATAGCAGTCTTCGAAAACGCACTGGTGCGTTTACGTGTGGATGGAGATTTTTTTAAAAACGCTGTTGTGTGGACGCGATTCGTTTTCGATGTGTTTTTAAAAAGTTCAGTTTTTAAAAAAATCCGTCATCGTGTGGACGGGGCCTTAGAAAGAAGTCAACACGCGTATTAAAAAACCTGACATTAAAAACTGGTTAAATTAATTACAGTGGACCGACCAGTTCGAACAGGGCGCATTATTTCCTGATCGGAAGTTTGAAGCAGATATTTAAGCTCCGATGTTCGTCTTCGTGTATTAATTAAATATTGTTTCGGTAGTCCAGTCGGAGATGAGGTGCAGCTCTTTGCTGCTGTGTGTCCTAAACAATTTTTTAACAAGTTTTTAATGTCAGGCTGCTAATTTACTGGAAAATGCGACGCTGTTGTACTCCTAGAACTGACTTTAACGTCGGTGTCTCACCGCCGTGAATCTCACAGCACGTCGCTGTAGACAGGTTACACAAGCCTGAATGCACCCCCTGCCCCCCCGTAACGTGTTGTTTCAGGTATCAACAACATTTGTAAATCAATTGCAGCACACTCTTTGGCACCTTTATCTAGCAGTGACTGCTCTTGAAATTTCAGAAAAGGCTGGAAGTTCAGCTTTGAGGGTCTTTCATTCACCTTTATGCCACTTTCTCCGTTTCCACAGACTAATAGAATGGACCGTCACTAGATTCCAGCACAATGGCATTTTTAAGACCAATTAAGTTTAAAGTTATTTCCGACGCCAAATAGTTAGTAAATACTGAGTTCAGTCAGTCAAACTTTATTAACAGAATTGTTGAAAATTCCCTGTTTTGCTACGGAATCGTAGCCAGGTACCGCTGCTAACCCCAGGCTCAAGCTGCTCTGCCGTCAGGTCAGTGAGTCAGCACTTCGGCGATGCCCCTTGACTACTGTCGTTAGGGGGCGTAGTGCCTTCTGAGGGTGCCTCCTGGTGCGGCATGACTGCCGGCCAGACTGCCGGCTTTTTTTCTGCGATCTTGTTTTTAACCAATACTAACATTTATATGAATCCATATACAAGGCGCATTGGATTATAAGGCGCACTACAGGATTATGAGAAAATTATAGGCTTTTAGGTGCGCCTTATAGTGCGGAAAATACTTTAACTTGTTCGTACTTGGGTTAAAATTAAGATAATCATTAGACATTTATCACTGAACGGTGGCACACACATAACCAGTCCTTGCTTTTGCTTTGCAGGGTGGAGCCTTCTTTTTCATGGAGCATGTTGTAGCAGACACTTCGACTTGGATGTACTTCTTACAGCATGTTCTGCAGCCCCTCTGGTATTACTTTGGGGATGGATGCAGACTCCCTCAGCCCACGTGGAAATATTTGGAGTCAGCTGGATTCTCTGAACTCAAAATAAGACATATCATGGCACCGTTGTTCTACCTGATCAAACCGCACATCACTGGTTATGCTGTAAAATAGCCATAACAAGTGAATGACATTACAGTACATGAGTCTCTTCTGCTCTGTGAACTTTGATTGATTGGTAGTACTAGCAATAAAAACAGCTGCTTACTTATTTTGAATAATCCAGCTTTTGCCTTAAAGTAATTATTTCAAGACAATTTTTCTATAGAGTACATAGAACAGAGCACTAATCTTCTGTGCAGCTGATTTGGAAAATATGTCAGCATTTCTTTGTTTTATTCATGTCAGTTTATGAATAAAGTCAGTTGGAGTAAACAACACACTAGGGTAGATGTCTGTCATGCATAAAGAGTACGATCATGTCATCTTCTGAACTCAAGATGCAACTAGCCATATATTACATCAAATGGGCCTTTTCTCATGAAATGCAGACAACTTCGTTCTGCACTTTCGACTTGCTCTCAGTAAATGTAAATAAAGTAAAACAGTATCGCTGCTAGTATGGGGTTATTTCATGGGTAAACGTCAAATTTGTTAAGGCTCCTTAATGATGAATATTTATGTTGGAGTTGGAACATCTACTTCTTGCTTATTTCATCAAGAAAATAAACTCATTCTTTTCAATGATTTTCCAATCATTGCATTCTTATTTATATTTTCAGTCTGTTTGTGGACAAGGGGTTTGGCATTATGATTAAATGACTGCAGACGGAAACGAAGGTCTACAGTATTTTCACTTTCTGCTAAATTGTTAGATGTTAACATTTTTCTTAACAGAAATGTGATAGCCACACTGCATTTACTGAGTGAAAATATATTTATTTACTTACAGAATCAACAACATTCCATTGTGTTTTACTTCCCCACCCCTTCCAAGATGTACATAATAAATATAACCTGGACCCCCCCCCCCCCAATTGTCCAAGAAACAAACCACACTCAATATCATTGTTTCTGTTACCCTTTATATTCCATTGCATAAAAAAGGAATGACAATTGTAACATCTTGTAAGGAAATGAGGGGAATTACTAGTTCACTGAATAAAAAAAATTATTTCTGTGTAGCAATTTTACAGTAAAAATTTTGCAGATGCTGTTAGAATATTAAAAATACTTCCAGAAGCAACAATTTTAAAAAACAGACAAACAAAAGAAAGGGACACATTAAGTAACTGAGACTCATTTAAAGCTCAAAATTCCAAACATCCCAGTATTAAAATTCTACACAACTATAAATGTTATAGTATCAGCGATTAAAAATAACAGCAGGTGGAAAATGGCCAATTCCTTTTTTTATGTCAAGAATATCTTACTGCCACCTCAAGTCACTTTCAGATTTAAAAAAAAAAGAGGATCTCAGCCTGAATTTAAGTGTTCCCAGAAACCCAGTTCATGTTGAAACAGCTGAATTTTGCTCCTCCTTATATGTCAACCCTAATCTCTATTCAAGCAGTTTATCCCGTTTTAACACAATAAAGATCCTTTAAAGTTTTCAGTTCTTCGATCAGGGTCTTGTTTTGGTTTTCGAGGACTGCTACACGATTTTCCAGGCATTTAACATATTCCTTTTTCTTCCGTCGACATTCACGGGCTGCCTCTCTAAAATGGAAAAAGGTGTTTATAGTTCAACTGTAAGTTTGAGGATGTACCGCTTCAGACATAAATTACAAATGCCCTGACAGAGAATTTTCTTCATGTCATGTGTTACAACCTTATCAGTAGAAAGTATACAAGTAAAAAATATAGCAGAAAAAAGACACTTGTTAATCTGAAAAATTAAATATATGCTGTGCAAAATTTCCAATCACAAGAGTTTTCCTTTCCACTGTATGCAATTAATCAGCTTGTAAGGCATCAACAGATTGAATCTGGCTACTTGAAATATTTTGTAAGTTTAACATTAACATCTTATTTCCTATGAAAGTTATTTGATCATTTAAAGTCAAGTTGTTGGTCCGTATTTTAGTTTATCTAGTCTTAAATAATAAAACACCAGAGGCAGCAATATATTCCAAAAGGTAAAACCAATTACATTACAAAAACAATAAATAGTTCATCAGATAAAAAACCCCACAAATAGATACTCATAAGTAGTAAGAATACTTCAGCTGCTATACCATGACAGCCCACTAAAGTAAAAACTGTGTGTTGGAGTGAGAGAAAGAGAGAAATTGTGTTTACAAGTATAAATCTGACTTTAAAGACATTTAAAATATCTCTTACTGTTAAAACTACTACTGTATTCAAACTAAAACACATCTGAGTAATACATAATGTTCAGTGTACATCACTGCATTGATTTCTTTGAAAGCCAAATTTAAAATAAAGTTAGGTCAGTAGTCCTAGTCCTAGTTAAAGTGTATCTTGAATTCACCCTTTTCATGGTGAACAAAGACAAAGCTTTCCTCCCTAACTCTCGGAGTCCCTACTCCTCACCACTTCATTTACATTCTGCTCCTGCTGCTCCAACTTTGTCCTTCAACCCTGTCGTGGTCACTCTGACCAAGTTTACTAGAGCAGAAACAACAACAATTGGAGTCTGACTTCTGACAGCTAGGGTAGCACAAGTGCTTTGAAGACTTCAGTTGCAGAACAGCACCTTTCAACCCACTCTCTCAAGATTTAATATTCTCCAATAAACCTGTGCATATGAATACCATGTCAATCATGGCATGAATATGAACTTTAATATTTTACTCATGGTCGAGTCTTCTACCATCTCAATGTTGGGGAGAATTAGCTATTAAATGCACAAATAAGTGCTGTAATGGTCACTACTGTAGAATACAGGCTGAAATATCAGGAAAAATTAAACAAATAAAATGAAAAAAAGACATTGATGCATTCTGCTCGGAAAAAAAAACTTTGACAATATTAATACATTTTTTGTCCCTAAACAAAATTTATAGTGTTCAAATCTTATTAAAGGATCCGTTGGTAGCCGGTTAAACACATAACAATGAAATCAAGGCACAACAATGATAAAAACAGTTTTGGAGGAGATTTAAATCTGAGCAAAGGTAACAAGTAACTGATTAGCAGATCTGCATAAATGCATAAACCATGTTTTCTGGCTAAATCTGGTGCTCCATGTTTTTGCATGCAATTGGGATTCATTTATCTGGTATTTTCAATCATGATGAAAATGAAAGCATGATTCATTCAGCAAGAGGTTAGCCATTACAGCAATTACATTCAAAAAGGTGCTCAATTAACAGTATTTTTAATTGATCAATTTAACAGTGGAGTTTAATAATAAATAGATACTGTTTTATTATCTTCAGAGGCCCATCACATTTGAATGTTTCTGACAAAAATCTGTACAATTACCTGTTTTTGGCAAGCCTGATTTCCCTCTTCACTGTCGGATCGTCAGTCTTGCCCTGAGATTGTCCAACAGAAGAGGTCATAACAACGGTCTGAGGCAGGGAGACGGATGATGAAGCTGTTCGGATCTGGTATGTCTGTAGCTCTCCCCCTGCACCTGACGGAAACACAAGTCAAACTAACACATACTGTACCTATGACAAATGAATGTCTTAACTCTACAATCGCAACACCATTACCCTTCCTATTCTGATGTTTTTCCACTTAAACAACTGATTATATGAGAAATGTCATTTTTTTACACACGTCAGACGGCACTGACCTGCTGTCTGTCGGTGACGCCCCTTGACTACCGTTGTTAGGGGTCATAGGCCCGAGTGCCTTCTGAGGGTGCCCCTTGTGACGTAATGCGGCATGACTGCCAGCCAGACTGCCGGCTTTTTTTCAGCGATAAGGTTTTTAACCAATATCAATCTGAATATTAATCCATATATAAAGTGCATCGGATTATAAAGCGCACTGCTGGTTTACGAGAAAATTATAGGCTTTTAGGTGCACCTTACAGTGCGGAAAATACTGTAAGTTATTTCAGATGTAGTGACTGAACATATATACAACATTTTTCATCAAAGAATAGTTCAAAAAACATTTGGATATGTCAAAAATGGCAAAGCCATTGAAGACAACAAAACAAACAACAACAAAAATCAGAATCAATTTTTTGTCATCACTTCAGAATTATATCTAAAAAAAACATTTGACACTGAAAAGGATGGGAAAAAAACTAATGAGCAAAACTCTGTTGAACATTGAAAAATGTGAGGTGTTGAGCAACCTTTTAAAATATCCTGAAAAAGAAATTCTGAGACATTTAGATAGCTTTCATTACAAGTTGAAATGAGTTGCTCACCTTGTACAACAACCTGGTTGCTAGGCACAAGAATCTGTTGTCCATCAGGGGTTTGGGCATACTGAAGGACAGTGGTGCCTTGCTGGCCTCCACCAGAGTTGGCCATAGTGACAGCCTGCAGACCCTGAATACCCTCAGACCCTGGACTTGCCAGCTGGATTGTGCCATTAGGAGCTATAGTAACTAGAATAACATAGAAAATGGTAGACTGCATCAGAAGTGGATGAAGCACAGTTAAAATTTAGATTTAAGGTGACTAAGTTTACTACAATTGCAGACAATTATTTTTCCATTTGTTGATTTGTTTGTAGTTGTCTGATGAGCATGTAAACATAATAAGATAGAGACAGACAGATACTGCATTACTCCTATGCAGCTTGCATATATTCTTTACGTCAACATACACATACATTTTCAGACACTAAAGAAAGTTCATACTGTACTGGCCGCTGCTGGTCTGGTAGATGGGGGTTGTTGGTACTGTAACACCTGCCAATCCTGTAGAAGTTAGGCTGTTACTCTTTCCCTCAGCATGTGTCAGTTCTTCTGATGAAAGTTCATTTAGAATTTTTCTACAAGTTGAGAAGAGGAGGAAAATCACTTGAGTTAATAATCTTAGAAGACTTTGGTGTTGTGCCTGTGTGAACAGTTTTCTTTACCTGTATGACGGCCGTCTTGCCAATATTTCTCTTGTTTTTTGGGCCGTAACATCGCAGTCTGATGAGTCCTGTGAGTTTTCACTGTCTGTATCTGGGGCCTTGAAAGATGGAGGTGAATTAATCAGGTGCATATGAGTAATTGTTACAAATGGCACACTGATAGACAATTTCTACATTAAACTTAACAGAATATTCAAAGTAGAAAATTGTATCATCACAAAATAATAGCAGAATGACATATTTGGATAAACATGGCTAAAATGAAAAGAAAAAGATAAATAAAGTAATTATGAGATAAGCATCAAAGTGGCCTTTATAAACCACATGTGAAGGTTGTGAAGCATATGAAGCAGTGGGTAAACCAAACTCCATCAAACCTGTTTAGTAGATACGGTTGGATGTCAATGACCATTTACCATTTACTGGTTGGGTATAAAAGGGTGGAAAACCAGCTGGTCTCACCTGAGCAGTCTGTGCCTGAGGGGACTGAATGACTGATGACTGTGCAGACTGTATCACTCCATGAACCTGAAACTGACCGCCAGGCAGCTGTACAACAGCAACCGAAGAACCACCCAGGGACATCTAGAAAATACAAACAGGTATTTAAATCCACAAAATACAGTGTTTTACTTGTGTAAAAAAAAAACAAGAAAAAACAAGATTTAAAGATTCAGCCACAATTACTCATATGCACCTGATTAATCCAACTCAATCCTTCAAGACCTCAGATTTGACAGTGAAACTCACAGGACTCATCAAACCGTGAATGATCAGATCAATTTACCCAAAATACAGATCATCTGATGCCTACAAATATGTAGCCTTAGAGATAGTCAGAAGAAGAGGAAGTAGAATTAATCTTAACTGACTCCAGTTATTTTGTCTCACACACACACACACACACACACACACACACACACACACACACACACACACACACACACACACACACACATATACACACACACACACACACACACACACACACACACACACACACACACACACACACACACACAGGTGGTACAGGCCCATAAAACACACACACACACTCACTCACAAGGGGCCTGTAATGGGAGATAGAACAATATGCAGCTCCTTATTGCTGCGCCCAGTAAGCAAATTGTAGGGGGCCAGTGTCTTGCTCAAGGTAACTCGGAAGTATTCAGGAGGGGAACTGACACCTTCCACTAGTGGACTACGCTAATGCCACCCCAGTTACTGTAAATACTGAAGCTTTCAATCATCAACACGACAATACGGGAGTTCCAACGTCATGTACATACCCGATATTAACAATTGACAGCTGAGCTGATCATATGTAGTTAAGTCAGTAATGTCATACATGGCGTGAATAGATTTGGCTTGGCTTATTTGCTGAATTTGTTAAAAAAGTCTTCCTTTATATTGTGAAAATTCTGAACAACCTTGTATTAGTGACAGCCGTTTGACACAGTCGCTTTGTGTGACTTTTGTTTACGCTGAGATTGGTAGATCATTAAATAAAACAAAATTTCTCTTAGTGATAACAGGCATTATATGGACAATGAAAGCAGCATGCCTACTTAAAGAATTAAATCTCCATTCAGAAATCACATATTTAGAATTGTTTTATGAATGAATAGCATTTACACAAACCAACCTCATATGCTGAACAAAATAAAAGCCATACTAATGTGTTTTTTATTTTAAATATAAGCCTTCAAAATGTGTGAAGTAGTCTATTCATTGTCTATAACTATGTTAGTCTGGATAGTTTTTCGGCTAAGGGGATAAGGTACCTTCAAGTACCTCATCTTTCCCTGGATGTAGTCTAAAATGTAAGGGCAAGTTCTCAGTGCACAATGTTAAAACCTCAGCTATGGTTCTATTCATTGTGTCAGATCCAGCGTTACTGAAGAAATGAATCACAGCAGGATTAATAAGATTTATTTAATGGAAGGTCGTGACAGATGAGTCTACTGGTTACCTGCTGGGCTATCTGTGAGAAATGTGATGTTGTGACGGTAGTGGGAATGACGGTAGGCTGGGACTCGGTGCCATTGCTGCCCTGCTGTACGTCTTCCATAGTAACTGGGCACAAATAGATCAATTATCGTTTTAAATGGGCACTAACATTACACCAATGTTTATGGCGGGCTTGTCTGCCTGTAATATGTCGTGACTGCGCTACTCCGCTGTGGCCTGCGCGCTAATTTATCTCGTAATGTCACGTTTAAGAACTTTTTCACACAACCATAAGACGATATAAGAACGACGTCAAATTGAAGTTTCCTAAATTAACAAATTGCTTGTGCAAAAGTCACGGACGTGAGTTTTAAGTTGACCAAAAACCCACTTCCTCTTTGGTCCAATCGTGCCAGTCAATACAGCGTTAACACGGAGTTAATGGACACAGCTAGGCCCGACAGTCAACAGTTACCTTTTGAGGGCTTTCAATTTTACTAACTGTATTTTTGTGTGCAGACAGGTCCATCTCAGACAAACATATACGGTGGAAATAGCAAATAACGATTTAAGTTATTTACCCTACGTCATTAATATTATTGCTAGTTAATGGTTGCTAACCTTCAATTAATCGTACGTTAGCTAGTTTTAAATCTTTAACTGTTTTTTTTGGTAACTATTTCTGAACAACACAGAAGCCATGTTTCGTTACTCCGCTTCTCCAGATGGATGAGGTTTTGTGTCAGTGAGTAAATAATGTCTGGCTGTCACTGACACGCAAGTTACCGCGTCAATAGACGTCAGCGGAGGGTCCATTAAGCTAGCTACACCTTCCCTTTTCGTAAAACGCCGAGGAGTTGACGAAGCAACAGCCGCCATAGCCACCACAGCGGAGCAGCCAGCCGTAATATCACCACTCAGCCAGCAACACTTTACCTTTTTAGACCGTGTAACTGCTCTTGTTCACAGCGTGGACTTCTTGTATTTACTTTGTCACAATAAATACCTTGAAAAGTTACTTAGCGCTAATGGCTAGAAGCTAAAAATACGAAGATGTCAGCAAAAAAAAAAAAAAGGAGCATTTTTTTCAAAGGAAGTGGGCGGTGCCGTTTGAACACCGAGGCATTACGTAATCATTCGTGTGGGCGTGGCGAATCAACAGAGCGGAAGAGTCGCCGTTCACTTATTCAATGACTGGAGTTACTTATATGGGCTGACGGAAAAGTGTGGTCAATTTGAAAGGCAGCGGGAAGAAATCAGGAAGGGATGACAGAGACGACGCGATAGGGACAAAAACACAGACGCCAAAACACAAACGCCCCCAAAACTGAGAGTAGAATTTTATTTATTTATTTTGAGACTTTAATTTGACATCATTCAGTGAAAATAATCCTGACTCTATACACAAAAAGGTTTGATTATTGAATTTAGCCAGCAGAGAAACCCTTCAATGCTACTGTTCTCATCTCCTTGTTCATGAAATTCTGTTTTTATGTGCAATGAAAATTAAACTTCATTCATTCATTCATTTATATTTTGAGATTCTGAGTTTTCTTCCTTTGTCCTTGTCTATTATGACATAATAAATATCTAAGCACTATAAAGATGCAAGTTCTGTAATAATCTAAGTAAATCACGTTTCCCCTAATTTTCAAATATAAGGACACTGGAAGTGGTTAAATGCTTTTTATTCTGTTCTATTTTTACATGAAGTAGAAAAAAATGTACAACAAACTGAAATATAAAATAAAAGAGAATATTGGAAGGGGGTATGCCACCTTGATTTTTTTAACTGCATGACTTGAAACATTAAGATTCATTAGTGGATCTTTTACATCATGTTGCACTTTAGAATTCACCAAATAATGTGAAACATACCAAGAGTGAAGACACAAAATATTAATACAAAACTGAAAATAAATTCATAGTAGTACACTACTGTTAAAAGTTTATCAGCCATCTGTTCTTGGTTACAAAAATGCATGAGTTTCATGTATATTTCACAAGACTGTGCAAGGTCTATATTAAATTGCACTGTCATTAGTTTTGCATAGTGTAAGAGTGAAAAACCCAAGGATGCCTTCGTTAGCCTCACAACAAAGCAGGTAAATTTTGCTGATTATGTTTGCAAGGCCAGCCATTCTCATTTTGTTTTGATGTTTATCTGTATCGTATGTCTATTATTTACAGACTGCAACAAGGGAACACCCAGCCCGGCCCTGTGCAGTGAGTTTCCTGAATTTTTTATTCCATGCATGCATATCTTCCCCACTTGCACATGGAAATGAGATATTCTTCAAGCTGATTTCCTCTTGTGCTCGGAGTTGTGGAGTTCTGCAGATGTGATGAAAGCTCAGATGTACTGATATTTCTGTTTTTATTTTGAAATGGGCTCAAAACTGCTCAAAACCAAATGGCAAGCATTATATTTTTCACTAATCATTTTAATTTAACATAAGGCGGGGATAGCATATTCCTGTCGCTCTTGAAAAGACTGAACTTTTTTCTAATACGGTATTGAGGGGTTTTTTTATGTTAAGGTTGGACAAATGCAAACATAAAAAAGAACTATTTACATGTTGACATTAATGGTTTATGCATTAAAATGAAATACAAATAACGTACAAATTATGGCAAAGAGTACAAGGAAAGATATTAGGAAACCAAATACATTTTGCAAACACAACTTTTTATAGTTACATTACTTGCAAGTCAATGGTGATGGTGCGGCTCAGCTTTGCAACTGCATTGACGAATGCCCATACCTCCAGTGACTATATACAGGAAATAATCCTGATACGTGTTGACTGACCTCTTTTGCTCCCAGGCTTACAGTACCAAGAAAATTCCTGTTGGAACTCAATGTAATTTATTACAGTACTGCACATAAACAAAACAAGTTTTGAATGCACTTTGTGCACAGAGAAAAGAAAAGCTGAAAATAGATCTGCTATGTAATTATAAGGAGAGGGAGGAAGTACTGAGTAAAAGTACAATGGCAATGGCTATTGGACGAACACTAATGGATCTGTTTTATTCAGGTTTTTACCTGGTAGCCTGAAAACAGTCAGATTTTGGTTTTAGCCTTCTCCTTGCATTAATTTTAATTTCATTTGGCCAAAAGGAAAAGTTCCTGCAATTAACAGTGATAGCCCTCCTAGTAAATTCTAAAAGCTCCTCAAGCAGGAATCCACAAAATAATATATTCTCCTGAACCATTTGTAAAATGCCTCATTGTTATAATAAAATAGAAATTTTTTTAGTGAAAGTGCAATCTTGTAGCTATCCTGACTAACAATGTTTTTATAGATATTCAATATTACCTTCCATTCTCCTAAAGGGATATTCCACTTTGAAAGTACTGTCAAAAATGTTAAATCTTATTTACAGTTTCGTTTATGCTACCGTTACCTCCCAGATTAATCGTTCAGAATCCACCGAGAGACAAGTCAAGCATCTATACATTTATATGATTGAAAATATTTACACATTAACATACAGTATCTAAAATACAACCTCTCTAGGTACATATAGAGAATATGGCCCGTTTCCTCTTTTACTTTAAATCCTTTGGATATCTGTCAGGGTTTGCATTATGAGTTAAAACCAAATGAGACTAAAGAGCCATCAATGTCAAATTCATTCATACTAAGACAGGAATGTTTAGCTGAACATTAATAAGGCAGGACTTATATTTGAGCAGGAAAGATTCAAATGTCTATTTGGCTTCATTATTACAGATCAACATAAGCTGTTTAAATAAAGTGCACAAACAGAGACTGGCTACACTTGGTTTGCTTTCTTCTGCCCATGTCTTGTATCCTTGTTAGAAAAGAGTCAGCACGTGCACTTGTGCGCATTTGTTGAAATCTGCATGTAAAAATATTTCAAGTTGTTGATTGATGAGGATATTAGAAGCTTTTGGAATCTGTGTGGATCAACAAGGTACATTTTTATGAGGTTGGTGATGGGTAGGTACAGAATAAGATGGATTTACATACATTTATGTAGAACTAATTCACAAGTGATTTTATGTGTCATTTTATCACCTCCATAAAAAAGTGCAACAGGGTTTTTTTTTCCCTCTTTGCCACATGCAATACATGTTTCTTCATGGTTTTATAAAACACAGTGAGCAACTCCAGACATGGCAGGTCCAGTCACAGACATGAGGTGGACAAGATATGCTGGTGACACACAGCTGGGTGGCAGAACATGTGGTTTATTCTTTTCCTTTCCACCTTTTGCTTTTTACTGTACTGTAGGCTGAGAAAGCCCAGACTGACACAAGCTCACATATTGTAGGCGACATAAATGGGGTCCAGCTGATCAGCGAGGAAAGAGTCACGAAGGTGCATGCGTTGCTTCTCTCCCCTGGAGTTGATGGGTATAATCCCAGGGTCCACTATAACGACCACTCCCACAATTAGGTGGTGCTCCTCCAGGACCACATTGGTTATCAGAGGCACCAGATCCAGTGCATCCTGCTCTGAACCACACAGCTCCGACACCACCACCAGCAGGTTGGTCCATGTAAACACAGCACTGTAAAGTACGACAACAGATTGATTTAATCCATTTTTTGCCGTTGTCATGGAATACAAATATACAGGGATTAATGTGATGTCAAAAGCACTGACAATAAATCAGCTACATACAGTTAAAGTAATACTAAGCATGTCTGTATAGCCAGATCATTCTCACCTCTCGGCAATACTGCGGTGAGCCCGAGACACAGAGGTTTCGATGTCGATTGGGTGGTAGCGCAGCCCTCTTAGCTCCAAGGTCTCATCCAGTGAGCCCACCACAAAGAGAGCGTCATGTCGATCTGAGCACAAAAGTGAGGGAAGCACAATGTACAACAGCAATTGCTGTGCTCACTTCAATTCAACAGTTCAAGGTTTTCATCATATGATTTTCCCTTGTACATTTTATTCAAAACCCAAAATCTTTCTCACTTTAAACTCAACAAGAGAGGCTGAATTAATCTCGACTTGTCTCTGTATTTACCCCCACTGGCATCCAGTAGCTCAGTCCTCTTCACAAAACCCAGATATCCCGTCCTGGCCCATAAGGTCAGTGGGTCTCCAAAGCTGAGCTTGGTGTTGAAGTGGTTAGCCTGAAGACTCTCCTCTCCATAGATGGTGTAGTATCCGCTGGCACTGTGAGGGCTGTTCACCCAGATCTAAGACAAAAAGCACACAGCTGGTTTCACACAGACAAAGGCTTTACCTTGACGATCATGATGATGAATCTGTTATGGCTTCCTCTCACCTCTCCAAGATGAGAATCACCCAGTGGACCTCTTGTCTCTGGATTTACAATTATCACACGAACACCTGGTAATATCTGTAGATTAAGCAACAGGCACTGTCAACTTGTACCAGTTTTTGTCATAATTTATTAACAGAATATTACAGGTAGTAGCTTACCTTGCCAGACTCCATCAGCGGAAGACTCTGTGGTGCTCCTCTTTCCACCAGCCTCACCCTGAAAAGTCATACAAAAGCATGCATACACAAGCATTCATCCAAAGAAGAAAACAGTACCTTTTTGTTAGACATCCAACTAAATAGATGAATATTCTCCATAGCATCTCAAGTATCTGATATTTATTGATCACAGTTGCTGGGTTTATGTAAGATTTTCATTGCCTGCACCAAAGAGCTGTTCACTGTTCCTTCAATGTGATTAGAGGAGACTTGGGTTAATATGGCTTTTTAGTTTAATATAATCAAATATATTTGACGTTTTTGCTTTAGAAAAAAATCCCATTAAAAAAGAGACTATACATTGCAGTAGAGTAATCCTTTGTTACTCGTGGTTAATGTGTTCCAGAACCATCCACAAAAAATGAAATTCTGTGATACACAGAATTATTATTTACAGTAATTTAAATGTTCATGAACCCTCCCCACACTGATATTAAACCACCTTCCATCTGTATTACCTTTTCCCAGACTATTATAGACTGTTTAAAGCACTTATGTGTCTCAGAGAAGTGCGCTGGGTTCCATGAATCTCAGAATCTCGAAGCCAATACAATGCGTGTACGGTATCACGTGACTACCTACTAAAAATCAGCAATGTAGAGAAGCTGGGTATCTTGAAGCGCGAATAAGCGAGGGATTACTGTATAGCAGCCCTGATATAAAAGTACTTTATTTCAAAAACCTGCATTTATGATAAATATTCTGCAGTTGAAGAGATCCATGATTTTCTACCTGTCGTGACGGAGAGACTTCATGTCCACGTAAACTGTGCAGGGATCAGGACCAGTGGTGCCCTGCAACACAAAGAACAGATGCAAACCTAAACTGGTTCTTAAGGTGTGCAACTATGTAAAGCCTGCTAGGATTGGTTGGTGTACCTGCAGACAGATGGCCAGGTTGACCCTGGAACCAAAAGCAGTGCTGACGGCTCTGGACGACAGTCCAACATCCTTAAAAAGCTTGGAGAAGGAATGTGAGAGAGAAAGGCGAGGACGTTCCTCTGCGATCACCACGCAACTCCGCACGCAAGAGAGGTTTACTCCACGGGCCTAAAATAATGATATAATAGCACAGCAATCACAGGAGACGTAGTTATTTATATGTTTTTTCTGTATATTTTACTTTTAAATAGTTCACTATATTTTCCTGCTTGTACTACAATACAGGACCTGTGAGCAGTTCACAGTTTGATATTAGTTCCTTCAGTTGAAGCATCTGATCCTTCAACAACTAGAGTTAGAGGAAAGATCGGGCCTAAAAACTCCAGCCCAACCCGACCCGAGCCCGAGGGTATTAAAGCCCTACCCAACCCGACCCGAACGTAATTACTGACATTTTGAGCCCGACCCGGCTCATAATCCAAGGATTTGGGCTTAAGATCTTACCTCTACTTTCAGTGCGTACGATCGGAAAGGTAAAGTGACAGGACAAAATACAGCTGATGCATGGAGGGAACTGAGCAGGTATTGTAGATGGATGTTTCTCATACAGCACCTTCTGTTTTACCTAAATTATATATTTTATAAGGGTATTCCTTAATTTAATATCCATAGATCGTTTGAGATACATAATGTATAAATATGTATTTATTTTAAAAGTTCAGGCCGGGTCGGGCTTGGATCATAAGATCTTAAGCCCGAGCCCGACCCAAACGTAATTCCTGACTTTTCAAGCTCGACCCGGCCCGAATTTCAGGTCGGGCCAGGCTTGGACTCGGGCTCGGGCTAAAGGTCATACCTCTAACTAGAGTCACTCATGGTTCTCGTTCTGTGCACACATCCCTCACCTTGAGTAAGTCCGTCTGAGTGCCCAGGCCTTTAGTGCAGAGCTCCATCACGGAGTAGGAGCAGAAGGTGTCTCTGATGCGGTACTGACTGAGTGTGCTCAGCCACAGGGACAAGCAGCTCTCCAACTCAAACGGAGGAATCAGGATGGACTGGTGACCTGAGTAAACGCTAAAAATAGAAGACATCGAGGGTAGTTAGAGGATGAAGGGATGAGGAACAACTCAGCAGAGGCTGTCGTGGGTGTTGCTTGTTCGGTGTTTTACTGTACCTTGCGAGGCACCATAAAACAAAGCCCAGACCGCAGTATGGATCCAAGCAGATGGCTATTTGACGAGAGGAGTACAGTTCACACTGCAGCTTTATAGAGCGGCAAAGTGCACTGACTGCTGCATGAGAAATCTGTGACAAACCAAACAGAAAACAGGATGATTGTGAATTCAAAGGAAAGTGTCGTTCCGAGAATGGCTTTTTCTGACTCTATTCCTCATCTACTGACATTTTGACAGCAAGTTTTTATTGGTTTCTACTTTCTCATGTATTTTGCATCTCATCGCAAAAACTTGTTTTGTAATGTAATATAGACTCAGAGGCTGGAACCACCCAGAGATGATGGATCTGACTCCAGAACAATGTCACAACATCAGGAGAGTCATCAGCATGAACACTGGAATTTTGTCCTGTTCACTTAATGAGGGTTTATTTTATTTAGGAAGAGATAATGGTTGGAAGCATAAATGGAGAGAACATTACTCCGCCGCTTGCCCTCAACAAATGACCCAAGTGTGATGCTGTGGAGACATCTCTGGTAACCACAAAACATTACTTATCATCACAGGCACAATCTTACTGTTCGGTGTTATGGATGTGGCTGTTCAGTACACGATGTTCATCATGTTTATAACAAAAAGCTTCCACCAGTCTGTTGTTGCCCTTTCTTTAAGAAGTTTGATGAAAGACAATGCCTCATGAACATTCTGATCTTGAAATGATAAATAAATTTCTTTTTTTTCCTCTAAAATAAAAGATATTAAATATTCAATCTCCTATAGAACTGCTTTGCTCTCCTGTGTAAAATACCCTGCTTTTCAGCTGCTAAATGTGAAAAAGTGTGCACCATCAGAAGGTAATTTTAAGATGTTCACTGGGTTCATGGCAGCTTCATGTTGAAAATGACAGAGATATGGGACTGGGATCAAAAAGAAAACAGCAATATTTAATCATGGATCTCATGTCTCACCTTAACCCCTGTAAGCATGCCTGTAGTGGAAACACTGAAGTCCAGATAAGCAATCATCTCTGCTGTAGGCGGTTTGTAGATCTGTGGGGGCCGACGGCGAGGAAGGTCATCTGTGAACAAGAACAGCTAACATTTTTAAAGAGGGGAAAGTAAATATTGACTCATATTTCATACTGATGTGATACCGCAAACACTACTCATTACCAGATTGTTTTCACAGGCTCAATCATGCATCTCACATAGTGGTAGTAAGAAAGGGCTACAAACACACACTGAGTTATTCTGGGAATTAGTGAAGCTTTCCAGAGACTTTTCTACTTCCTGTTTATCCGAATGCTGACTGACCTGAACTGACCTCAATTTCACTGGTCATGGTAAAATGTCACACTATCATAGCTTACTGCGACACAAGGAAAAGGTCACTTTAATTGTTATTAGTGACACTAGTGGGTTTCCTACTATAAAGAGTCTGAATGCCTGCTTTACAAAGACAGGTCCTGATTTATATAACCTGTATCGATGATTGTTGGCCATGTTTTAATGTTCACAGAGGCAGCAGCCTCTTTGGAGCGCAGAGTCCTCATGAGATGCTGAGTGGTTAGAATACAGGCCGCTTTACTGACCTGGAAAGAAAGCACAAAAATGAATCATCTGAATGGAAAAGGCTGCCAGTACAATCTGAAAAGAATGGGACAATGACTGACAAAAAACAGTCAGGAGCACACATGAACACAACATGATGTATATTCATGTAGCTCAACAGACGTTAAGCTTTTGAAGCAGATGCAGATAGAAATTTGAGGATGAAAATTTTGGAAACGGAATTTTTCTTTTTTAATAGAACATGAACAAACATTTCCACAGGGATCCCCCAGCTTTTATTTTGAAACTTGTTATGATGGGTTTGTGGTGACTGGAATGTTTCACAGAAAATCCAAACCAAATCTGGCTAAATAATAACATATTAAAAAGTTATTTTCAGAAGCGGGGTCATTATGAGAGGCTCAAAGTCCAATATCTCTAAAGTACTAGATATTAGGATTAAATGAAAAACAAATGTTTTCTGGTCTCTACATATACATACATTTCAAATACAGTATATTTGGACATCTTGCAGACATGAGAAATTATATCAAAAAGAGTATAATATCGGACTAATATGGTACCATAAAGTAATAGCATGTAAAATACAGCATATATACTTACATCAATAATCATACGAACAGTAGGCAGTGTGGCTGCAAGGTTCTGAGGGTGTGGAGGTCTGACATTTACAGGAACACAACCAGCGTACAGACAGCCATAAAAGGCAGCTATCAAATCAATGCCTGTGAGAAGTTTAGAGTAACAAGACCAGTTTTAATAAATGGAGAATAATTAAACACATCACACAAGAATCAATCTTAGTGGGTGGTATTAATATGTAAATGCAGACAGGAGATTAGAGGTCAAACCCACTCGGAGAATAGAGCAGCACTACGTTCTCTCCAGTGTTGATGCTGCCTTTTTCAGTGAGCGCTGCAGCTATCTTTTCTGCTCGCTTGTGAAGCTGCACACAGGTTGCAGTGCTTACTGCTACCCCCTGATACACAGGAATAATGCACAGTGATTATAGTGATTACCTGCATTTCAGTCAAAATATTTATCACATAGATCAGTTTGGTACCTTGGCATTAAGAAGAACAAAGAGGACATGGTCTGGGTCTGTCTGTGCTCTCCAGTGTAAAGCTTCTGTCAAATACTGATGCTGCAATACAAAGAATAAACTAGTTAGATGCATGTTCTATCTCAAGGCACGTGCCAGTCATTTCTATACACACAACCATGGAGGGCGTAAACAGGGATGAGGTTTGTGCCGATGGACAGACTTCATATCACAAAAATAAAACAAATTAAAATTGTAATCTTTAAAACTATTTTGTCTGGTGTAATTTTAACGTTTTAACAAGAAACACAATAAATACCACAATGCAACATATTTTACAGATGTCCTGAATGAACAAAAGAGTGGAGAAGATGGCATAAGGGGGCCATGTTTCTTACCATCACAGTGGGCCACATACAGAGCTACATCCACAGGAGACGAGAGCAGAAAGAGAGATTTTTTTCACATCAGTAACGCTGAGTCGGGCCGTTCTTACACTGGCAGAGGAAAGTCTTCAAAGTTTTTACTCTTCTAATCAGGATTGGGTAGCAACAGACTAAAATGATTTATTAATATATATTATGTATATATATTATAAGTTACTCTTCCAGGGGTTATTTGACTTATTTAAATTCAAAAAAAATTCCTATTCTGATTTTTTAATAAAGATGAATGAATGAATGTGAAAAGCTCTGCTGCATTCAGAAGCAAAATACTGCTCTCAAGTTTCCATTTTGTAAACGGCAACTTTCGTTTAATTGCAATGGTTTTTATACCCTTTGTATTTAAGTATGAGTAAAAGCTCCTTCTTTGTGACAAGAGCAGTCATCTGTGTGTCCTGTGATTAAAAAAGCCACAGTCAGCAAAAAAATGTACAGCAACTTTTGTGTCTGTATCCGGTGTCTGTATCTTGCCTCGTTAGCAACATTTAAATATTTGACATGAAGTATTCCATAATAGATTCCTTTTTCATACTATACTGACATTAGTATGACAAACATTTCATTCATTTATCTGATTGGACACTGGTCATGACACACTGCAGGCTCTGGGTTCCTGCTGTTTCAAATGGGGAGTCATGTGACACAGAATAAACGGCTGAGCATAATGAGTTATAACAGTGGTCATAATACCTTCCTGACAAGATCCTGGTCTTCGATCATGCCAAGGTCTCTGCCTGCAGCCTGGGCAATCCTTTTCCCTGCCACCAGGTTACCGACCATCACGGATGCTGGACCTACACCAACTGCACACAAAATAGAATATGAAAAATAGATGAGTGAAAAAAACAGCTTTAGTTACAAAACTACCCTCACAGGTCAAGTTTATGAAAAAGATCTAATTTCTGCCATTCTACCTCAGGCTACAAGTCTTGACCTAACTGGATAGTACAAATACTAGACAGCATTATTAGTTTGTGAAATATTGTGCAAGATAACAAAACTTCACAATGGGTTGGATGCTGTATCACGCAAAAGTGTCTGCAGTGCAGCAGAACACAGGAACTTTTATTTTAGATTGATTTAAGGGACCACATTTCCAATTCACACATTACTTATGAACACATTGCTAATAAGTTGTCCTACTTTTGCTACTTTAGTTGCTACTTTAGCGCAGCAGAAAAGAGCTCACTACACATTTAATGAGCCTCATTTAAAGATGTGCTTCGTTACCAGGCTGCTTCTGACGGGGTTTGGGTAGGTTTGTGACACATGTATGGGGACACATCAGTATGTTGCAGGGGTGCAGGTTGCCATCTAAGAAGAACTGCTTGGCGTCAGAGATGTGGATTCCACCCAGGGGCGTTTTAGGTAACGTGTTGGCTGGAACCAGAGCCAGACAGTAGAGGCCCACCTGATGGATGCTGTCGATAGCCTACAGAGGAAGCCAGACATTAAAGGTATTTGCAAAGTGGGAAATGTATTTAAAGGGTAAAAAAAATCTGGTTTTAGGGAAATGCCAGATCCACATAATAATTCTGATTTTTGTTGGCAAATACTGAATGGAAATCCTCAGTATCTATGTGCAATCCTGTAGAAATGTATTTTTTCAGTGTCCTTGATATTTTGTACATGTTTCCTGTTTACCTGAAGAACCCGGCTCATCCATTGGAAGCTGTCCTCCTCACTGGCATCTGGCCTTTGCTCTGCCACAATCACAACCCTCTCATCATAGAAAACTGTGACTGAAAACACAGCAATTCTGAAACATCCCAAGAGACACAAGAACAAATATATCAAATATTATTCAAAGGTTGTGAAGGTCAGATGTTTTATCATAGTGAAATAAATGCACCTTCATCAATGACCTCATGTTGTTGAACTCATTTTTAACCTGCAATGCTTACATTGTACCACTAGATGTCAATAGTGACACATTAGTATTCACCCTCAACCATTCATTCATTTATTTTCTACCGCCTTGTCCACTGCAGCGGGTCACGGGGAGCTGGAGCCTATCCCAGCTGGCATAGGGCTTGAGGCGGGGGACACTCCGGGCACAACACCAGTACGCCGCGGAGCCACACACAAAGACGGACAACCACGCACACACACACTCACCCCTACGGGCAATTTGGGACCGGCCAATCAACCTGAAGCGCATGTTTTTGGAGGTGGGAGGAAGTCGGAGAACCCGGAGAGAACCCACGCAGACACAGTAGAGCATGCAAACTCCGCACAGACGGGACTCGAACCCGGACCCGCTGTGTTGTGCGGCAGCAGTGCTACCCACTACGCCACCATGCCGCCCACCCACTACCATCATCTCCTTAAACACAATTTTTTTTCAGAGGAACCTGCTGGTCATCTCACCTTCCACGGTACACAGTCTTAACTGGCTCAACAGCAAGAGCGGTGGCCACCAGGTCATCAGCATTGTGTCTCCGCCCACTCACCATCAGCAGACCCTCGATTTTCCCCACCACAAAGATCAGACTACCCTGTGCAGAGGGTGCAGAGCGAGGATACACAGAAGTCATTAAACCGGGAGGAGGACGGTTTCTAGGTGAGCTGCTGTTACTACAGTTGTTGAACAGCAATGAAATAGTCCTACTTACTGGACCAACAAATCCCAAGAGTCCTGACCGCACAAACGGAATCTCACCAATGGGGACTCCGTTAGCATTAACCGGTATCACCTAAACACAACAAATAGATAATAAACCACAAAAAAATAAAAGACTGACATTCTTTTTTCAGAGCTTGTATTAGCAGAGGCAGGTTGTCAGCTCGACTCTGATTACCGACCTCAAAAGTGTTTTTGGTGAGTCCAGGCAGCCCGTAGTACATGTTGCCTCCAGCTCTGGAGTTCACTATAATCTCTCCGATTTCATCAGTTTTACACAACTGAGGTGGTCCGTCTGGCCTGACGATGCACATCAGCGCTGGAGACACACAAAGGTTACAATAAGAAAATGTAATTTAATTGATTTGATTTGATTTACAATTTAAAACTTTCAAATGATCTACATTGTGATGTTGCGGATGACAAAGATCTGGGCTGCACTAAAAATGGATTCTTCTTTAGCTTTTGAAGTGGATGAATCAAAAAATATTTAGAAAAATTATAGACTGTCTTCTGTACTGTATACACTTTACGTATCAGTCAGATTTGACCAAACCTTTCTGGTGGAGAGACAATGAAGACATTTGATGGCTATTTAATTGTGATGTTTTTAAGGACCTAAGTTCAACTAATGAAAAGGTAGAAAGTTACTCACACTATTCATTTGCCTTGATTTTTCACTTTCAATATGACTATAATTCCTGGATCAGTTATATCATTCACTTACAAATTTTGTATAGTGGTTCTTCATGCTTTCCTTGTTGTGTTATGTATTTTTCCTTCTGCACTCACCTCCAGGCATGACATGTCCCACATCCTGTACAGTCAAGGCAGAGTTCTTGTCCTCAGTGTTGACCCTTATGACTCCGTGGCTCAGGCCGCCCATGGAAAGAATAGCACGGGCGGGGAGGGGTGTTCCAGGGACCCCCGGTCTGCACAGCAGACAGTTTAATCAAACAAGAATTTTTCCAAGGACCCAAGTCCTTGTTCTTACTGTCATCCATCTACTCATACATCCACATGCACCACCACATGAAACACATTATGTCTTCATCCACCCTACTTTACCAGAAAACATAAAACTCAGGCCTGAGTGAAGAGCTGCGTCTTGTTGTCATATGATTTAATAGAGAATGAAATTCCTCCATGGGACTCAGGGTGGAAAGAAGGATTGGAAAGACAGAACTTTCTTTTGTCTTACATTCTTGACTTTTTTATCTTAACAGAACGCTTAAAAAAAAGAAAACGTTTCTGGTGACATACCTGCGTATAGCTACTGTCATGGCCTCAGGGGAGGTGGCACAAGGACAGATCACCTCTGGTTTCAGCCCGTGGGACTGAAACACATTCAGGAAGGCATCGCAGGAAGACACTGACCCTGCACGGCCAGAGATTCAATAATTTATATAATTTAACTAAACTAAGTTTTAAAAACCTGGGAGCCACTGCGTACTTACAGGGGTTAGCACCATCAGCCACAATCAGCATACGTAATGAAGCCAGACTGGTGTCTCTCTGTTCCCGATGAGCCATCATGGCCCAGTGTAAATCACGGCACTTCACCAAGGCTAAACGAGCTGCACAGGAAATAGCATTTTTTTTTACATTTAATTTTTATATTATTACATTTCACAAGCTGTGAGAGCAGTATAATTTACCTTTGTGTATGTGGACCCTCTGGACCCAGGAGAGAGGGCAAGCCTTCATTACTGCGTAAGGAACACTGATAGTGTGAATCCTGTTCATCACAGCCTGGACACAAACAAAACCTGATGAAGCAGCTGATTCAATATAATAATAATTTTATCAGATCATCACAAAAACATTTCTTACAAGATGTACTTAAATTAAAATACAAAAAGAACAAAATAACTGAAAAAATAAATTTGAATCTAACAGCTTATGGATCCAATCCCTCACAATTTAGTGCTTTAGCAGTCATAATATAGTTACTTAATTGTGCCTGAATCATTTCTGCCGCTTCATCCGCCGTAGGGGGTCACGGGGAGCTGGAGCCTATCTCAGCTGGCATAGGGCATGAGGCAGGGGGACACTTCGGGCACGACGCCAGTGCACCGCGGAGCCACACACAAAGACAGACAACCACGCACACACACTCACTCACTCCTACGGGCAATTTGGGACCGGCCAATCAACCTGAAGTGCATGTTTTTGGAGGTGGGAGGAAGCCGGAGAACCCGGAGAGAACCCCCGCAGACACGGGGAGAGCATGCAAACTCCGCACAGAGCAGGACTGGAACCCCACTGCACACAGGCTTACCGTGAGCACTCCATGCCAAAGCCCCATATCCTTCTTAAAGTCCAGGACATTCACTAAAGTTTCACCTTACAGTGGACAAAGAAGTGGCTTCAGATAACAAATATTGTACATTAATAGAAAAACCTTCAGACGATGATGACCTGAGTCCTGCCTCACCTTCGCAGTAGTTGCAGGCTTGGGTCAGTGCTTGGCAGTGAGTCAACATGGCAACTTTAGACACAGCCACACCCACCACTGTGCCCTCTTTACTGGCCTTGTACTAAACATAAGGAAACACAAGAACTCTCATCACATTGCATCATGATGTAGGAATGATCAAGTTATAGAAAATGCATGGATGGTTGATGTAACCTCCAGTGCTCCTTTACCTCTATATATGCAGGGTCGGTGTTGGCGGTGGGGATGTGCGGCTGCCAGTCTTTAGAAGGCTTCGTCAGGTATTTTGAGTCTGTCACAACCCACTTTAGTCGAGGCCAGCCTACCAGAGAGAAGCATCAGGAAAAGGAAAGTCAATAAAGTAACAGTGACTTAGATTATACTTGAGGATTTGAAAAATATGAACTCATTTCCACCCCTTCACACAGCAGAATACAGAATACACTGTACTTAATACTGTCCAAAAATACTGTCTGAAGATGAACAGATAGTACCCTATGTGTTGGACATCCAGTAATATTTAATGAAAAGGGAATTTGTTTCTTAATGACCTTTAAAATTCATAATTTCTCCAGTCGGTGTCTTGGGTAAACCCTTCAAACAGATCTCACTGGTCAGAGCCAGACCAACACCACAGCTACCCAGCAGAAACCCCACCTGACTGATCCCTGCATCCTGAAACACACACACACACACACACACACACACACACACACACACACACACACACACACACACACACACACACACACACACACACACACACACACACACACACACACACACACACACACACACACACACACGCACACACAAAGCATATAAACAAATTTATGATTACAACAACAACAACAACAATGCAAAATGCATAAACTCCTGTGAGGGTTTCCTGACCTTACGCGACAGTGGGACTTCAATAGGTACAGGTATAACTTCAGCCAGGAGGCAGCCATAGAAGGCCACCCAGAACATCCCGGGGTCACTGTTGGGGTACACCAGCGCCACCTAAAGAGACATTAAAGTCGATGATTAGGAACTTCACTTTGGTGGTGGGAGGAAGCCAGAGGACCCGGAGAGACCCGCTGCCCTGTAGTACTTTAATAACTCAATTTTATACAAGAGTAGAGGAGATGAAATTTCATGTAACGCATTGCACAAAGACATCAGCAGGACAGAAGTTGCATACATCCACTTTGTTTAAGGGCTACAGCTTGTTGTACCAGTCAAATGCTGCATTCTCCTGTACTTATTAAAAGTGTCAGGTTGACTGACTTTTTTCTCTGTGCATGGTGCGTGTATGTCTGGTTTCCATCCATGTGTCAGGTTCTTACCCGATCTCCAGGTTTAAGGATTTGTTCATTCTTGGCACCAAGCTTGTTCAAGAGGGTGTACGCCAGCTTCACACTGCGACTCCACAGTTTCCCTGAAGAACAGAAGGTGGAGCAGTGAGGAACAAGTTAAGATGTCAGGTTTAAAGTCTAATCACTGCCAAAAGAAATTCTGATCACAAATAACACACATTTCTGTAATCAAGATGAACCTTCTCTGTTAACATAAGTCATAAGTCTGGTGAGTTATTAGTGTTCCTGATCTGACTATAAGTGAATACGAGTCTCTGCACACTAACAGGCTAATGCCTCACCATAAGTCAGTGTGTACAGCGGTTTGCCTGTGATGTCAAGTGCAGTGAGGGCGGGACTCTTCCCCTGAGTTGCTCCCCAACGAGCCAACGCTGCCTGCAGGGCTGGGGGCCAGTTACTGACCACACCGAGAGGTTCCCCTTTGACTGGAATGATCTGACGACCTTCTGGCTTTGGTGTGTTGGGGTCTGGCTGGGGTACTGTAAGAGAAATTCATAAGATCTCAGGAATCATTGTTGATACAATTTGATCATTGGTTTGACCTGAATATTTTGACGTTAGAATGAAGTTTGCATGGTGAAGCGTGTGTGAGGCATAAAATAATTGACGCAGTGGTGTAGAAGGTATATACATATCAAATAGGTACCACTTTCTATAAAGGAATGCCTTATCAATATAAATTTACTGATCAATTAATGTTTAAGAACAAGATTTGTATTTTCAGAATATGATAAATGCCTTTGATTGGTCAGACTTACCAAAACCATTATCAGCTTAACATAATAAAAACCCTGAAAGCACTGAGAGCAATGATTGTGTTAAAGATAATGTGATAAATTATTTGTTCTTTAATTATCTACTGTATAAGTTTTAATAAAGTCACCAGTGACAATTTATTAGTAAATAAAATGTCTTAGTTGATAATCATTCAAAAAACGAAAACATGACTGAGCTAATGAAGCAGATATGAAAATTAGCATTTTTTGTCATTTTAGATCACACATGTCAAACTCATGGCCCAGGGGTCAAATGTGGCCCGCCACATCATTTTATGTGGCCCGCGAAAGCATAAAAGTTCAGAGTATCTAAAGATAAATCGGTCAAAAGTGTGCTTTGACCAAAACTACATTTCCCACAATGCAGTAATTCAGCCCATTTTAACTTTGACACAAACATTTTTAACAAAGTTGAAATGTCCTGGCTTGTGTTTGATGTTATTTTTCTGTATTCTCTTGAATTGTTTGATCCTTGATTCTGTGGGTTTCTTAATCTGACAAATTAAAAGGATTTATGTTAAACAAACAATACAGTTCTTTGTGCAACTGTAATGTTTGTAACTTGAATAAGTAATAAAATCAGAGTTATTTAACAGTAAGGATTAGTTACATTTATGTTACATTGCATTACGTTACATTTAGTTGTATTTATAAGTTACATGTGGCCCTTTGAGGACAGCCATTATGCTGATGTGGCCCTCGGTGAAAATGAGTTTGACATCACTGTTTTAGATGCAGCACCGTCTTGGGAAAACGTGAATGTTCCGTGATGCTGCACACCTTCTACTATCTCCTCTGAATCGTCAGTGAAGAACTCGCTGAGGGGGGGTCTCTTTGGCCTCTTCAGGGTGTTGAGCAGCTGTTGGATCTTCGTGGACACTCTACTGCTCACAGGAACTCCTACAAATACCAACAAGTTGGAGAAGAGCAGGCATGCACACGGTGCAGCGGTGCACACGGTGACAACACACTACACTGTATGTTTGAACTTCTCACCATCTCAGAGTTTGCTGCTCTTCATCCCGTAACACAAGAAACCATCTTTTTCATATTTGAATGGAATGAGTTAACTTTTAGAAATGAAAAGCAGCATACTTAGGTGGCAAGGACACAAGGAAAACAAAACAAGATCTGGGGTAAAGTTTGCTTTTTGGTTTTGGGGTCACATGTGAGGATTCAGTTCATGTGTGGGTGTAGCTCTGGTTGCATTTATCTCTATAGTCATTCAATACAAACAGGAGGGAGAGTAAAGGAAAAACAGGAGGCTTTAGACATTAAAGGAGTTTCCTTACTCGGAATATTACCTCTTCCTATAAGCCAGTCAAATAAGAAAAGATCAAGAAAAAAGATAGCATTGATGTCAGATTAATGATATTTCATATTCACACATTATTTTGAGGAGAATTTCAATGATGACGGAACCAGGAAGAGGCTCCCACACAGACAAGTAAGTGTGTTTTCATGACCAGTTCTTACCATCTGCAGTCTCCATCATGCTGGAGCGGCTCTGTCCACGGCTCATTCCTTTGACCACAGCTTTGGAGGGCAGGTCCACCCGCGGCCCTCTGGCTGGGGGAGCCACAGCTGTCACATCTGGAGGGGGGGCACTGTTCTCTGAAGGGGCTGCAGGACCAGAAAGGACAGCAAAGCAATTACAGTATCTGGAAGGACATTACGATGAGGATATAATGAGCTTGTAGCAGAATGGATTAGATAGTGTACGGCGTGATTTCGGAAGAGATCCAACATTTACAATTCTTTTATACAACAGAGTCTACATAAAGATTTGATTTAATCCCTTATGTTTAGGTAACGTACACACAATAATAAACTAGTTTATAACACAGGATCAGTCAGTTTGGTTAAACTTCATGAAGCTAAAATCAGTAGCGTGACCTGTGAATATTTTATACATCTGATCCATGCAGTGCCTCACCGTGGCGACTCTGAGCATGCATGTCTGTCATGGCTGCAGGGAGAGGCTGCTGCTGTGGCTGGCACTGAGGCTGGTAGTGGGGCTGATACAGAGGTTGGTACTGCGGTTTGTACTGAGGCTGAGGTTGAGCCTGAGCTTGAGCCTGACTCTGGGGCTGAGGCTTGGCCTCTCCATGGGACAGGGTGGAGGAGGCTGAGGATGACGTTGATGAACCCTGGACAGTTCGGTTGATCCAAGACTCTGGACTCTGGAGGTTTGGATTGACAGGAGGCGGGGGGGCGACTACCGACGACTGCCTGGTTACGGGCGTCTCGTCTTCAGAACCTGATGAGGAGTCTGAGAAGACAGAACAAAATAAGTATCATCCAGGTGTGGATCCTCCCAGTCAACCTGCTGGGCCTACCTGGCGGGGTGCGGGTTGCGATGGGAGATTGAACATAAGTGGAGCGTCTCTTCGTGGGCATAGGCAGTGCCATCTTCTCCTCTTTATGTTTAGCCAGTGCAGCTTGGACTGCCTCAGTATGGATATCTGCATAAACAGAAAACAGTTCAGTTTGATTTAGGGAGTCCTCAGATGATTGAAAGCTTGAACTGTTTCATCATTGTTCATTAGTTTATTCAGTTACACTGAAACTGCATTTATTTCCCTCATTGCTCAATGAATAGTTGTTGATTTTAAATGTTTTATGGTGCTTTGGGTTTGCTCCCTTTATCATCTGCTCGACTACAGTACGGACGAGCATGGGGTGGTACAATATTGGTAAATAACAACACTGCAACATACTGTATTTTAATTAAGCAATTATTTTATGAACAAATAAAAGACACGCAGTCTGTTCATGCATGTCTGTTAGCTCAATCCTCTGCTACCCTTTGGCCACTACTATGGACAAGTGAGAGTAGAACAGGTAGGGGAGTATTTGGGAATGGCATGCTTATTAACTACTTTACACAGTGACTGGTCTATGGTGAATAATGATACTAGAAGGAAGACAAATTGGCTTTAAACAACTTTACAACATGCTGTGTTGGACACAATTTTACTTTTTAATATTGTGATTCCTGGCCACGGGAACATGGCAGTGTCAAAGCTGAAACAATATATTCTGAGAGACAGAATCTCTTGGCTTGGAAACTACTCTGGCTTCTGGATGCTAGCACCTCAAATCAAAAGGCGGCGATCCTGTAATCATGGGGTCAATATAAAAGGTCACGCAATGGAGTGAACTACTTGTTCTAAATTAATTTTAATTTCAAGACACTTGTCTCAGCACATAAAAACAGTCAGCTGGTGAAAACTTGAAGGGAAGCTCAATACGATCTAAATGATGAAGAGCTGAAATGTTTCCCAACCATTTACAGTATATGAAAAGTGACTATTTGTGATGATTTGGTGACATGACATTGAAAATTTCAGAAATATCTTACAACAGAAATAAAGTTTAATGTCTTCCAATAACATGTTAAGATTGAATTATTGAATTTCAAAATATTTCAACAAGTACTCAATAAAAGGCTAACCTCTGATCCACTTACTGAACAGCAGCAAAGCAGTAAAGATTTTATAGGAAACACAATATTAAAATGTTAAGAAAGCTACAAGTGAACCAGGTGGATAAAATCCAGAGAGTTTGACAGTGATTGACATGATTGATGAAACAGGACATCAAGAGAGAATAGAAGCTGATCATTTAGCCCACACACTTGCCTACACAAATGTATGCAAAGTCACACGATAATTAATGCAGAGATACTTTTGCTCCATGACTCCCACAGGAGAGTTGAACAGAAGTGTGACAATAGCCACACTTTCAGACTACATGAGAGCATGAGCAACAAAGAACCACTCACTGAAGAATCACATCTATTAACTCAGTGGATGCAAATTCCATTGATTCATTCCGTTCAACATCATTTAAATACATTATCAAGTGTGGTTCATTACATTACACAGCAGCAGTGGGAGCCATAATTACACAACTTGCACTCTGATGAACCATTAGCTCCAGGCTAAATCATCTTCTCTGGTGATGTACATTGTCCACCCCTGAGAGGATGGGGGCCACCTCATAGGCCATAAGCATTTATGAGGTGTGTGGATGCTGGCTGTGATTCACAACCCAAATCAGCACCAACATGTATGCATAAAGAGCTTTAAGCTGGTATCATATCTGAATCAGAGCAATCACTTAGAGAACCAAGAGAAGAAGAACATGTAGTTTGTTAAACAAATTATTCAGACACATTAGTTTTCAAGCGTAATAAGTGAAGGAGGCTCAAAGAGATGAGGATCAATTAATTCATGTTGTTCTACATGTTCTCTACAGTCCATAAAATGATAATGTATTCTGTTTCCCAATGATGCAATGTATTATTTCTTATTAGTTCAAACCAGGCCTCTCTCCTCTCCCATTCTTTTATTTATTTATACTAGCAGCATGACTCTACAGACAGCAATAGCTCATCAACTTGAAGAGACGCCTTACTCTATCTAACCAACTCAACATTATAAAGTGCCTTTAAAATAAACATTTAAAAATATTAATGTATATGTCACTTGCACTAATTCTGGTACACAATGCCACAATGAAAATCATCAACCTAATGGAACATGACAGGCAGTTGTGGTTTAGGAGATAGTGTTCTATGAACTCAGTTCTTTTATCAATACAGGAGCAAGATCTCATGTTACATCTTATCACTGAGTAAACTATTGATTGCATCTGGAGCAGTGAAAAAGTGAATGTGGAGGGATATCAGAGAAACTGATCTTCCTGCTTCCGTTTGAGTGCACTGTTACTGCACCCTCAGTCCAATAAAACTGCTGCAACAGAGATACTCACGTGCTTCACGCTCATTCCTCTTACATATGTCTCAATGTATGTACATTACTGCACAAATAATTATTGCATTTTTTCTAGCTTTAAATCTTTCTCAGTTGAATCCTCCTCCCTGATCTCATACTGAATCCTTCATTCAGATAAATAAGATTCTGTTATTGTGTGGTCTGACTTTCTGTTTCACAGCTCTGCCAGACTCCAGCCTAGCAGACTTCAGATTAGTCAGCCTTGTATTTAGCAGGCTGGAGTGTGAGGGTGTCTCATCTGAGAAACTGTTAAAAGGTCAAGATGGAAAAGATGGGAAAAATAAGAAATGAGTGTGCGCCAGTCGGGACAGAGAATACTTTAGGCGCCTGAACTTTAGTTCGTTTTTACATGCTTGGTCTCCTTGTAATTTGACACCTCTGCTCTGTTATCCTTTGAGGTCAAATGCAGTGGATTATTCCTTCAAGATCCACTTTAACCTTTCCCTAACAGCTTCAAACACACACACACACACACACACACACACACACACACACACACACACACACACACACACACACACACACACACACACACACACACATACACACATACACTTCTTTATTCGACCCACAGCTCAGTGCTGAGCTTAAAAGTAGCCTAATTTGAATACTGCATAGTTATAAATGAGTTGTTACTGCATAATCATCATAGGGATTTGCACTGTGGGAAAATGTTTCTCCTGAGCAGAGGATATTTTGATCACGTTAACCTGATCTGTAGCGGTCGTCCCTGGTTCCTCCACTGCGATGTGTTTTACGGGAGCGACGCTCTCGGTACCGGGAGGAGCTGGATGCAGGGGGGGCATTACTGGAGGAGGAACTGGGGGCAGGAGGCTGTGTGTCATTCTGACGGGGCAGCTCCACTGTTGAGAATTTAAAAAAAAAGAAAAGCATTAATTTAATACATATGAGTCTTGCTTATGGTTTCCCACAAGTATCATCTCAGTTCTGCCTAAACAGTTTTCAGATTCTTTTGGGGAGGTTTAATAGAAATATTTTAAGGAGCAATGGTTGATTTCTTTTTATTTAACAAAAAAGTATAAACTGAATAAATGCTTGTCTCAGAATATCCTTTTTCTTGTAAGCTGTCAATAAATATAAGAAATTAAAATTAATTTTAGGATTTTAGGATTCTATAATTACTGAATAAGATATGTAAATACAGTACTTAAAGACTATATTTTATATAAAATTGGACATATTTTATCTGTAAATAAAGATCTATTTTTAACAATAATAGACCTGTTATTCAATCTTCCTACATCCTGAAATAACCTGTTATTAAAAGGAGACGCTGCTCCATCCAGGAGGCTGGTGATGATGTTTACCTGGGGTGTGGATGATGTAAGGAGCCAGGACCTTCGTTCTTTTCTTCTCATAGCCCTTCTGCGTAATGTCACCTGTAAAGCATTGGAGAAAAAGATTCAGCTCATTCATATTATAAACAGCAGTCAAACATGTCGGTGGACATATTCTCCTTTTTACATGACAATGTAGATATTTTAATTTGTATATTCTTGAAAAACAAACATTAAAATAAAAACAGACCCCATGAAAACAATGAACTATTTGTAGTTTCACTGAATACTGAAAAAAGAGACATGAGGACAAATGGATGCAAACACTGTGCAGTACTCTGCAGAGATGACCGTGGGCCATTAAAGATGTGGCTCAGCTACTGCCTCAGGTATGGAATGAAGGCAAAAACTGAATATGGTCAAATTTGGACGGCAGAGTAAAGACATGGGTTCATTTACAAATATAAAAATAGAAATAAGATATTGTTACAAATAAGAATGCATGCAAAAAATGGAAACATACAGAGCAGGATGTATGAGGGACAAGACAGAACACCCGTAGAGTGAACTCTGCTGGCCATGAAGCAGTGATTCTCAAATAACAGGGCACACCCTCTAAGAGGGGTGTGATGAGGCGCCTGGGGGGGCATGTGTGACACTGGGGGAACTACTGTTAGCTCATTCATTGAGGTACCAGATTAATGTGTGTGATTTCATATCCACGACAGTAGGTGGCGGTAGTACTTTCATGAATGCATGTAACGTACCATTAACTGTAATTAATAGAGCATACTCAGGGAGTATTGCTTCCACAGTTATGGCATAGAGTCTTTTCTCACACACGCACGCACACACACACACACACACACACACACACACACACACACACACACACACACACACACACACACACCAGGGCTTGACAGAAAACATTTGAGAACTGCCCTAAAGCCATGAGGCGACTCTACCGAACTCCTCTGGGGACAGACAGAGAAGTTTCACACCAACGTTTATCTGATCCTCTAGAAAATGCAGACTAAATGCCAATGTCCTAAACTTTCATCTTGAGAACCATCTGTTTTTCATCATGTTGTGTGGTTCAGTCTGTACACAAGCAAAGAGGATGGCAGATACTTAGATGAGGATATCCTGGATTACTGACACAGGTTAACGCTACATGAGGTGGAGACGTGTTCCTGACTCACTGATTGTTTTAGATTTGATATCTGGGAAGAGAATAGAAACAAACATTGATTAAGCAAGAACCTGTCGTCAGGTGGCCAAAAAATGTTCAAACAAACGAAAAGAAAACTTTGAAAAGAATGAGTTCTAAATTCTAAACCAACACTCACAAGTCTTTACAGGGTTGGGACAAAAAAATTTAAATTTCCATGACACAGCAGAAAACTCCCCCTGCAAAGGAAGATCATTCCATATGATTCAAAGCCACTGAACTTCTACTACATGTGCTGGCTCATGTAGAATATAGATGGAAGTGACACACTCCAGCTGCCATCAGCTGACAGCCGCTGGTTGGATCACACCCATCTCTGCAGATCACTGCTGTATGAATGCTGCCTGTCCTAACGTGGATAAAATGTTAAAGATGAAATTCACTGTGCTTTCTGCATTGGACTCTCTGTTTTAATTTATTGTGCTAAAAGCATGTGTTTTATTTCTGGTAATAAATGTTTGAACCAAGGTTTTCTTTTTACTTATATTACGCCCTCTTTAGCAAGTTCAAGTAAAATCTTACAACATGTATTCAATCAATATTTGGGAAGCAAGCACTGTAAACTGATAACATGGTATGATCCCACCAACGAAGAAGAAGAAATAACGTTCAACTCAACACCAAGGCTTTACATTTCACATCTTAATAGCAAATTGATCACAATACTCCAAAAATATTCCAGCAAACTGGACATCAGCTCAAACAAACCAAACTGTTATTAACGGAAATGTGGGCTCATGTTTGAAGAATACTGCCCACGAACACAATACTGTTCAGGGATTGGAGCCCCTTTTTTCAAAGGGAAAAATGGAAGAAAAGCAAACACTTCCATAAGTAATGCATGAATGGTACAGTTGGCTTCGCTCAGTCACATGATTTATTTTTAGCTCATGAGAACAGGCAGTTTCTCTGCAGAAAGACTCACAGTTACACAAAGAGAGAAGGATGGTGGGGGGGTGAATCAGCGATGGATGAGGGGGGCCAGACCAGCATTAAATAAGAGATCACTCGTCCATCTGGATGATCTCAAATTCATGTGTTCTTCTGGTTGCATCATCAGAGCCGAGCTCAGAGCAGCGTGAGCTGAAAGGGTTAAACTTTGCAAGGGGCGATCTGATCAATAAACTACAGAACAAGAGGACAAAACTCCATAATATCAGACAGGAAATGAAAAATGTGTCTGTGCACTTTAAACGGCCTGAGCTGCAGCTTGTGTGGGAAAAGCAGTATACAAATAAAACTCCTTCATTTGCTGTGACATATTGCAAAACCCATAGAGGGAATCAGTTCTCAAATGGACGCACGAGGTGCTTAGGAGGCAAAGCACATCTCCAGTGAGGTGACGAGGGCCTCCCTCACTCACACACATTCTCACAGTTACCACGTCACGTCTGTCTTTATGTTGGAGGTCTCGATCAAATCCTTCAGCAACATGAAAACAATCTTTTTTTTGCATGAAGCTGTTGCAGCCCCTCTCTCTCTCATCTCCGTTTGACAACCATTCTTGAATGAGACTCATGTTCACCTCCATGATACACCAATCTGGAAGTAGAAATATCAAAGCAGTGCCTTTTCTCACACTGTGTACGCTCTCACAGTCTTGATCCTTGGGTTATTTGAATTTGAGTAAGACTGCTCTCTCTGCTATTGCCTCACAGGCACACCATCTGAATAGTAATTATCTGTTGACCTCCATCCTCTTTGCCTGCTTTTCCCACTCGGAAGAACAGCTGAAAAACACTTCAATATCTGCTCAATAAAAACGATGCAAAGCCTACAAATGCTGATAATTTCCAGCTGTTATCTTGTGAAAAATAAAATAAAGTAGATATATTACATCACATTTCATTCCAGATATTTCAAATGCACGCAATCCAGTCTGAATGCAGACATGCAAGCTCACATTCAAGGGATTTAGAACACAATGCTGTGTGTACAAGGTCAGTTTATGTATGAAAATATCAATGCATATTTTTTTCCTTATTATGTATCATGATTTTTTGTCTCAGTCTCTTACAAAGAGAAATAATCAGCACAAAAACAAAGAACGTCAGCATCACAGGGCAGCATGGTGGCCCAGTGGGTGTGTTGAGCATGTGGTCCTGGGATGACCCAATCACACAATCTGATTTACGTATAGATGGACAAGAAGTTTTAATTCTTTAGGGAGCATTCGTCAGATTGGGCCTCCGTTAATCTTCCTGTTAGGGGAGATAACATCAACGATTACCAGAATTCACTCTTTTTCCTGAAGGACTGACAAACCAAACAAAATCCAGACGTTTCACTGTGTTGAGAAAAACAACATAAATATAACAGACAGCTTGCAATAAAGGTTAGCGTGTAGATTGTTCAAAGTAAAAGTGAAAAGAAGCTTGAAAGTAAACTAAGGCTCGTATCTAATAACCTATATATGTAGTTTGACAAGTGTACATCTATTCAAGCTTGTACTTGCTGTCTTTGTTAACGGCCAGAAACGTGTCGATACAGGACTGAGTCAACAGGTAAACGTATGACTGACATAGAGCAGGTTGTGTATGAATGATCGTCCACGCCCGCAGTTTGAAATCTATTATTAAGTGCATTTAAAGTTTGGACTATGTAATTTCACTCTTTCAAACCGGATTGCACACATCACAACTGCTGAAGGACATTTTCATAAAAACCTATTAGTATAATTGCAAATTAGTACAAAATGATGGACACAAACACGCACCGAGGCCCCTGATTGGTTCCTTGTCTTACCACAGGATACAGGAGGCAGGGGCTGGGAATCGGACCAGTGACTTTTTCGACAAATGATTGACCAGCAGAGAACAATCATCTCTGATGAGCATCGTCTCATCACTGTTCAGGTCAAGCCTGTATCAGGAACTGTCTTTGTGCCAACCTGTGATGAATTTGTTTCCCTTTCTTCCATTGATGCTTTCATACAGTAACCCACTATTAAAATTAACGCAAATGTCTACTAGAACCAGATGGATAAATGTATACAAGTAAATTTCTAGTACTGCTCAGGAACTGGCAGCTTGGAGTAGGAAACAGCTTTTACACACTTTCTCTGTAGGTCTCAAGTGACAATCTCTCTGGAGGGTGTGGCTAACTCAGGTAACATGATTGTATAATACAACCTCAACCCACTCCAACAGGGAGTGACAACACCAAATACACACCATCTCACACACACAAAAGCACACATAGAGGCCCCTGAGGGCCAGTAGAGGTAATGACAGGGGTTTTACAAAGCAGGGGAGCAAAGAAATGCAGGGAGTTGAAAAGAGGGAAGAAGTGACTCAGCCAGTGGCTGTCTTCCCTCTCCTGTTTATGGCTTTTTCTTCTCTCTCTGCACACGGCAGATGGAGTGAAAGAGGAGGGTGTGTCAGGCAGACACACCTGACACACTACACTTCAAACAGACTACACTTGAACACTAGTAAATGGAGTAATGTGCTACCTTACTTCAAGGAGAGCATATCCTTCTGTGGAGTTTCGCCTTTCACAATCAATACTCTGGTATTATCGCTTATCCATCCATCCATCCATCCATCTTTTTTTTTCAGCCGCTTATCTGCTTTGCAGGCCGCGGGTTTGCAGGAGTCTGCCTCAGCTGGGTATGGGCGAGAGGTGGGGTACACCCGGGTGAGTCGCCACCTTTTCGTGGGGCCACATGACAGTCAAATAATCACTCATGCTAAAATGTAAAACTACAGACAGTTTTACTGCAACCAATTCACCTAAGCTGCATGTTTTTGGTGGCAAGAGGAAGTTAAAGAAACAATACAAAACCCACGCAGACATGGGGAGAACATAAAAATTCCACATAGAAAGGAATCAAACCCAGAACCTTCTTGTTGTTAGGCAACAGCGCTATCCATCATGCTGATTGGGAGGATTGGGATTTGGGTTAGTGCACATATAAAGCGACATGATGGAGTCCAGATGCCAAATCAATTATCATGACTTCTACTCAAGTCCTGAAAGCCAATCTGAACCTGAACCTGAGACAGAAACCAGAGCTGCAGCTGATTGGTCTCATCTGCTCATCACAGAATGTTTATCACCAGAAGTTGTAAAGATTGTAGATGTGACATCATGCACATATCCTGGAATTGTATTTGTCAATTGTAGTTTGATATTAACACAGAGTATATTGTCAAATGAAGACATTAAATAATCTGTTTGATGAGGAAGGAAGACTGTCAAGAGAGGATTTTAAATAACTAATGGTTCATCCATCTTCTTGTGGTATTTGTGGTATTGTGGTATCACAAATTTCCCCACTGTGGGACAATAAAGGTCTATTATTATTATTATTATTATTATTTGCTGGTTTAATAGGTTATCTATGGGTTAAGAACTACGACAGCCCGAACAACATTGTTTAGGTCTGCTCCAAAATGACTGAAGTCCAGTAAAGGAACTTATGTTCCCTCTGGGAGACTAAAGTGAAAAACAAGACCAAGACTATCATCGGCCAAACTCTTCATGTTTTGTCTTGTGAGTTTGCAGGGATGCCTTCAGGCCGCCACCACCATGTACCTTTAAGGAGAACTAACCAACACCAATTACATTACGAAACGCAAACAGTCATCCCTTTAAATAACATTTTACTTGTTATGTCTCTGTCTTCTGAATGATAAACTACATACCAGTGTTTATTATCTATCCTTTATTTATTGCTATTAATTTTACCTGATTTAATGGATTTTTTGTGTCCTTCACTGATGTCCTTTTGCTGGTTGTCCACTCTTTTTAAGATGTAACATACTGGATGTTTTGTTTGTGTGTTTAAGAACGGGATAAGCTGTAAATGCATTGCCCCTTTTGGGTTCAATAAACTAATTGACTGAACCGACTGAATCGGAATTTTTTAAGTCCATTTTACTACTTCAGATGATTCACCTGATATTGTCTTGGTCAACTCAGCAAAAACCAGAGAACATTGTTTAAATGTATTTATCTAGACCACCTCTATTTATTTCAAACATGAAAATAACTGACTTTAAATATTAACATCCTTATCATTAAAAAAATAATTGCTACCTGAGCTAAGAATTATGTGAAGCCTGTACTTGCTTGAAATGTATTATGGGATACTGAGGTCTTGCTTGGAGCAGCCTTTGGGAAAGGGGAGCAAAGGAGTGAGGGAGTGATTATCGACAAGTTACAACAGGGTGGTAGAAATCCTGTGATTCCTCTGCAGTGCCTTTAAGAGCTTAGCTCAACATTCAGACAATGTCTGATGAAATCTAGTAAGGCTTTATGGGAAACACACGGAGTAAAAGCATTTATGTCAGTGAGTGTTGGGGGCCGAGTGTGGGGGCACCAAATGGGCCGTGTCCATAGCAACCAGATGTGGTGCTACATGAAGGCGCATAGGATGTAAAACCATGATGATGAAAAAGGTTTGTAATAAAAATGCGTGGTCAGGGAATGTATTAGTCAGCACCCAGAAGTAAAACACAATTAGTTTGTTGTTGCTCATTTTAGCGTTGACCAAAAAAACTAATTAAAACAAGACCAAAGTTCCTAAAGCTCAAAGTGAAGTCCATCCATCCCTCATAGCTGCTTATATCATGTCAAGTAGGGAGGTGATGGGGGTGGGGGGTGGGGTGGGGGTCAACATCACATCACTGGGACAACACATACTCTACCAAGACAAAGTCTGTAAGTGTCAAGTTCTGTCAGACAAGAATTCCGACCAAATTTTACTTTGAATCGACAAACATATAGCTTGCCAAATAAACATTTGCAGAAAAAAATGTTTTCCACATTTTTACATGATAAAACATTCTATAATTATTCAAAAAATATGCATTTATTTTCAAACTGATGGGAACTGTTCACTGTATGTATGAAATATTGTATGAAATATTATGAAATATTCCAACTGGAACAATGATTTCCCCTCGTCTTTCTTTACACAACAATGGACAACCAAATGTAAATGAATGTGGTCTGTTGGGAGTACAGAGTAACACAAGCTAAGATGGAACAACTATTAATAAGTATTCCACTCTGTGCTTTCATAATTCAGTGAAGAGGATGTGTGACCTGATCACTGCTTATTCTTTTCCCTTCATTGCTGGCTTTTCTTTGGGTCATGTTACTTTTATTTGCTGCTGCTGAAGTAAAAGTACAGGTCGAAGTAGATTGATTTTAATGATTGAAAGGCATGTTGAAGCTAGAAGACGCTGGGATCTCGTCTGCAGTTCACTGTGAGATGGTTTATCTGAACAGATCATGGTCTGTTTCAGTAAGGAGGTGCGCTCGCAGGTCTCAACTGAATTATTCAGTTGTTTTTGTTCACAAAGCTTCAATGTGTCCTGTGTTTATGTGTGTGTGTTAGGTGACACCAGATACTTTTGAGGCCAAAACCACTGCGAGGAATCTAGGTGTCATCTTTGATCAGGATGTGTCTAGAACGGCATTTTTCCATCTCTCAAACATTGCTAAAATCAGGTATATTTTAAAACGGAATGATACGGAGTTGAAGTGTCACTGAAGACACTTCGACTAATCCAGAATGCTGCTGCCCGTGTGCTGACCAGGACCAGTACCCGAGACCATATTTCTCCTATGTTGGCTTCTCTCCACTGGCTTCCTGTGAAAGTTAGGATAAATTTTAAAATACTCCTCACTTACAAAGTCCTTCATGGCCTGGCACCGATCTATCTGAAGGAACTTTTAGTTCCATTTAATCCATTTAGACTAGAGCATTACACTCTCAATATGTTGGACTACTGGTGGTACCTACAACATACAATAGTGGTATGAGGGCGAGATCCTTTAGCTATCAAGCCCCTCTACTGTGGAACCACCTCCCTTCCTCAGTTTGGGATGCAGACATTCTCTCATTATTTAAGACTAGACTTTCTTTTTCAAAAAAAATTACAATTAAGGTGGCTTAGGCTGCTAAGTTCTTTTTCTTATAGTCCTTCTCTGCTGGAGACTCAAGATCCAGACTCACTGAGCTCCTCTCTCCTCCTTTCTTCTCTTTGACCCTCTCTGTTACTCCTCCTCTCTGACCTCTCTCTCTCCTAGTCTCCAATCACACCCTACTAACCCAACTTCACCCTGGAGTCTCTGTGCTCTATGTCCTCACATGTTTTTTGAGGTTCACACCTCATCCACCCATCCGCTGTGGACCTGCTCCTCCCACCTCACCAGTATCACCCACCATCTAACCATCGGTTGGGGTCCTGCTTCGTTTCTTCCTCTATGCCACGATACAGTCATCCATGCTGCTTTAATTGTGCTCTGAACTTATCACCTAGATGATGGTAAACATGTATTGAAGACAACAACCCATGAGTCGGTGAACACAGCCTGACTTTCCTGTCCCCACCTCAGTGCCTGCATCAAATCGCCTAACCTTAGCCATAAAGACAGTGACTCCATCTGGCTTATCTGCCACTCTCTCTCTCTTACCCTGTTTTTGTCTTCCTTTCATTTATTTTCTACCCAACCGATCAAGGTGGATGGCCGTCCAAAAGATTCTGGGTCCTGCCCGGAGTTTCTTCCTTAATGAGGGAGTTCTTCCCCGCCACTGTCGCTCATGCTTGCTCTGGAGGCTCCATCAAATCCATTATTTAATAGCCATAGTTTGTTAGAAACTATGGAATTTAACCATTTTTTTTATAGATTTAGAGAAAGACAAAAACACTTTTTAACTATAACATCTGTGGGTTTGAGTGCTGTGGACAAGGTGGTGAAGCTGACACAAAACTCATGCATTGTTGGTTTTAGCCTTTTCATTGAATGGAGCAGTAAACAAAGTCAAGTCATACCCCTCACCTGCAGGCATTAAAATAATAAACCAATAATGCCGCATCAACAGAACTAAAACCACACAGCGGTGGAGGAAAAGAAGCCTTGTCGATGTGGGTAGCAGAGAGATCCCCAGCAGCAGTCCTGGCCCAGCGTGACTCACTGGCTAAATGAGCCGGCATGCTGCCCCCTGATGCTCCGTGACCTAGATTGATAAACACAGGCAGGACCGTAATCGCTCGCTCCTCTCCCTTTCTCTCTCGGTATGGAGCAGACTATGGAGATGAAAATCTGCTTTTTCTCCACAGCACTGTGGACAGGAAGCAAGACGTATAACTAGAAAAATCTGTGTGTCCACTTATCAGGTCAGACAAATACAGAAGTCACACTCAGGAATACTGAAAACTTTGTAATCTGTGTTATTTGACTGAACAGGAAGCATATTTGTGGAATGTGGACATGTGCACTGTGGGAAAATGCAGATCACTTGCTCTGTTAGTTATAAATATGACAAGGACTTATTATAAAATGAATTCTAATACTATCTTTATCTTTATTTTTAGTCATGCTAGCAGCGTGGACCTAAAATAACAATGTCTACGTTAAATAGATTGGGAGGAAAACTGTTTGGCACATTGCCTTCAGGGTGAAATGACTCTGGTGATATTCTGACATTTTCTCTCATCTACTCAAAATGCAAACACGTCTTCTACTAGCTACAAAGTGTTAGCATGCTAACCCTCCAGATAGTCTCTGGAAGCTGGTTCCCTCAGAATAGCCTGATCACAGTTTTATCTGGTGCAGAAATTATCAGAGGTCTTGTGGCTGCAACAATCTGGATCTACTCTTAAATATTAAATAGTAAGAAACAATTTTCTGGGAGGAGCTGGGTGTGGTTCAAAATAAGTATGAAAAACAGGACCTCTTCCATATCTCCAGACACCCTCTTCTGGGCTGCATTCTAAAATACCAGCACAACACCCATTCCAAACATGCATCTTCAAAAAAGACTCTTTTCTTGGCCTGTGGTGCTTCTGATTGCAGTTCTTGTTTAAACATTTGTAAGGTTCTATCATACATCCAGCATCAAATCTAAAAATGACGACAATGCTGACTAAATATAACAAACGACAAAGATGTATATAACAAAAAACTAATACTAAATAAACAGAATTCTGTTTGTGATTTTGTGATTCCGAGTGGCTGTTGGCCTTCGCCAGGGCTGCACTTTGTCACCAGTTCTGTTAGTGATTTTCATGGACAGAATATTGAGGCGTAGTCTTGGTCAGGAGAGTTTAAAGTTTGGTGTGCTGAGAATTGCATTGCTGCTTTTTGCAGATGATTTTTTGCAGATCCTGTTCGTATCATCGGCCTGTGACCTGCAGCACTCACTGGTCCGGTTTGCAGCTGAGTGTGAAGCGGTGGGGATGAGGATTAGCACCACCAAATCTGAGGCCATGGTCCTTAGCAGGAAGCCGGTGGACTGCCTTCTCTGACTGGGGAATGAGATCCTTCTAAAGTGAAGGCGTTTAAGTATCTTGGGGTCCTGTTCACGAGTGAGAGAACAATGAAGCGTGAGATTGGACGGAGAATTGGGGCAGCAGGAGCAGTATTGCAGTCACTTTACCGAACTGTTGTCACAAAGAGGGAGCTAAGCCAAAAGGCAAGGCTCTCCATCTACCGTTCAATCTTTGTTCCTATCCTCACCTATGGTCATGAGCGATGGGTCATGACCGAAAGAATGAGATTACGGATACAAGCGGCGGAAACGGGCTTTCTCAGGCGGATAGCTGGTGTCTCCCTTAGAGATAAGGTGAGAAACACTGCTGTTCGCGAGGGGCTCAGAGTAGAGCCGCTGCTCCTTCACAAAGGACTAAGCTGAGGTGGTTTGGGCATCTGGTGCGGATGTCTCCAGGGCGCCTCCCTAGGGAGGTGTTCCTGGCATGTCCAGCTGGTAGGAGACCTTGGGTCGAACCCAGGGACCGCCCCGAGGTCCTGGGTCTCAAAACTGGCTTGGGAACGCCTTGGGATCCCCCAGTCAGAGCTGGTGGAAGTAGCCGGGAAAAGGGGAGTTTGGGGCTGCTGCCTCCACGACCCGACTACAGATAAGCGTTAAAAGATGGATGGATGGATAAAACTAAATAACCAGGAGAAATTGAAGATGACTTTCCAGAGCTGCCAAGCATAGATTTCAGAAGACACATCTATGTACCATTATTAATAATACCTTATGTGTGATGCTTGATGAGTCTGAAAATTAACATATCCATGGAGATTTTGAGAAAGCTAGACTGATAAAAGCAACAACCAATTACCATGGCTGATTTATGTATGAAGTTTGGTGAACCTAGCATGCATGTTTTTTGGGGGGCCAATACTTTCGCAAGGCACTGTATGATTTGCGAGATATGCTCCAGACAGAAAAACCCACAATGGTCAGACAAAAAGATGAACAAACAAAAACTATATTACCGTTTTTTATGGGCAGTAAAAACATCTGAAAAATTTGCATTTAGTTGTGCATAAAAGACACGCACTGGTTTTAAAATGGAAAGGTCAAAGCAAAAGAAAAGGTTAATACTGCTAGTGACCAAGTCGAAGGTTTCAGTGTGAAGGTTGTTAGCTTTCACTTTGATGCTGTTGCTGTTGTTGTTGCTGTTTTACTCCATATGAAAAGATGAAGTAAAACATCTAAAACAAGACCTGTGCTGACAGTCAACATCAAGTGAGTCGGAACAGAGCGACGCCAGCTTGTGAACATCAAAACCAGTCCTAGATTAAAACAGTGTTGGGGGTTATGTTGGTACAATATGATCGAGGAAATCGAGCTGGAGTGACAGATTGCATAATTAAAGGATCATCAGATGCCAAAACACTACAGAATGGTGTGTAAGTCTATATGAGAGCAAGATTTTTTCTTCTCCATGAAACTCCATGAAAAAGTTCCACATCTCAAATCTGACCTTAACGTAGAGACATAAAAAATATACACTATTTATACAAATATAATATACAAATATAAACAAGAGTTTGATTCCAACTTTTGAATCTCGCCAGCTCTGACAGTCTGTGTGCCACAGCTTTGTGAGACTGACACCATCCAGTGTCCACCCCCTTGTGTTGTGTTTTTGGTACGAAACACAACATCTCTGATCATTCTCATGTACTCACTAACACAATGTAAATAGAGGAGCTGCCAACACTACAGTGTTCTTGCACCTCCAAGTTAAGCAGCTTTAATAGTTCATAGTAGTTCAGGGCTCGAAATTCCAGTCAGGCTCAATCACCAACTCTTTGATCCCTCATGAGGCTTTTCTTGTATCCATGTATTCTCCCTCTCATGCAAATATATATTAAAATAAGCCCACACACGCACATGCACATGCACACACACGAATACACACACACACACACACACACACACACACACACACACACACACACACACACACACACACACACACACACACACACTATTCCCAGTAGTACTGCTTTGAAAAAGTGCTGATGCATATTTTCTTCTGTTCGTTGCTAGGGAAATCCAGCACGTTGAGACAACAATGGTGTGACTGTTGCCATGTAAAAGATATCCATGAGAACATTTAAGATTCACTGGGCAGCCAGCTGCTGCTCGCATCGTCCTGTCAGCATTAACAGACAGCGATGGACCCTCACTGATGGAGGGACGAGGAGACAGGAGATGGACGTCTAATCTAAAGCTGAAGATGACAGTGGCTTCACCCACTCCAGGGGGGGGGGGTCTGTCCCTCTGGGGGTGTCACCTGACATTTGCTCACACTTGAAGTTTGAAACCAGAACCAACTCAGGTGACTCAGACTGTACTCAATGGGTTTTTTAGTCAATAGACAAGTATTTGTCACTCCAGTCAGACAACCTGACCCAGGTGATGCTGTAGCTACTGCCTGCAAGCTGTTTCACAAAGAATGACTGATTACAATGATGAGACAAGCAGCTCACTAGAAATGACCTCCATCTTGACTCAAGATCAGTTTTAACGGTAGACCTGGAGAACTGAGAAACAGTGATGAAATAATGACTTGATCAACAGGATATTGTTTTAAATATTATTTATAAAGGAGTAATTATCTTTGTTTCTAATAACTCTAAACTGAGTATCTTTCCGAAAATGTGACCTTAGGTTCTCTAAACATTTAAAGTTCTTTTTCAAAGGAAATTAACAAAATTAAATTAAAAAAAAGTGGTTTCATAAGTTGCATGCTTGTGTTCCATGAAGTGACGTAAGAAAGTTAATTACAAGAAGTCTGTAAAATCCATCCATCTAACTCACAGAAACCAAGTAACCAAGTGAAGCCACATAGAAGCTGATTACTTAATTATTGGTGGCTTCTTTTCACAATCATCAACATGGGATGGGGCTCAATCAAGGGGCTGAATAAATATTGTTATTATTTTAGAGGTGTTTTTTTTACATTACTACAATGCATATTGTACTCACATTAACATAATTCGCTGCTTCCCACGCAGTGAGGTGATTCAGGACTATTTATCATGCAGTGAATCAGTTTATATTATTTACCAGAAAAATTTCACTCTTCTGCACTTCAGGACAAATCGTTACCAGCCACACTCTAAGAAAGGAGAGAATTTGATAAATAAATGATTTATTTATTGTTGTGGTTATTTCCAATCTTTAAAAAAGCTAAAGGAAAGAAAAAAGACTGCAAGCTAGTTTGTCTATTTACATCTGACACAATATTGTTGCAACTGTTTCTACTACAAAAAATAATAAATCTGCACCGAAGCCAAACTGTTCCAACTTAGAGTTTCAGGTGTGGGGTCAGGTTTCACCTGTCCACCATCGTGCACACTGAGGAGGACAGTGTCAGGTAACTATGCCCACACCTCTGATGTCAGAGAGGCTGAGGCGTCACCTCTGGTTCATACTTACCCCTCCTCTGCTCTCTATGTGAAACATGACATTACTCATCCACCCCCACACATCTGAGAGCTGCACAGCACTGATCAAGCTGCTGCTCTGATTCACAATGCCAGGAGAGACTTGCATAACAGCCAGCACCATATTCCTATTTACCAGTCATTCTCCTCATATAAATAACACACACACACACACACACACGCACGCACGCACACACACACGCACACACACACGCATGACCCAATTTCTTCCACAGAAGTGTATATGGTTTCTGCATGCAGCTGTGTGAAGGATATGCATGCAGTGAATGGTAGATGCTGTGGATCCCCACGAGAGAATAAAAACATGACAAATTAGTAAAGAAAAGATATTTCCCTTACAGCATCAGTCACAGTCAGTGTGTGTGTGTGTGTGAAGAACAAGTGACCACACTACACGGAGAAATGACAGCTACGGAGAAGCGGGTCAGAGTGATTAGATGAGTGGATGTCGTCGTGAGTGGATCCACTGCAGCAGCCTCGTCTCCCCCAGCTGACACGGGACTGGACTGCGTGGCTCATTCCATCAAAACAAGCTAAAAGGACTTCACTAACATTCCCGTCCACTACCGCGGCGGCCCACGCCGTTAAGGCCCCCGTGGGAACGGCTTACCTTCGGAGAGCTCCAGATCCAACTCCGCCAGCTGGTCCCTGACCTCTTTAGGCAGAGCCGACGGATCGACGCCGCGGTCGGCCATGGTTGTGGAGCGGAGCCGCCTGCTGGGTGTTCGTGATGTCTCGGGTGGCAGTGGGGACGGTCCAGCATGAAGATAGGAATCACAATCACGACGTGCTGATGGTGGTGTTTACTCCATCACCGCGACTTTCCGACTCCGCCATGACCGTGTTAGATGGAAAAAGTGGCCGGAGGAGTCTGACGATCACGTGACGTGGGCTGACGGTAATCGCTGTGACAGGATGGAGCGTGAGGAAGACTCTCGGCTCCCTCTGCTGTTGTTCCCACATCCCACACAGGGCCGCTGCTAGAAATAAAGCTCTGCTGGGGCGCAGGCCCCCGCTAGTCCAGTCACAGAAAGGGAGTTGTGCTACATATGAACGACATACGAGCAGGTGCGATTTGTTTTTACATCTCTACCTCTGCTGAAGGAATTTTAAGCTCGGGGGACAACCCTGTCAATAATTTAAAATATATATATGAAATAGCAGGCAGGTTGTCACAGAGTTTTTTTTTAATTAAAAAGTTAATGAAAATGAAAAAAACTTTTTTAAATTAATAATAATAATAATAATAATAATAATTAAAATTTAATACATTTTTAATTTAATAAAAAAAATTCTATTAAAACAATAATGAAAAATGAAGAAAATTCAAAGAGTTTTCTCAAAAGTACCCTATAGTTGACTGCTTTTAATTAATTAAATTAATTTCCCTGACAGAACCTCCTGAAGGGATCAATAAAGTCCTACTCTACTCTCTCTACTCTGCTGGTGCAAACTTTCAATCTGACCTGAATTGTCATGAGTCGATGTTCATGATCGTTTCCATGCAAATAAATACATTGTGTGTTCGTTACCTGCACAGAAGTTCACAGAGATGTGGATAAAAGAAGGACGAAACGCTGCAGATGATGCACCACAGGAAAGCCAAAAATGGTCAGATGAAATCTGATATCAGATCAAATTGTTCGCTTAGTCTGATATTTACTGAGTTGTTTTGACATGACATGTGAAATCTTAATCTATAGGATGTTAATGTTACGTTTTTACAGAACGTTAGCATTAGGCTTCCCATGTTCACGTGATCGGCCCCTCATTCATGGTCCTGGAGCCTGATTAGGCTATCTTCAACATCTTCATTTTCCACACCATGGCCGGCACAGAAAATTAAATGTTTCATGTTTGTGTTGAATATGAATGTTCACCTGTTTGGAATTCAGGCTCATAGAGCTACCGTTAACCGAAAAAAGAATTACCGGTTAGTCTTGATTGCTTATTTTTTCATGTTTTTTTGACATAGCTCAATGTTGTTACCACTGCCAGATAGAAATTTTAACTGTATTTCAGCATGCATGGGAAACATTCTGAACATTTACATTAAAAATATTACTTAGAAGTAAGGATTTAAATTCACTTTTCACCATTCTAGTTCATCAGTGACAGACATGATCTCAGATGATTGATGATTAATCCTACTACAGCTTCCTAGCAAATATTGTTCCCAGTCAATGTTAGTTAATGTTAGAGATCAGTGGGGTCATGTTTATACATAACACAAATCTTTAAACAGAGCTCAAGCAGGCAAAAGAAAAAACTTGGGGGGGATCATATAACTTCTCCTAACACATACTAATTTGCTTAAATTTCTGACAAACCGGCCCACATTTCATTAATGTGGTTTATGAAGGTGCTACGTGAAGAATATAGGTTCAGTACATACAGAGAGGTACTTGCATAACAAATCAATATAGGCCTAAAATTAATTGGGACTGCTTGAGTAAAACACAATATGTCAGATTTGCTGTTTGAGACTTGATATATGAATTCACGCCCACTTAAAAAAAGGCACTGTGATATTTGATTTTAAATGGTTTAACAACCATTAATACTGCTCTGGAGGTATTTACAACATCTTTGAAAAATCTTTGAACCACTAGGATGAAAACCATTCCTCTACTGAAATGTTCTTCACTATGAGTGTTTTGGCCCGTGTTAACAAAATGGCATTGAAAATTACAGATGAACAAGTTTATTTGACTATAATTTTGCCTGTTCTTAACAAGTGGCATGTTACAATTCGTTGTGCCATACAGAATTAACAAGAATATTGTTAGAATATTATTTTATCAACTTTTAGGCCTGATGTTCTTAACATTAATATCTGTATGCTGTATGTGTATACATTTTCATCTGTAATGATCTTTCTCCAGAATTACATCCTACAGGTCTCAGTCAAACACATACAGATGCAAAACATTAGCACTCATTCAGAGTCTGTTACTACATGTAATAATATAATCTCCTTCTTCACCAATACCTGTGAGAATCATGTGGAACGTTATATCCTATGTTAATGAGCTATTGGCTAACTTTGGATTTCGATTTGGGCAGATTTTTTTCCCCCCCTCTGAAAACAGATATCTGGTCTGGCCAAGCGCATACAGACTTGGAAAGATGCTGCATGTACATCACTGTTAGCAACCTATTTCACATACATTAGTAGACCTATGGTTATTGATTTAAAAATATTGATTTTTTCAAGATTTTTCAGTAATAGTCTTGGAGCTCAGATGTGATTCTGATCAGGACAAAGGAGGGCGAGGTGAAAGCATACCGTTGTACTTTTCTTATCCACTCTTTATTAATTAGCTATGCACAAGTATTTGCCTCAACGCAGTCCTTAGAAGTATATTTTTTTATGTGTTTTAACTTGTTAAACACAAAAAAATCTTTCCTTAAAATAAAGTCACATACTGTACAACCATATTTCCAAAACAGTTGACATGTATAAAACAATGTGATAGTTTGAGAAACAACATTTGGGAAAACTGCATACTTTCCTATTATTCAGAGGTGGTAACCCACAAAGAACTAGTATGCTATTGTCCAGCTCCTAGTTGTATCCAATATCTGACTTTTGTGTAAAAAAACAAAACTAAAAACTAACTAAACAAAAACAAAAAAATCCTCCATATATTTAGATGGTGAAAGATTTCACTTGAACTTCTTCACAGAAATAAAAGCGCTGTTCAATCCACTTTTCGAAAAGGACAAAGTACTGTAACTGCTGTTAGTCTTTTGATAAATGATTAACAAACAGCATTGTGCTGCCTTATTCATTGACTTTTCTAGGGCGTTCGAAACAGCAGGTGACAATTTGCTGCTGTAATTTTCCTAAATTTGTCCTAAAAACTTTAAGAATGTTTTTGGTAAAGACATTAAAGCAAAAACATATTCATATGCAGATGACTTTCATGAATGCTTCTGCTTTAGTAGTGGCTGTGCTAGAGCATCTGACTTGTCCCAGTCATTAGAATTGACTCTACAGAGGTTGGTTTTGAGAGTTCATGATCTTCTAAAAAGTTTGTAACAATGACGATTTTAGAAGTTTTACACATGAGAGCAAATTTGACATATGCCGTAAATCTCGTCAAGAATTCCAAATGAAGATTAGGTTTTATTGAAGAAACAAATCTTGTTTTACAGAGCTGAGAAAAACTTGGAGCCTTCCTTGCTGCCTGTAATTAGTATTCTACATGCACTCACTCACATCCACTTTACACAGCCTTGATCTAGTGTATCATTCATCTCTATGATTAATGCAGAGACCCTCACTCATCACTGCATTCTGTACAGTGTGGTGCTGGTACATTTACAAATGTCTCTGTCCTCTGTAAGGCCACCATGCATACATTTCATGTTGTTTAACTGAGGATTTTAGTACAATAATATAATGTGTCTGTTGTATTTTTTTAATACCCACTGCCTGAACCTATCATGACACTGTCAGTCTGCCCTCTTGTACTTGTTTGCATGTCTTTGTTTTTTGACAGATTGAATGTTTTAGTTTGGTCAGACTTTTCTGCTTCAGCAAAACAGCAGAAAGGTATGAGAAAAAGTATCTTTTGTGACTTTAAATTCAACATAAACAATATGATTGTGTACTACTTAGTTTTACATGTGTTTTATTAGTCCTTTTACTACACTTTAATGAGTACTTAACATTGTTCTGTGGTAAATAATGATTAATATGACTTTAATACATTTGATGGACACATTTATAATTATAATTTTATATTCTGTTTTAGAACTACAGATGAAAATTTGTCTCTTAGCTAACACATTTACAAGAATGTGCCTTTATGCGTATTGTCCCCATCAAATAAGCAAATAAGTAAAATAAGTAATTTTTGTAAATGTATATAATTTGAATTTCATGCCAGCAACTTATCTCATGTAATTCAGGATCTGTATCAATGACAGGGAAAGTTTTTGAATGCTCCAAAAACAGACCTACTTTTACAAAGAAACAAACTTGGCCAGTTTGAACATTTAATATATTCTCTTTGTACTGCATTCCATAGAATATAGGTCAAAAATGATTCGCAAATAACGCGCGTTGTTTTCACCTAAAGTTACACAGCCCTCTCAACTCTTTTGGAACTTGGGTTGTATTATCAAATAAAAAAAAGGAGCTGAACATGCCCACAGAGAAAAATAACACATCTTTAAAAAACCAGTGACAAGAGGGAGAAAAAACACAATACTGGAAGTACAATGCAGTATAAAATAAAAAGCATTACGAAACATAAATTTGAAATAGCACTTTGCACAAATATTACGTCTATTTCATGATACAAAGCGGCTTTTCAAACATTGGAAATCATTAAAGATCAGGACATCTTTAATTCTCTTCCGATTTGCATCAGTCTCATCATCTTCAATCTCATTCACTCAAGAATACTCATCTTCACATTTTATGTAGCCGACTCATAACTTTAGCTTTCAAATGAAATAGACCAAACCCCTTAAAGTGGCTGGACATGTCAGATATTCAATAGAAAAATATATTGCACTACTCTTCCCTCAAATGAAATGCCAGGGTAAATGATTTAAAATCATAAAAACAGAGTATGTTTGATTATCACTAAAAGAGCATCTTAAGTTAACCATTTCAACTGTTACATTAGGAGGGAATCCCTTACATAACAAGTACAATTTCTGCATTTCATGTTAAGGGACAGAGGGAAAAAAAGCAAATCAATAGACAGTGATAGTATGACAAAGCACAAACAGTGGTATTCTTAAGCCTTGAATAAACCATGCAGTCGATAGGGTTCGATACATAGAATACTAATATAATGACAACCATTCCAAATGGCTTTAAAACGGTGGCAGAAAGTCAGGCACATACTCACAGGGTAAACTGTATGCACATCTAAAATTTGGTTTGTTATAAACTTCACCCACTAATCAGTCACTTGTATTTTAGGGGAAAGAAATTAAAAAAGGGGAACACAAAGAGAAAACTAAACGACAGGTTGAAAAGTAAACATCAAATGTTTTCCAGGTTTTCTTCTCCAACTGCATTTTAGTGCTTAGCAAAAAACAATGTCATGAGCCATTATCAGGCATCAATATCCGTTCTTGCAATTGAAGAATACCAGTAGAACTGCCAGCCTGGGAAGTGACCAACGTCATGAAAACCAGAATGTCGGAGAAAGCTGGACTGAAGTTCCATTTTAAGTCAAATGAAAAGAAATGATACATGATTCCAACATTTTCATTCATGTGATTCATCCCAAGCTATAACCGTCACAAATGGACAAAACTGACCCAAAACCCTGCAGATTGTGTGTCCAACGTGCCATTCATATTTACATTCAGAGAGAAACGAAGTGTCTCTGAACAGGGAGCCTGCTGGCACTGGAGGGATGATGGAGGCACTGTGCCATGTTTTTGTGTGATTATCGCTGGCTGTGAGGGGAGGAAAATATCATAAGCTGCGTTTCCACCAAGCATGTCATTTCATTACACGTAAGAATGACTAGTTTTTGCACTTTTACTGGTATAAGTTGTCAATGGTAAAGGCAGAACCACTTCTTCTCATCCTGTTTACCTTAGACTTCAGTTAAGTTTCAAGAGAGCTGATCTGATTTACAACACTGCCAACAACTGAGTGTTTCAGCTCAACACAGTCATCTTGTCATCTGCACTTGAGGATTTTCCACATTCTCTTTTTTTTTTTCAGTAGTCTTTTGTCTCGCTGCCTGCAGCCTTTTCTCGAACAAAGCTTTTCTTTGTTGACATAAACAATCACATACCAAAAAGGAGACCAAACATTCGATGGGCTCCTCTGTTCCTGTTGTTAGAAGAGGAGCTCAGCCTGGCGTGTAATGTGTATGATCAAGAAGTGTGCCACTCTGCAAGCAAAGGAACAAGTCTGCAGAGCTGACGAAAAGGTTGATAGTGAGTTATTAATCTGGAAGTAACTGTAATACACATTACAGTGTGTCAGTTAATAGATACAACTGTGGATTCCCTGTTGATGAAGTGAAAGGAGCTACCAAAAAAAAAAAGCTCTAGGTTTTAGGTACATGAAGGCATGAGTTGTAAGAACGCTATACTGTAAGTGTTTGGTGGAAACGCGGCTTTATTCTGGGGTGGCGGTGAAAGGCAGGTCCCTCTTTTCAAACACTGAAATGTCCAACCTCCAAATGCCACTCAAGTTCATACTGACTACCTGCGTCAGCACATCATCTTGAGGCTGACTGTGACTGCGTCACCATGTCGATCCCTCCTGGCTGGCCTAATCCCATGCCGGCCAAGACTGACATAGCCACCGCCTCGGCAGCACGAACGCTCAACCCGTTGATGGTGGCCCCCGGACTGGGGGCTGGGGCCGGAGGTGACAGACCGTGCTGAATAACTGCTGCCGGTGAGCTGATGGATTCAGTGGGAGTATCCCTGGAGGTTTCCTCTCCTCCTGCAGCTAGAGACAGAGACAGAAACATTCACCCTTAGAGAGGTGAGCGAGTAAAAAGAACAAATTAGATGGATGATATGATAGATGGATCCTAACAAAAGGAAGTGACACGGTGTGGAACGTTCGGACAACCCAGGACCTTAAATGTTTACCTAAGAAAGCTGCCTTCTTCTGCATTATAGTGACCGGGCAGTCTTTGTGGGCCAGGAGCAGCTGCTTCAGCTGTGCCACCTCATTCCTCAACAGGGTGACTTCATTCTGAGGGTTGCGCAAACATACACAAGTCATTCTCATTCTCATGAGCATGTTTACATCATCAACACAGCCTGGACTGACAAGAACAGGTAACACTCACAGACAGGGAAACATTCATGTTGGCCAGATCATCCGCTTTCTTCTCTAAAGAATTAACCCACAGCTTTCGTTTTTGTCTGCAGCGGGAAGCAGCAGCTCGGTTTCTCTCCAGAAAGCGCTGTCTCCTTTCATCGGGGTCCATCTCTGTCGCTCGCCGCCGCCGGCCTCCTGTTGGCTGAGCAGGGGAGACCTGAGGAGTGAGGAGGGGGTCGAGACACGAGTTTTGTAGAAAAAGATTTAAGTAGGTGCATTACAGTTATATACACACACTTTCACACATTGCTCAAAGCACATCATCACAGTGTAACACAGGGTCCAATCAGATTGCACAAGTTGACCAATTCCTCCAGAATGACATCAAACATGTTGTCACACGGTTTGCTGTGCTTCTGAACACAGTCTCAAGATCTCAGTAGAGATACCAGGAGAACAGCTGTTATGCTAGAAGAGCTGGACGGGGCTGTAAAAGGGAATTAACCCAGCAGCAGGACTAGTATCCGCTCCTTTTTGCAAAGAGGAACAGGAAAAGCAGTTCCAGAGCCCTACAGATTAACCTCAAGGAAGCGACTGGTGTGCATGGACAGTTAGACACAGACTCCATGGGGGTGGGAGGAGGGCCACACATCCTCGAGTAAACAAAACACACCATAAGAACATACGGCAAACAGATCTGTACATTTTCTTGAACTTTTTATAAAGGTGACCATTCAAAATTAACAGTACAGAAAATAATGATTTACAGCCGCAATCAATACACTGCAGACTTGAATTTCGTGCAAAAGGCTAAATCGTGTAGCTCCATCTGAATAATTCACTAAAATCATTAAGAAACTGTAATGCCACACTTAAACAATTCAACAAAAAAAATGATGAATGCAAAAATCCAAGGCCCAAATAAAGCAAGTTTGAAATTTCACTGAATTCCTCTCCAGCTGTTTTTGGGGTGTGGACAGATCAAAACTATTATGTGTGGGACGTATAGACGGAGAGGGCAACCCTCAACAACACATGAACTAACGTTCAGAAAATTTCCTGAAATTCCAGCTGCTTAGGTCTGGTGGGCCACAGGGATTGCAGCACACTGGCTGAATACTATGTATATGCTCAATGAATTGAAAATAAAACTTGATTAATTGAAGAGGTTCAAAACAGAAGGAATATTTCAGGGTTTAATCTGTATAGTTTCATGTCAGCACTCTGTAAGGTTGATTATACATTTACTATATGGCAGATGTAGTACCTGAGGTTGGGCAGGTGATGGAGCATCAGAGTTCTGAGAAGGTTGTTGGCTCTGTTCCTGCCGCTGGGGGACAGCAGGAACAGATGATCCTGCCGTCCCACCAGAACCATCTTGTGCACCCGTGCCCTGATGAGTTAGAGCTGCTTTGAGGCGCTGCAAAGACACACAATATAAGCTTACAAAAAAGGGCTGTTCAAAACAGGGATGCAAATTTGTCCACATGTAAAATAACACATTTAAAACGTAAATACTTTTACAATGTTCTTACCATTTTGGTCTCAGAGTGCAGGTTATATCCAGATGGGGAAGAAGAACCACTGCTGACTCCGCCAACTGGGGGTCCTGGAATCCCAGGGATGTTGGGCACTGAGTTTACTGGCCTTGCAAGCTCCACATCACAAAAATTTCCACGACAGGTAGATGGAGGATGAAAGAGAGTGAGACAAAAAGAGAAAAAATGTTTAGAAAATTATGAGGAAATAGTTGAAATAGTACCAGAACATATTCCCATCATTTTACAGACTTACAGATATGACAGAGGTCATCTGAACAGGACTGGGTAGGAGAGGGACTGTCTGTCCATTGGGGAGGTGCCTCACCAGAGGAAAAGAGCTTGTTGGGGAGCTGTTTACACAAACAATGTACTTTTAGATGGCTGCTCTTCCATGCTGTGTCTGTTTACAAAATTCAGACTGAGTTTTGTTTCCCCCTTTGGAAGCTCTATCACAACATGCTAAAACATCTAGCCTCTCTACTCCCCACAAAAGAGAAGTTACAACGATAAAAGTGGTACTTAAGAAAATTAGAAATTAGGTGTTGATGAGTGTTTCAAACCATCAATTTAATTCAAACCACCAAACCAGACTACAGAATATTTCCACTAGGTGTCACACTTGACTCAGCAGCTTCTCCCATTCCAAGAATTATATAGTGACAGTGCGATTCATTAGAACTGCGAAAGATCGCATTTATATTTCTGCTAGTTCTTAGTACTCAATTGCCAACATTACACAAAGATTTGTTTTAGTAATCTACCATAAAATGTGATCTTACAGAATACATCTCTTTATGTGAATGTAAACGGCATAAGGAGTTAAGGGAAGAGCAGTCTTTAATCAATTACTCCACTAAATCAGAGCTAGAGGGTTGACAATTTCCTTTTTGTTATCTAAGGTGAATGAACAAAGAACCGAACCATTATGAGTACCTTCCATGGCACAAATTCAGTTTCATGATGCTAAAAGAATGCCAATAAGAACACGCTGCAGTTTACCTAAGCTGCCTGTTGGAGGGAGGAGCTTGAGTGATGACAGATGTTGGAGAAGGCAGAGTCGGGTGAAGTGGGTCATTACTCAGGTGAAGGGGAAGAGTTCCCGGACGCACAATTGTTGGAGTAGGGGCAGCGCTTGCTACCGGCTTTGTGACAATGTCCTGTTGACAAATTAAAAATACCGTTTATTTTCCATTTATATATTCATCTATGAACCAGATTTATGAGACACCAAAGCAATGTTTGTTTTAATTCATCAAAACTTGCTGCTCACGTTTGACTCATCGTCATCTTCCGACATACTGGATGAAGAATCTGGACTTCCAGGAGAGGAAGAATCAACTTGTAAAGGACCCTCATTCTCAACTTTAACTTCAGATGGCGTTTGTAAAGGTGCAGCCTTAGATCAGATCGGACATAATTAATTCAATTAAAATCAGTTAATATAGCCCAGAATCAAAAATCACAGACTTGTCATTCATACCATGTGTACACTCATCCTTTCGCTCACCGGGTGTTTCGCCCTCTGCTCATCTTCGTGTGCTTTCACAAACTCCTGCTCAAAGGAACTGGCCAGCTCATTGAAAAGTCCAACCTCTTCACAGTTCTTCAGAAAACGTGTGGGTGTAGGGGTCTGGTCTGCAAAAACAAATAAGTTAATAAATCATTAATTACAGTATTCTTCCTCTGATATTCCTCACTTCAGAATCATTTATGAAATACCAATGTCAATCATGAAGCGATTACCTGCAATAATGACAGAGTCTGTTCTTGCAGGACCAAATTTTAATGTCATTTCATGCTTGTGTTTGTGGACTGATAGATGATCTTCATTTGTGAATCTCTAAAAAGGGCAAAAAATATATACTGAAGTACAAATGTAATGGACATAAAGTATAACAACAGTGTACTAACAGCAATGCTGACAAACAATTTTTGTGGAAGTAACTGATTTTGAAATTAAGTGAGATGGACTCTCTCACTCTTTCTCTTTGCATTAACTACCTAAAAGTTAAGCTAAAGTCAAGTACAGTCATCAGAATAAAGAGTCCAGGGTTTGTTTTACAGGACTACTCATAAATGAATGTGAAATCATACCTGCCCACATCCAGGGGCAGTGCAGACAAAAGGTCGGTCATCCCCCATCTCAGGTAAATGTTCTGTAAAGAGAGAAGTGAGCTTTATTCAAGGGTGCATTTAAAACCCCTCAATGAGCTAATGTTCAAGCTACAAGTTTATCAGATTTATGTAAACACCTGCTGATAACCGAGAAGCAATTGGGTTGACAAGTAAGCTTCAAATGATCACTGTCCGCAAGACATATCATGCACCTGTTGGCAGAGGGAGAACAGCCCCAGTAATTTAATGTCCTTATCTGTTTAGTGTAACGTAGAACAATCATGATGGTACAATCCCTGGTGACAACTCGTTAAGAGGTAAGCAGGCCGAAGACCCACGGCCTGCTGGGGGCATTTGCTACGGACAAGGATCACTGGTGAGAAGCGTTAAACGGGATCGATGAGGCAGCAGTACGACAGCCATACACCGTATAACCAACACTACCATGTCATCAAAACATCTTCTCCTTCATTACAGAGGTCGTTCGTCTGTGAAGATAGCTGGGTGTTTCAGGATACAGACAGGTGAAGTGGAAATCATTTAGCTGTGACTTGATGAGAGTTAGGCCTCAATATAGCACAACCTTATCGGAAACCGTACCAAAGCATTTTCTATCCAAAACATGACAACCGTGTCATCACAACAAACGTGACGAAATCACCGTAGATCGCCAGTTACTGAAAGTAAACACATGGCCACACCTCGAAAAGCCTGTATGACAGTGTGGCTACAAGTCACAACACGGCTAAACTAATGCTACATGCTAGTCGAAGCGTCGCTTGTCTCAGCCCGTTAGTTGACACTAGTAGGTCCGCCAAATCAGTAGCTAACATAACAGTTAGCATGCTAATGCTAAGAAAGGAAAAAGCCAGTCCACATAATCCATGCAATGGTAGTGTGTAAACGACTTTCTTGAATATTAAATAAAATGTGCATTGCAAAACGACACTTTTTACGTTGGATTATAAACCAATGTGTCAAACTCACCCGATATTCAGGTTGCCTCTTCTCTCCTCCCTCCCTGCTCCGGACAGCGATGCTGCCTGACCGTTGTTGACACTCTGACACTTCCATTACCAAAACATCGCGAGACTTGACATTTGGGGACGGTGTTACGTAACACGATGACGTAAACCAACGCACCGCCCACCAAGACCTGATAGTGATGCAATGATACAGTATTTGACGGAATTACACGCCGTGTTTGCCTTCCACAGTTGTTTGAAGCCCGTTTTTTTAAGTAGTTTCACACGATAGTTATGATTTTCAAACATATTATTCAAAGTGGTTTTTTTTCTCGATAGACTGAAAAAAGTTTGGAATACAAACCTGTTAGAATATCTGCAATACACAAAGGTTTAGCATACAATTGAAAGGATCTGTGCACGTACAGTGATCATGGTAGAGTAGGAGACATCTTCTGCTCAGTAATCCAAAGTAAATTTAAAAAACAAAGCCTAAAAAAAGGACTTAAGGGGTTTGTGGCAAATATTGACACTGAACAATATTTGCAGAACAGACCAAATTCCAAGTCTATACAAAACAAATTCAGCAGGTGACACACTCCAGGTTTCTGATGACAATTCAATCATTTTTGTGGTACATTAAACTGTGATGGCATCAGACTTATGGTTATAATGCAGAGCAAACAAATACGAAGTGTAACAGAGTTTGAAAATAAATTTTTATTGTCATACATGGGCGCTCAGCAATAAAATACATTTAATAAAACCAGTGTGCACATGGATGAAATTGTAAATTGTATGGTAAGTTTGATTGTGAAGGTTATAAGTCATACACACCATAACCAAGCAGGGTACGCAACACACACACAGACACGCAAGCATCTCAGCCAAATCCAGTGCACCAGCACCTACATTGCACTAAATAGGACCAAGTATCTGTGTGTCATGTTCAGATATCATTGGATTTTGCCACAGCTCCTTGCAGGAGTTTATGATGTGCATAAACTCTTGCACTTTTTACTGAAATAAACCACTGTCGAGGCACGGAAGGTTTGAAATAATAGCTCCACACAGTCTGATGCAACCTCATACTCTTTCACCTTCAGGCATAAAACAAATGCAAGAGACAACTGAACTCCTGATTCCAAAAAGGAAAATATTTTACAATGCAGTTAATTCCATTAAAGCATACACATGTATCTAAAAGCAAAACTATGTACTATGTCATTCCTCTAAAGAACATTTAAAATAATTTACTTTACCAAATCAATTCAGTTATATCTGCAACACCAGACTATGATGACAAAATTAAAAAAACAACAACAACCAGAAAACATCACAGTATCACTTTGTACACCTTGTAGCACAAGGTCAACATTTCCATCTTTTACTTGTATAATGATTCAAGACATTGAGACCAAAGACTAGTGGATTTCATTTCATACCACAGTAGGTGCAGGCATGATGGGTTTTTAATTTACTTATCAATAACAAAGAACATTCCCCTGACCAGTTTACACACTAACCTTAAAGTTCTACAGAAAAAAATTAATAAATGAAAGCATTGCAAATTTACTTATTTTTCTACAGCAGAAAGACAATTTCATTGGAAATCAAGTTCAAATTTAAATCTGAATATAGACACAGATTAGACAAGCTACTACATAACAATTACCAAAATAACACTCAAAAGTGATCTCATGTTAAAACATTTGTCCTTACGCATGCCATCAAAACACACAGAGATAATGAATGTCACCAAGTCAAGTCAAGACAAAGGCAATAACATCAAGCATCACTTTCATCGGGTGACAATTCTGATACAGTAGAAAATCATATTTCTGCTCCACAGGACCCTCAGTCCAACATGCGTATTAAGGTCTCCACTGAAAAGATGATAATCTACAGAAACTGCACCCCATGTCGCCACGACATGCAGATGAACCTCTGAATTTGGCCTTGAACATTTGGCCACTGTTAAAACAATCAGCGTTTGAGACCAAAAGTCAGAGCTGAAACAGGGAAAACACCCAAAAACATTTTAAAAGACAACTTCCACATTTAACAATTCCAATCATGATGTGACACAAAGACATGTCATGATTGGTAAGGAAGGTAAATACCGGTGTTTACCTTCCTTAGTGATCACCAGCATCACTTGTAGACCAAGTTTCCCAAATTATGACGTCAACTGTATAATTACACATCCTAGATTTCCATAAAATAAATTGATAAACAAAAACAAACCAAAATTCAAAACTCAAATTAATTTACAGGCCAAAAATAACTAAGATACAAATCAAGTTTGCCTTGTCACTCTGAAACTTTCTTTCTCTCTCTCACACACACATTTCTCATTTATGAATGCATCATTCATTTCCTTTTATATATATATATATATATATATATATATATATATATATATAAAATTACACAAAGTGTTAATACCCTAACATTGCCTCTCTATCATCAGGCTAACGGCAACATTTTTGAGATTCTTTGCATTCTTTTCAAAGAATTTAAGGTCTATAAAATGTTAAGAGAATATGTGACAGTCTGCCAACTGAAATATATTTATCTGTATATTTACATATAATATTTACATGTTTACAGTTTTAGTTCACGTTGCACCGTTTTGTTTTTCTTGGGTTATTTTGGTGATCCTGGGGGAATGTTCTGTTCTTTGCCACTGCGTCTGCCTCCCCGCTGTGGGGAAAACAATTTGCCGTTACTCAGGCCTCTCTGTTGCTCCCGAGTCTTCAGGCTCCTGCCTGCAGCTCCGACTTTAACTTGGCCGTTCGCCCCTCTGAAGGATCGTAATGGTTGGCGAGGGGGACGGCAGTCTCTGGATTTAACCGGTTTGTCTGCAGCACACTTGGAGCAGGGCAGAGGCTCCTCAACCCGGTTCACCTTGAGTTCTTTCAAGGGCTGGCTGTGTGACAGCGCTGGAGGGGAGGAACAAGACTTCTGTGCTGGTGGTGGGTCCTTAACCAGCTTCTGACACACCTCTGCGTAGCTGAGCTTTCTGGAGACCTGGTTGAAAAAATGGTGGATGGAAATTAAATTAAATCAGTGAAGAAATTTAAAAGAAGACATTCACCATGATATTCACATCAAGGGTGTGTTTGTTTTAAGACCAATGATCCAAAACAGTAAAGTACCAATAGAAGAGGAATGGATTATGGTGGTGCAAAGTTTATGTGGATGTTTTAACATATTTGACCTGCTTTTTTCCTCTACACACAACAGTCATTTTAAAGTGGGTTAACACAAGTTTAATTCAAGGCATTAATCAAAGTTCTGTTACCTTTATTGTAGCTAATTGTGACATGAATAATGTTCACTTTTAACACCCGTGTTTATCTTCCTATTTCTAGTCAAAATGATGGCTATGAGAGAAAGTTTATTGAAATCTAAACAAAACGTAGTAATACAAGTTAAAGTTGTAAAGTGCAAGCTTTTGGAGGGCAGCAGGAAATACATATTTGATATCTCTCAATATCTGAAGGTTAGCCAATAGGGATTTCAGTGTACATTTTGTAGACTTAATACAATTTGCTACAATAAAAAAATCACGAATCAACAGGCTACATATAAGCCGATATCACCGATTTACAATGATACCCCAAAGGGCAGAACTTACCAAGTCTGATGTTGGGCTTGAGGAAGGTGACGCAGGCACTTCTGCAGACTGGCCGCAGATGGAGGGGGCAGATTCTGACGGTGTTGGAGAAGCAGACGGTGGGGGTGAAGAGACTGTCCCCTGTGGAGTTTCAGCCTTATCCTCTTCTTTTCCCACAGGAGATATACTGAAGTGACAGAAGTTAGAGCAGATGTTGTTTTCCATTCATACACACTTTTATTCACAGATGTTACAGAAGTAAAACTTACCTTGGGACTGTTGGTACCCCAGTCTGTGTTGTCACAGGAGCAGGTTTAGCAACCAGAGCAACACCATCAGATCTGCCCGTAACGTCTGCTGGGATGTTTGTGTGTTGGGTCTCGCTAACAACTTGATTCACCGTCTGAAATAACAGAGGATTTAAAATTATGATAGGCATCCATACACCTGTAAAGTAGAAGGTATCCAAGAGAACAAGACACCTACCTTAACCTTCAGACCACGAACGACATCAGAAAGGCGCATCTCTGGTGTCGTGTCTCCCTGTACGATGACTGAAGACCCCGGCAGAGGAGGAAAATTAGAGGCTGCAAGGTCAAACTTGGGCAAAGATGGAACCTTAATCTCCGTCTCAGGAACAGGCTTCTGCAATTTCATTACAGTTAAATTCAAAAGTGAGACAGAAGCCAGCATGTGAAGTGTATCATAAAAAATTTGACTAAAAGAATGTCTTCTGATAAGGAGATAAACTTCTTGGTCTATGAGTGAACAGATTGTTTGCGGTCTAGACATTGAGAAAAGGATTGACCGTGGTGTGTTCATCTTCTCTTTTCCTCCTTGTGCTTCTGTTGCCACTTCTTCTACAATGATGACAGATTACAACAATAGTTATTCAAAAGCACATCCAGTTCAATGCACATTAACCTGCTGTAGAATTTCCATTTCTACATTAACAAAAAAAGCAGATTACTATTCACTCACCTGCCCTGTCCCGCCCCATTCACATATCCAGTGGGCGAAGAGTCTTTAAAGCAGAAAGGAGTCACTAAAATGGTGCTATTTGGTGACCCTGAAGTCTGGAGAGACTGTGAACCCACAGGATCAGGAACTCCATCCGTAGAGGTCCCCAGAGAAGAAGGATGCATATCGCCAAACCCAGAATGACCGTTAACATGGTCGCTGGATGTACACAACGGACTCATACTTATTTCTGAATATCAACTCTACTACAACAAGCAAAATGATACTTTAGGCCTGTGCAAGTACATCAATAATACCAAAGTAACATAGGTAGAATTATGAGCTATATTTAACTATATAATAAGTTGCTTTATGATGTAGCATCACTAATGATCATTAGTCTTATATTTGCATCAATGAGTGATTTAAGCCAATGCGAATCAAATAAAATTCAATGGAATCTTATGACACATGCATTCATCTTAACTCACTGGCTACTACAACGATAAATGTCCAGAGTGTCGGAGAAAGTCGGCAGAAGACGTACCGGTTCTGGCTCATGTGTTGGAACATGACCTGATGTCTCTGCTCCCTGAGTGCATTGGAGTTTCCTTTGTAGGTCCTCGGACTGCTGTAACCATTCATGAATCTAGCATTGGGGAAGGGTGCCTAGATGTGACAAGAACATTGATAAGCCAAATTAACACAACTGTTTGATTTCTCTGGAAAAAGTAAGCAGTGAAGCTCAGAACATAAAATACAAAAACAACTTTTCTTGAGTTTAAAATGATTATTGATAATGAAAGGATCTCACCACTGGTGTTTCAAAGAAAGACATGAGCGATGGGTTCCAGGAGGAGGACACCACAGGGTACACAGGGTACTGCTGGGGAGGACTGTACACCTGCTGCATGTAGACTGCCGAGCCATACTGGGCCTGAGGTTGGGAGTGCTGTCTGTACATGTTTGAGTCCACACTGCCAAAGCCATTCTTACCAAAGAAGGTGTTAATGGCCTTTATACGAGCCTGTTGAGGAGAGGGGGGGGGCGTCAAAAATTAGGTATATTCTTCAGCAGTGAAGATGAAACAACACCAATACTGTAAGTACAATGAGTAGAGTTATTGATGAGTTATTCTCAAATCCCCTCAGATCTAAATCAACGGTCATCAGGCCATAAAACACTGCACTGACTAGGGGAGGGAGAGAGAGAGAGAAAGAGAGAGAGTGGGGGAAGGAGACAGCAAAGGCAAAGACGAGGGAGAGTTAAAGAGGATAAAGACGAGGAGCGCAGAGCTACAGCAGACTGAGAGAAGGCTTCAGATGAAACGAGTCCCAGCCAGCCACAGTGCTCATGGGTCCTTCCAAGCGCGATACTGATCATCACTGGGGGTCTAAACAGAACCATTACATCATGACCTCTTTTTTTTTATCATGGAGGACAAGGAAAGGCAAAGTCAAATAAAAGTCCAGCAGGAAAAAAAATTCTGTTGCCTATCTGAAAAGCAAAAGGTAAATTTCATAGTGCGATAACGGGCAATTTAAATGTCTAGAGATATGGGGTGTGCGAAAGTTCTGATATTCAACTCACTGCTTATCAAATCTCTGAACAAACAATTCCCAAGGGCACTCTTAAGGCTACGGCTTAGTCCAACAGACTAGTCTTGTGACTAGTGACAAGACAGCTGACAACACAACTAGTTTGGGGTCACACAAGACATCTCACATCTTGTGCTCAGTCCAGCAGTGTATTGCATTGCGTGCTCAATAATAAAGTTTAATACTGTAATGTATTTCTGAACTCACCATAATTGGTTTTCCCTGGAACATTTTCACTTCCTCTCTCAAGTATCTGAAAGCCTGAAGAGAGAATGGAGCAGAATTATTTATTAACTATGCCACAATTTCCAGACAATAAGCCACTACTTTTTTTCTTTTTTTTTTTACAAGCTTTGAATCCTGTGGCTTAAACAGTGATGTGGCTAATTTATGGATTTTTTTAACGTGCTAACGTGTTTCATTCCACCAACGCATTAAGTCTCGTCACATCCGCTCAATGAAATCACCAAGCAGGTCACAGTGGACCAATGAGACTGTCTGAATGACATCAAACACACTCACACTGAATAGACTGAGAAAGTGTGTGACGTAATAATTTTGAGACTGTTAATTCTGACACTGAAGAAGATTACTTTAGTAGTTTTAGTGTGCAGGAGGAAGATGAGCATAGTGAGCAATGACTTTTACTAGTAGGCCACTGTATTTTTTAAACCAACCATGTTAACAATATATAGACAAGTGCAGCCTTTTTAATATGCACAATTTTTTTTCTTTTTAAAGTTATTTGACGTGATCTATATTTAGGTGTGCTCAGTAGTCCGGAAATCTCTGTCATTCCTTGTAAAACTGAATTCTGTTCATATGTTCAGTGGTCATAACTTCATTAATTACATCCCGCAAAGTGGTGATGTAATTGTCAGTGTTCGTGTGTTCCTCTGTTCGTCCGTCCGTCTACCAAATATCTTTACAACCGGCGTTGCAGATAGAAAGATGAAAGAAAAAGCACATTACTCGGGCAGCAAAGGGGATAAAATGAGATGATGACCTTAACTTTGAGAAAAATAGGTCAAGGTGAAATTTCAACTTTTGTACATTTTTTTGCTGCATATCTCAGGAACCGAATAAGACAGAAAGAGAAAACGAAAGGCGTTATATTTATGGAGGCAAGGGGATGAAAATTATATCACAACCTTGACCTTGAAAAACTAGGTCAAGGTTAAATTTTCACTTTTATACCTCTTTAGGTACACATCTCTGAAACCTGATGAGATATAAATCACAAAACAAAAAGCAACATTTTCAGGAAGCCAGAGGCACAAAAATGTGTAGGTCAGGGTAAAATTTTGATTTCAGGGGTGTCGTGGGATGTTGCAGTCTCTGACTGCCATGTTCGCACAGACTGAGATAGAATTTCTGCAGTAAGTCATGAAACAAAACCTTGTGTGCATCTACCCTGAAAATAATGTTCAGCAGCATGTGCAGGTGAACTATTGCAAGCCAAACCACAGTGTTAAGTCTTTGACACACACTGAGGTCATAGGATCACCTTAGCTTTAACTTGGTGGAACCAGAGAAAGAACTACGGCTGTCAGGAACTGTAGTCATTTGACACCTACAGCAAGGTGGAGCTTGCTACCACCATCCTCAAACATGTTGTTTGTGGATGTTATGTTTTAACGGTGAAACTATGGGAGGACATACAGCGTGCCGTATGACACATGCAGACAATAATCAATGTTCAGTCACTCTTGTGTCACTGCATACAGGAGGGACACCCAAGGCTACATGGGATTTCTTTTGCATGTGTGTAATAACTATTACTGTAATCATTTGGATTGCATACTTTTGATAACTACAGATGACTTTTCATTTTCATGACTTTTCAAGTATAGAAATAAAGTAGACAAGACATCAATATGAAAGGACAAAAATATACTGTAGTTGCTGTTGGATTTTAAATGGCACAATCTTTGTTTTACCAAAATGTAACATCACCAACTGGGCCATGTTTTGGGATGAATGGCACAGCAGAATAAGGCTGTTAGCAGCACTGGTGCTGGGAAAAAAAAACCTTAACATGATCAACAAGATTATTTCTTAAAATGAGTCATCCTGCTCCAAGCTCCTAATAAATAATGTTCACCTCATCAGAAGGTATTTTTCTTAATCAAAAATCCCTGGCATGTATCCAGCTGCTGTCAACGACCAAAGAGCAGCGCAATTCCGAGGCTGAAATGGTTCCATACCTAACTAGAACCAAGGCAATGTGTTTTTGTTTCATCTTTCTATCTGCAACAGTCGTGAAGATATTTGGTGGACAAACTAAAGAACGGACGGACGAACATTGACAATCACAATACATAACCGCTTTGAAGAAGGATGTAACTTGTTACCTGGTGGTAGAAGTGCTCATAAAAAGTTAAGAACATTATACAGTACTTGTCTAAAGGTGTGATAATCAGGTTCATGCCCCCCTAGGGTTCTCCAGGCAAAAAATACAGTATAAATTTCCCACAAATTTCCCCCTATGGGACAATAAAGGATTATTATTATTATTATTATTATTATTATTATTATTATTATAGACAAAAAAGAAACCAGGCCTCACTACACAGCAGCACAGAAGAGCCCATAGACAGTTACTAAAAGTATATCTGCCAAAAGTAACTGACTGACATCCCACCAGTAAAAATAACACGGTTATATAATTCCAATACTTTGTAAGATTAGAAAACAAGGGAAAGGGAAAGACTGTTTTTAGTTTCAAAATGGTGCCTGCGCTCAGTATTAAGAGAAGGCTGCTTTTTGTTAAGCAAATTGAGGCAGCGGGCTGGCTAGTCCAGAACACATGACAGTAGTTTACAACGCAAATGTTAACATTCACCACTTCACAAGACAAACAAATTTCTTAATGTAACAAAACTTAAATAATTAAACTATCATGAAACATATTGAACAGTAAGACTGATCAATTGTTATACAAGTAAAACAAGCAATTTTAATGGGGGATGGTCGAAAATGGAATTTAAAATGCCACTAGAAAGTGACATAATTGCCCATGAATTTACATTGCCTTGCAAAGGTATTGCCCCCCCCCCCCCCCCCAAGAACTTTTGACGTTTTGCCACATTTCAGGCTTCCAGTTTTTTTATTTGTAAACACAATATAAAATGTTGAATACATTTGGTTCCACTTCACGATTGTGTCTCACATGTAGTTGATTCTTGAAAAATAGTTTCAGTTTGTTATCTTTAAGTTTGAAGCCTGAAAAGTGGCAAAATGTCAAAGAGGCTTGGGGGGTGGCAATACTTTCGCAAGGCACTGTACATTTCTGAACAAATGACTGCAACACATTTTAAAGGTTGAGTCAAACGTCGGCACCTTCAGTTAACACTTTACTTTTTACTATTTGTTATTCTGATACAGTCTACTGTATGTGGCAGTGCTAGACAGAAGAACTACAAATGACTACAGGGTAAAAAAAAAAAGTGACATTTCAGTTCACTTTCTCCTGAAAAGACAAACAGTTATTTCTCTGTAGGATAATGTCCATTTTAATGGTGTAACACTTAATGAGGTAGGTGGTGAAAACAAGTGGTTTATGGTCATGGCACTGCCGTCACACAGATTACATTTTACGACTTGGGAAAAACAAGACAGGAGTTTCTATCGAAATTCTGATTGTAAAATGTTTCATTCAATTTTTCTCACGCCCACAGCAACATTTTTATTTGTTCTGTTCAATGAACTCTACCTGTGGATACAGCCTGTTTTGTATATCTTATTGTTTTCTTTAAAAGATCCTGTTCTACGTTAACTGCTTTTCCAACAAGATATACACAACTTTTATTAAATTTTGTATGGTAGATATTTTCATTATACTTTCACTTAACCTGCACAAGTGACCATTGTCCAATGTAAAAGTTGTGGTGAATGAATGACAGCTGTAGGATTGAGTGCAATTTATCAAGAATATATTCCAGCTCCTCTTCACCCTGAATGAGGTCACCCTCTCTAAAATCTGAGAATTTATCAAAATTGCGTGAAAATTTTAAAAGGTTAAATTACATGCAAGTTTCTCATTGAAAGTATAAATGATGACTATAGAGCTGAATGGCAAGCTGTCAGACTGAACTATCGATTCATCTATTTGGGGAAGGTTGTGAAATTTGTAATATTTTGCCAAATATGAGATGCATGAATAACAAATTCAAATAAGAAACTAAGTCTTACTGCACTTACATATTAATACAATAATATGCATACACAGTAGCACAACGTGTTCTCAGAATATGTTTCTGCTTTGTAAATATGGAGACGTACCTGCTGCGCATCCACGTCTGATCGAAAGGTTATGTACCAGTTGCTGTTGTGGGCAAACTCAGCACTGAGCACTTTTGGACAATTGTCACTCTTAAAAAGAGCCTCCACTTCCTGTAAAAGAGATGTAAACACCATTAAAAATGTTCGCCTTCAGCAATGAACTCATACAGTCGTAGGCAAGGAGCCATGACACAAGAACTACAATTATCGGAACCACATTTTTTAATTTTTAGATGGAGGGAGTAGGTAGTGCATCATATAATTTAAGTGTATGAGCTTAGCATGTACTATCAAACTTTACCTCAACTGGTGTAGTCTCTGGCACCTCTCTCAGAATAATGATGCAGCGACTGTGGTTTGGCCTGACTTTCTCTCCATTTTCATCAACTTGCACCATGGGAGAAGCTGTAACAAAAAGTGTTCACCATGTTGAAGAAACTGACCCCTCCTGCACATACACCTGCATAGCATTCTGAACCAGAATATGCTTATTTTGCCATGCATCTGTAGCATTTCATTTTTGTTTGAATAAAAAAGCTACAAACACTTTGAATCATCAGTGCAGATGAAATAATTTCAAACATGTATGAAATCGTGAGTATGACCGTATATAAAAGCTACTGCTTTGATCTATCAAAGCTACTGCTATGATCTATGAAAGTAGGTCGGAGCACTAACTTTGATCTTTGACCTATGCAAGTAGGTCAAGGTAAAATTTGGAATTCAGGGGTGTCGCCTGATGTTGCAGTCTCTGACTGCATTGGTTCTTGTTTTTATTAGTGACTGGTAATGCTGAGTGACGGAGTCTAAATACAGGTAGTCCTCAATTTACCAACACAATTGGTTCTGAGAGGTTGTTCGTAATCTGGATTGTTCATAAATCGTTATTCATTAAATTTCAATTTATAATCACAATTTGAGGTCATTTAAATGCCATTACTACTCTAAATGCAAAAGTACTATTCGCTAAGACGTCTCAAAAACAATCACAGGATATAAAAACAACACATTAACAACATAAAATACTGAAGTACCATAATGTAGTTTTAACTTATCTACCAAGCTTTAAGCCACTGCGGTATTCCATTGCACTTCCTTGTATGACGCGCTGATGCGCTTCCTGATAATCTTAAGTCCAATACAACACTTTATGATTGATTACTCTGTTTCATTTCCATTTAATTTCTCAGATAACTCAAACAATAGTTAGCATCAAATAGAAAAACATTAAGAGTACAGCATCGTTTGGTTCTTACAGGCGGGCAACCCCTTCAACAATTAAAAAAAAAGAAAGAAATAACAAGCAGGTTGGGATAGTTTTCTCACAGGTAGCCTATTGTCTACATTATAGGCACTATCTTTCAAAATGACCCGAACTGTCGGCAGTCTCCATGTTGGTGAACGTCCCTATGAACATAAATATATTGCGTTTGTTTGCTGCTCAGAAGTTTGCAGAAAAGTGGATAAATCAAGGATTAAACACTGCAGATGATTCACCAACAGGAAAACCAAAAAAGGTCAGGTGACCTTTTCTCCAGAGCAGAACAAACTATTCACTTAGTCTGATATTTGCTGAGTTATTTTGACATGACGGGAGAAATCTGAATCTATGGGGTGTTTAGGTTACTTTGCCCGGCGTGGGTTGCAACAGAAAGGGGAACTACAGTAGTCGGACGTGGTGAAGTGCAGCTGTTCGTATCTACGAATGTTTGTAAGTCGGCTGTTCAGACCTTGAGGACTACCTGTACAATCTTCAGATATTACATGCATCTGCATCGGTACCTTGCAGAACGTCCTTTATCAGATCCAAGTCTGTGGTGAGAGCTTTGACGTCCTCAATGCAAGCAATGGTCCAAATGGGAACAAAGTGATCACTGTCCATTTGTGAGATCAGGTACAGGTCCTTGGATAGGTTTTCTCTGCAGACACCCAAAATCAACATTGAACTAAAAACTAAAATACTGTAATAATTCTACAGTTGTGCACCAGCTTTGATGAACTAAAAGACATTCTGACTCATTTCACATTGAAATTCTAATGGAAAAGAATAGTTAAAACATTTCTCCTATTCATCATGTATGAATTGCTTGATACTTTCATGGTTTAAATACTGTAAGTCCTCCCAACAGTTCAAGTACTTTGTGGTGGTTTATGTAAAACCAGTACAGGTGTGCTGATAAAAAACGTATTTCACAGTTCAAACTGGTCTGTCTATGCTGCAGAAACAAGCACAATTTGTTTATCTGTAGGAGCTATTAGTTAAAATAAAATTCTTTCAAAGTTATGCTGTACACAGATTTTGTTGTCTACTATGCAGATAATCATTACTTTTGTTAAACTTAGATGGCATTTTGAGAGGGTGGCCAGAGAGGTTCTCCGACTGAAACAATGCTACAACTGCTCATCTGTTGACATTAAATTTTCCCAAGCTACAGCACCATAACTACTGTATACTGTGGCTTCTTTAAGGGCAGCATGTATGGTTCTATAAAAAAACATGTCACACCATTGCAACTCAACTCAAAATAGTTAAAAAGATCTGAAGCAATTCTGAACTACTTACCTAGAAAAGCAGAACTCCAGCTGTCTCTTCAGTGATTCTCTTAGGCTTTTCTCAGACAGTGGTTGATTCTCTGAAACATAATCCTCGACTGCTGATGTGAAGTGTGGCTCATAAACTGAATAGCTGGAGTCAGGATGGTCCACGCCATTCACAACGCCTTCTGAAAGTACGGGAGTATGGCTAGCTTCGCCGTCCACACATTCAGTGTTCAATTCTTTTTGTTCTGAAGATGGCATATTCAAGTTTACTAAAAAAAAAAAAAGAGACAGAACGCAACATGTGAAAGAATTGTCTTTAGATAGCAACATCTAATTCATTCATTCATTTTCTGCCGCTTCATCTGCTGTAGCGGGTAACAGGGAGCTGGAGCCTACATCTAATGTTCAAAACAATTCTTTTCAACTTAACCAAAGCAACAATGATTTCCTAATCTGCAGTATTCCTGGTTAATATAAAATTACATTTTTCATACATCATATTTGTCCTCACACTTTCCAGCTGTACCGCTGGAACAGATACACCCGTATTTTTTAAATTAACATTTAATAAACATGGAAAGACAAATTTACTTAGGAAAACTTTCACTGCACAGAGAACTGAAGACATTTGTACCATCTGTCATGTCAGCAGTAGGAAGGTATGTTAAAGGATTTTCATGATTTTGACCCTCATGCCATTCCGTCCATTCTGGGACGTCTATCTGATGGTTCGGCATCTCCTGCCACACTTTGGCATTGGGGTTCAGACCTCCTCCCTTTGTGGTAACCTGTGGTACAAAAATGTATAGATAGATAGATAGATACTTTATTAATCCCGGAGGAAAAGTATATCACAGCATATAAACTCGACATCAGATTGAAATGCATTAACTCAATTTACCCCCATGTTTCACAACTTGGATACATCCTCTGATCTGGACTGAAACAGCACAGACTAAAATATCTAAAACTACACTTAATGTTTATTCTGAATTCTATTTTGCGCTCTTATCTGCTGTTTCTACTACACTACTCAGGTTCTGAAACAATAGTCTCCATTGTGCATTGTGCATACAGTAGATTAGGACTGTTGTTGTAGTTTTGTTTTTCTCATATGTTTGATTGTATTTACATTTTTAGCTCTTAACTTTTACATTTTAGGGTTTCAAGAGAAATGCAATTTCAGTTCTTGGTATGTGTACACATGTAGCAAAACCAACAATAAAGATAAGTTTGAATTTTACAATAAAACTGTAGCTGAAAGTGGCAGAAAATCAAGATGCTGATTCAGCAGCATGATGACTGTCACTTGGACTTAGGGCTTACTTTGAAATGCGGAGCCTGATCTCACAAGTCCACAGAAGCAATTTTGAGGAAGCACCTCTCTGTGAGTTGGTCATGGTGGCCTCACAATCTCCAGGGTCTGATTGTCCCAAACTCACGTCTGAAACCACTCAGTGATCTTCACAGTCCGCAGCTAAAGGCATGAATGAAGTTCCACAGTGATCATATACTGTAAGCCGGCTTTCCGTTTATGGAAGGACTGGACTGACTAACTCGCTCTCTGGGTGGGGAGTTCTCATTGGCTCCCTCACCACTCTAACCCCGCCTCTTTCAAGATCACGTGGAGCATAAACATGGCGCAAATCCCCACGAGTTGCCCTGCGACTTCAGTACAACAAGGCAGAGTACACAGTGGACACTACATGTCGTCCTTTGAAATATTGAGTCTCCGGCCCGGTCACTAATATTAAAGCAGTATATTTCTGTAAATGTCGCCACCTTTTAGTCCAATCTGTTTATAAAGCACAAGATTGCGAATCTTCCGCGTTTGAATGAATCTACGGAGCGTGACTGCCGGGGTCGTCGGGAAATCAGCACATGGTTCCGACGTCCCCATCCTACTCTACCCTAAAAGGGAGAAAATTGTTTTACAAAATCATGCCAACAAGATACGATTCTTGATTCGCTGCGTTGATAGTCCACGGATTACTGAGTCAAAGTTCGAACTTTTGGTGGCTGTGGCGCACAGCAATGACCTTTATCACACTTAATAGCATTTAGCTACAATTGTGTAACAGCTAACGTTTGACATGTGTTATAACTGCTAAACATAAGGGGATTCGTTTTTACAACCAATATATAGTTGAATTGTAAATTTGGCGACATATAACAGTAGTTTTCCATTTAAAATATTATTACGTTTTATGCTCCAACATATTTTTACTAGCTAAACCAAGTCTTCGTGTCTTTAGCGACCTAGCTTAAGTTGGGACAAGTCAAAACGTCCTTTCTCCACACTACTGAGCTGGTTTTTGTCACTGAATAATTTATCAATGTCCTAAAAATTGAAATATGTGGTTAAGATGCTGAACAACGACCACAAAATAACACACAACTCAACCAGTTACAGTGTAGTAACTTAAAGCAGCTCCGTCCAACAGAACGAGTCAAACCGGAGTAAGGACACAAACAGGTTGTTGAGCTAGCGAGAACAAACTTCAGGCCCACTACTTACCATGCTTGTTTGATCCTCGTCTTCTTGTAATGCCTTCTTGAACTCCTAGAGATTTAACTGGCCTGATTAATTAAATCCCTTCCGAATGCTTTCGCCGTTCAGTTGCTGGCCGTCCTTCAGGCGGACTGTCGTCGCTTTCTTTGCTGAGTTACCGTCTCCTCGGTAACGCTCTGCAAACGGCAGAACGAGCTTCTGCAAACAGCGCGACCTCCGCAGAGTACAACTTACAAACACCTTCTAGTTTCTACAATAACTTCCCTTTTCACCGTTATTACTAAAAAAGTTTTTAAAAAAAAGAAAAAAAAAAAGATCCCTATCAGTAAAACGTGTCCCCTGCTCGGAGCCTCTTCCAGCCGTACAGCATCACCCAAATGACAGCTGCCTGCTCGGCCACCGTCCGTCGCTCCGGCTGCGCCTCGCCTCCACCTCCAGCTGCCTCCACCTCCACCTCCAGCTGCCTCCACCTCCACCTCCAGCTGCCTCCTCCTCCAGCTGCCGTGTTCACACTGCAGTGTTATCAGATATTGACTGCAAACCGACATTACCGTCGCTCGGGGCGGTGCTGCACCGGGGAGATTGACTCAAGTTTCGACTGACAATGCGAATAAACCCTTAAGATTCCTCTACAGCAGTGACGTCAAAGTCATTTTAACCGAGGGTCACATCAGCATCATGGCTGTCCTCAAAGGGCCAGATGTAACTTATACATGTAACTAAAGGTAACTCACTGTAATGTAACGTAGATGTACCTGCCTGTACTCCTTAATGTTAAATAACTGACTTTATTACTTATTCAAATTACAAACATTAAATATTCTCTTGAGACCCAGGAGGATATCCTGGGTCTGTTTGGTTCTGTTTTGCACTGAAAACAGAACCAAAAAACGTTTGCTTGTTGCTCTGTTATAACAAAAATTCTATTGTCAGGTAATGAAACCCATAGAACTCCATCAATCAAGGATCAAATTATCCAAGCGAATAAAGAAAAATATCATCAAACAAGTTAGGACATAAACATTTTATCAAAATGTTTTTTATCAGAGTTAAAATGGGCTAAATTACTGCGAAATGTTGTTTCTGGTCAAAGCACATTTTTGACCTATTTATTTTTAGACACTCTGACCTTGCCATGTTCTCGCGGGCCAGATAAATAGATCTGGCGGACCACATTTGGACCCCAGACATTGAGTTTGACACATGTGCTCTACTGTCTCCATATTGTTAGTATTGTTGTCTAGCTGACTGGAAAGGTCTTTAACTCATGCATCTAACTATAAAACAATTCCTGGTCAATCCAGTTTAAAATGCTTGCAGCTAAATGTTTTATAAATTGTGCTATAAGAGCGACATTGCAATGATCCGATGTTCCTGCCATTACTATGGTGTAATGGGTGTGCTGAATACTCCAAATGCAAAGTATGATTTTCAAAAAAATATTTATTTCAACATACTATTAGCATTTTCTTCATGTTTTATGGTAATGTTTGTTACAAAAAGGTGCTAGTGTACCTGTATAATTTTATTCCAGTTTACACCAGATTTAACAGCAATCGTCCTGCTTGCTACTCTCAATAAAGCTCATGTGATGTCCGCGCCATTCCTGATCATGCAATATAGTAAGTTTGGCATAAACCCCACCAGCAGGTCCGCCTTAATATAAGTTAAAGTTGAATCCAATTCATTTGGGTTTTTACATTTCACATCTGCAAACAGGTCAGCTACAATAAAAATTTTGTTTTATAACCAAAATAGGATGACTAGTATTATTTGGAGGATTTCTTTTGTCCGGTTGTATTTTTAAACCTAAATCCTGATTTTTATTGCTGAGTGAACACAAAAATTCACAAACAAGTCCAACGTGGTACATGACAATGATTTTGTATTTATGAAAGGAAAACTTTTTTCTATTGTACTTAGGGGTCTTGGTGGAAGTATGCACTTTGAGTTTTGCTTTATTTGAATTTGAGTAAGAGTCAAAGAGAAATAAGAGTACCATTGAACTCATGGCTGTGGGATTCATTGCTATGACTCAAGGAGCCTGGTTTTCTTGTTAAATGTAGGTGTTCACAAGTCATTAGCTAATCTGTCCTGAGGCAGGTATTACCATAGAGATAGAGGTGTATTCGCATTAGCCAACTTCAAAATTTAGGCAAATATTAAGATCAACAGTTAAGCTTTATTTTTCACATTGTGAGGAACTTAAATTTTCATACTTTGTCACATGGAATCAACACTGAGGCTTTGTTTGAGTCTTGGGACGGAGACCTAGTGCAAGTGTGGACTGAACCTGTAATGAAGATATATTTGTAGAAATAGTTATGAGATTAGAACTATTTGCACAGCATCCTCTATGCACTAAGTACATTTTTACTTAAACTTGCAGGCACAGCTTTTATTGCTGATTACACTTTTGCTCCAGTTTGCAGAACTGTACACAGACTTGACAGCCTTAGAAAAGAATTCATAGTTATTCATAGTATATGCTGTAATAACAGTCATCCTTACAAAAAAATTGTAAGTAGGACTTAAACTCATGTGAAGACATTCATATTTATTGTAACGGACCCCACTGAAGAATACGCATTAAACATACATGGTCCTTGAATGCACGGTGACCTTTTTAATTATGCAGACATGTTGGACACCCACTTAGTTTAAAACTGACCAAGTACAATACTTTTCCCACAGAACAACAGCCAACTTCTTTCCAGGTGACAAGATTAGACAGAAAAGAAAAAAAAATCATTAACCGGTCATTTTCTAGTCCCGAAACAACATATGCTTATTTTGTGTGCAAATGTAAAAATTCCACTCCAAACACTAAGACTTCAACTGGTGTCCTCATTAAGCCTTGGTGGTTCCAGACAGCTGGGATGTCTGCTGACTCTGTTGCAGTTGCTGGAACTTCACGTTCATTACATCAACTACAGCTGCAAGAATGAAAACAAAGTAAAAAATGCAGTATATACTACATTCTGCATGGAAAAGGTTATTGCTGACAGCCTTTAACATACTTTCCTCTCAGAATTCATGTAAATTTCTAGTTTGCAGTTATGAAGTCAACTGTAAAGAGCAATTCTATAGCCAAAAATAAACACACTACTGTTAAAGTATACTGATATTTCACCGTAGGCAAATCCTCTGACAGGTGCGGTTATTATTCAATTTGGTAAAAATTGCACAGGATTTGGCTCATCTTATCCAGTGTTTGTACCAAGATAAAGAAGATTGTAACATAACAATATGTGGCTTGAATTTCATAAAAAGGAATTACATTTAATAATTTAAAAAAACCCATTAAGGATATTGAGACAAAGACAAATGCAGCACTGCTTACCTTGTTTCATGGCACATTTTTCCTGAAGGGCTGGTTGTATTTTCTCTATCTGCTTTGTAAGGAAGTCTATTTTGCGTTTGAAGAATGCCTTTGAGTCTCCCACTTTCTGTAGATGCAGACAAATTTAAAGTATAAATAAAAATATTCTACAAACTCTTTAATTGCTGCATCAGTAGTAGATATTCAAATGTAGATATAGTTGCCTTTTCCACATAGTATCCTGTCCCTATATCCACCAAAACATTTTCCACATCATTTAATGATCCAGGGACATACATCTGAGAAGAAATGTCAAGGACGAGTATATATAGATATCCAAAACAAATAAATTTACACACAACATCAAATGCTTGTTGTTATACAATAGTTAGGATACAGAGCTGGTCATTGGCACAAGCAATTCTTTTCCTGTAAAAGAGGAGAGAAAAAGTGTTTCATTCAGTTTATAGTTTTAAAATTCACTGGTATTTCCTTCATGAGAGTGTGGCTGATGATAAATTATGGTCAATATTTTCAAAAAATAGAAGGGGGTGTAAATGGCTTAGTGAGACACAGATTCCTGAAACGAACACTCACCTTTATTGTTTTTATTCAGGACGTTCAAACTCTCTTTTGCTTCAACATACTTGGATTGGACAACTTTGAGCTGACTTATTGAAGACGTCAAGAACTCAATCTCCTGCAAAGCATAAGAATTACCAACAAAATGAGGGAAGAGTCAATAAACAATAAAATAAAATAAATCCATTAACTCCATGTTATACCATACCTGAACCGTCAGAATTAACGCTGATTCAAACACACAGATTGTTGAATAAAAAACAAACAGTGAAGTCTTGCACTTTGAATTACTGTTAAATTCAGTAATCGGGTGAGGGATGGACAATGCTAACCAGTTTCACACCGAATGGGCCGTTAGCATCGGACGTGCTGGCTAGTTACCTGTCCTCTTGTTTCCGTCAGCATTATCACCCTCACAAAGCCGACACTTACAGGCATCATCACAACAAACATATAATAATAACAACCTCTCTCTCACCTGATCAAGCTGGCTTTTCAGTCCCTCTAGTTGAGGCAGGGAGAGGTCTGTGAGATTGGCAGCCATGTTGACAGCGTGACGGTAATCGACCCTTCGTGTTTGTGTTTCCGGTTGCTGGAGCTGGGCTGTCATTGGCTGAAATATCGCCCCCTCGTGGACAAAACACAAGCTGCACCAGCTCCGTCAACGCCTTTTAATTAAGTATCTCATTCATCAAAATGACTTGATAATCCCTTTGTTATCTAAATCCACTGGTTTGGAACAACCAGTTTTAATGACTCTAAGGATACAATCTTTTTCTCACCTTATCAAATCAAATCAAATCCGCTTTTATTCGTCCACACAATGGGGAAATTATGTTTTCCACTCCAGTTTTTTTGTACATGCATATATATACTGTATATATGTGTTAGTCAGAATACACACACACAAATATCGTATACACACCAAATGTACACACAACACACACTAGGGGCCTGTAGGCATGCAGTTAATGACAACTAGCACAAGAGAGGTGGAGGGACGGGTCGCGACTTGGGGGGTGCGCCCCAATGCGCAGCTTGCGGGGGGGACGGCGCCTTGCTCAGGGGCGCCTCGGCAGTGGCTGAGCACCTCCCACTGTCAGCTCGCACTCCGAGGATGTCTGGCTGGAGTGGGAATCGAACCGCCGATGGCTGGACGCTGTCTGGTCCCAAGACATCTGCTCTACCGCTGAGCCACTGCCGCCCCATATATTCATATATGTGAAATAAATGAATTTGTTTAATGGGCATGTAAATGATGCATGTCAAAGAATTAAACTGATTTTGTTTTCGAAATACTGTACATTGTTATCATCAAAAGAAATTTCTGTTAATTAATGTAACTAATGTAAACTTAAATATGGATCTAGAACTATCCAGATGTATGACATTACCTTTTTCTTGAAAGGGGTCATATGTATTGGTCATGGTACCATTTTGGAAAAGGGTAGAAACATGACACTGTCACCATTCTGTGGCTGTATTGTGATAGGGATAGTCAAATCTCAGACCTTCTGGTTATGTAAGGGCACTGGAAAAGTCGATCAAAATAAATAGGGCTCTGTGGAACAGAGGGAAGGAGGAAAATCTGTATTACATTAGGACAAAAATGAAGATCGTCTATTGGCTCCTAACATTATTAGATTTCATTTCAAAAATGTCTGTAGACTCCTCGAGACTTCAAGATGGATGTTGGATCAATCAGTTGTAAAACCTTAACAGAACAATTACCATTCATTTGCCAAAATGCAAGTGACTCAAGGGCCGAAAAAGCCTTCCTCATAAAAAATAACAATTGGTGAATTCATTTCACTTTTGATATAGAAATTTTTGCATGAACAAAAGTTGTCTAAAACTAAGGGAAAATAATACTTCTTCAGATCTTATGAGGTGCTGATAGACCAGCTAGAGCACATATTACATTGTAAGCCTCCAAAATGATAAGAGATGTTAACTAGTGGCATTATATTTGTCATGCATCGGTGCCATTAACACAAATGCATAATCTCAGAAAGACCTTAATGGAATTTCTTCAAATTTAGCACAAATAGTTACTTGAATTTAGGGATCTGCTTAGATTTTAGAAGTCAAAGGCAGTCAAGGTCACTGTGATCTCACATGAGACTCATTCTCATAGTTTGTCTCCTCAGTGTCTTCAGGGAACTTGGATGATTAAATAGTTCAATTTAGAGTAATCTCTAATATCTGGATGTTAGGCAGGATCCAACTTGTTCCTACATTAAATTTGTTCATAATGATCATAAGTGACTTGTTTTGTTTTTGGTGTCTAGAAAACATTAATATTTTAGGCCCTTTACGGACGTACTGGACAGACCCAGTACGTCAGTGTGGGGGACTGTTTGTCTTCTATGGTGACCAGCAGCACGGGGGCGCCACAAGGGACCGTGCTCTCCCACATTCTCTTCACCCTCTACACATCGGACTTCAAGCACAACTCGGATACATGCCACATACAGAAGTACTCCAATGACACTGCAATTGTGGCATGTATCCGGGAGGGTGATGAGGGGGAGTGCAGGGCATTGGTGGCTGACTTCGTGGAGTGGTGCCAACAGAACCAGCTCCAGCTCAACGTCTCCAAGATGAAGGAGATAGTACTGGATTTCAAGCGGGCACCCCCCTCTCCACAGCCAGTGATCATAGAGGGCAGTGAGGTGAAGGTGGTAGGAAACTATAAGTACCTGGGACTGCAGCTAGGCAACAGACTGGACTGGTCACTCAACTCGGACTGTGTGTACAAGAAGGGGCAGAGCAGGATGTACTTCCTGAGGAGGCCAGCCTCCTTCTACATCTGTCCTAAGCTCCTTCTCATGTTGTATCAGTCCGTAGTCTCCAGTGTGCTGTCATAAGCCATTGTGTGTTGGGGTGGCGGGGCCAGGAAAACAGATATGGACTTAACAGACTCATTCGCAGAGCGGGCTCAGTGGTCGGGCTGAGCCTGGACTCTGTGGAGACAGTTCTGCAGAGCAGGACCATGTCTAATGTTAAGGCTATCATGAACAACACCAGCACCCTGCACACCACCTTCTCCCAGCAGAGAAGCACCTTCAGCGGCAGACTGCTGTCACACAGCGCCTCCAGAGAGGCTGAGGTCCTCCTTCGTGCCCCGTGCCATCAGGGGGTACAATGACTCTCTCAGGAGGAGCGGGGGGGGGGGGAGGCAAGGTCAGCACGCAGTTGAATGGAGGGGAGGGGATGGCATGTCAGCCTGTGCTGCAGTGTTGTGTGGCCAACGTGTTGTGATGTTTTGATATTAGTGACACCTTATATTTTTGACCATTGTGAGATAGATATTAGATGTTGTGATATTAGTGACGCATTACATTGTAAGAAGGGTGTACCTTATCCACCATGTGGGCCTCCTGCTAATTTTCACTTATACTTTTTATTTTTGTCATTTTATTTAATTTTATACTGTTTATATTTTAGTGATAATTTAGTATATGTCCTGTTAATGCTACATGTGTCTGCTAGATAGATAGATAGATAGATAGATAGATAGATAGATAGATAGATAGATAGATAGATACTTTATTAATCCCGGAGGAAATTGCATATATCCACTGCTCAGGCATTACTTAACAAATAATACTGGATAAACACCAGGAGAAAAGGAAACACTGACATCACAGGACATACCACAAGACATACATTACACTAACAGACAGGCACATGCAGCACTAACAGGACTTATATACTAAACTATAACTAAAAATATAAACAGTATAAAATTTAAAATATTACAGTATTAAAATATAAACAGTATAAAATAAAATCTAAACAGTATAAAATTGAATTAAAATATAAAAACAGTATAAAAAATAAATAAATTTTATATATATATATATATATATATACAACAGTATAAAATTACATTTAAATTAAATTAAATCCATTTTCAACCCCGTGCTGACCTCGCCACCTCCCCCCCGCTCCTCCTGAGAGAGTCATTGTACCCCCTGATGGCACGGGGCACGAAGGAGGACCTCAGCCTCTCTGTGGAGGCACTGTGTGACAGCAGTCTGCCGCTGAAGGTGCTTCTCTGCTGGGAGAAGGTGGTGTGTAGGGGGTGCCTGGTGTTGTTCATGATGGCCTTAATCTTAGACATGGTCCTGCTCTCCAGAAGCATATCCACAGAGTCCAGGCTCAGCCCGACCACTGAGCCCGCTCTGCGGATGAGTCTGTTCAGACGGTCCATATCTCTTTTCCTGGCCCCCCCACCCCAACACACAATGGCGTATGACAGCACACTGGAGACTACGGACTGATAGAACATGAAAAGGAGCTTAGGACAGATGTTGAAGGAGGCCAGCCTCCTTAGGAAGTACATCCTGCTCTGCCCCTTCTTGTACACACAGTTGGAGTTGAGTGACCAGTCCAGTCTGCTGTCTAGCTGCAGTCCCAGGTACTTATAGTTTTCTACCACCTCCACCTCACTGCCATTGATGATCACCGGCTGTGGAGAGGGAGGTGCCCGCCGGAAATCCAGAACCATCTCCTTTGTCTTGGAGACGTTGAGCTGGAGCTGGTTCTGTTGGCACCACTCCACGAAGTCAGCCACCAATGCCCTGTACCCCCCCTCATCACCCTCCCGGATACATGCCACTATCGCGGTGTCATCGGAGTACTTCTGTATGTGGCATGTATCCGAGTTGTGCTTGAAGTCTGATGTGTAGAGGGTGAAGAGAATGGGGGATAGAATGGTCCCCTGTGGCGCCCCCGTGCTGCTGGTCACCATAGAAGACAAGCAGTCCCCCATACGGACGTACTGGGGTCTGTCCGTTAGGTAGTCCGTAATCCAGCTCACGAGGTAGGGGTCCACAGCCATGGAGGTCAGTTTATCCTGCAGGAGCTGGGGCTGGATGGTGTTGAAGGCACTCGAAAAGTCGAAGAAGAGCACTCTGACGGCACACGGCGCTAGTGTAGTGTATGTCTTGTGTTATGTCCTTTGGTGTCAGTGTTTCTTTTTTTTTAACCAGTATTTATTCATTATGTAATGCCTGAGCAGTGGATATGTGCAATTTCCTCTGGGATTAATAAAGTATCTATCTATCTATCTATCTATCTATCCTTTCCAATTATTTGAATTAATGTGACAAATTACAAAAGAACACATGTAGACACTGACTAAATGAGAACAAATTTATTTAAAAATTGTTGTTCAATTAACATTAAAAGTCCATTAAAAACAATAGAGTTCAAATTGAAATCATTCACCCTATAATGAGGAAAATGGGTTTAAAATGGAAAAATTTGTTTAAATAAAAATTATTTACTTTAATCCTAAAAAAAACAATAAATTCTAATCGTCGTATCTTTCATTATATTTGCTTATATGAAGCTAAAACACTGGTGAGAATGTTTACATCCTGTTTGTATATGAACTTTGGCTACCGCAGATGGACTGGTAATCCGTAGACCACCGGTGCTGCTCCTATGAGGTGTTTCAGGTGTGTGGCCTGACGCGATGGACCCATATAATCAAGGAGGGGTGCTCCAGACCCAGCAGATAACCACGACTCCAACAAAGCTGTGGTGAAGCGGTCAATGTCTCGGTCTGTCACATCCCATAGGTTTCCCAGAACAAAGGGGCTAAAGTGGGAAAAAAAGTAATGCTGATTCAACATTTGCCATGTGAGGACTAACTGATAGTGTTTAAAGAAACTCCACATAAGCATTATAATAAACAAAATAAGCCATAATGTACTAATAAAATGTTAATTAATCTTTTCGTTTCAGCTCATCCTGATATAAAACTCTGAAAGAACCTTAACTTTGAGGTGACACAGATATTATCTTACCATCCTGCTATGAGGTAGTTGAGGATGATGCCCTGTCCTTCCTGATCGCCACGCACTGCCAGAGCAGCACTGCTGCAACCAAAAAGCAGAGATGCAGCTTTCATCTGCCGTTTCAGGACTGCCTGGCCGTCCAGGAATCGTGCACCTGCACCGTGTCCCACATAACTAAAGCAAAACAGACATAAACAGAGAATATGGATTATAATAGATTATATTGAAAATAAGTTGTTTGTCAAGTTTTAAATAATCCCAAAACAAAAGAGGTTTTGTTAAAACACTGTCATGGAACAACTGTTGAGAAATTTGATAACAAATTTCAGTGTCAAAAATTGATGGTTTGGTTAATGGCAGAAAAAAATTGGAAAAATATTGTTGCAGTTTGATGTTTCAGATTCCAGAATTGTTGTCATCCATAATTAATAATCTCATTAAGGACACACAAGATCAGAAACTCACACATATAGATCCTTGGTAGCAACGGCCTCTTCCAGCCGACCTGACTCAGGAGCGGCTCCACACACCCCTTCCCAATCAAGTTTACTTCAAAAGAAAATATTAATGAGGTAAAGGGGAAAAAATACCAGTGATAGAAAATTAAATCAGACAGTTCTCCAGTGGTCTCAAGTTAACGTCTTACCTGCTGAACCATTCCTTAAATCGGTCTTGAGAGTTTCTTAAATTGGAGTCAGGGTCCAACACATAAAATGCCTGCTTTGTGTCCACACCTCGTTTAAGGATGGACTGAGAGTCAGCCTAAATGGGAATATTTACAGTATAATGTGTAGAACTACATGAACCTAATGATCAGAAAGGACAGGCGCAGTGATGGAGCCGAATCTCACCTCTTTTTGAATGCTTAGCCCGATCAGTGAATGCAGTGAAGGCATCCGACTGACGGAGCGAGAGGATAAGATGGAGATGCTCTCCCATGGCAGCTTCTGGAGGTGCTGCAACCATAGCAAGACAGAACACATTTCATTTCTAGCATTAACTAGAAACATGACTTAATGGTACTGAAAAGGGAATGTGGTTTATCCACAATGGGGAAAAATAATTTCCACAATGATGGAATGTGGGATGAATAAAGGTGGTAGTTGCTGTTTGTCTTCTTCTAATCAACTCAAATACGTGTAACACTATATGTGTCTGGCGTATAACATGTGCATATCGACATAGTCACAAGTCAATAGACTGTTGTGCGTTATTCAGTAGCAGTAGGTGATGCTAAAATTAACCTTGTCCAGGATAAGAACCACATGATTATTTGGCTCTTGTCGGTCAGCAAGCAGGGACACCGCTGTATGGAGAAGCTGGTCACACTCTTTGGTCCACTGTGGAGAAACTCCAAGACCAAATCTTTTAAGGTCTTCATGGGAGAGCATAGGAGAGGCTGACAGCACAGCCTGAAACACAAATCAAGCAGTGGAGGTTGTCATTTTGTCTAGTCCTTGAGACAAAAAGTGAATATAAGGTCAGATTCTGATGTTAGAGTGGAGTAAGGGAAAAAACCCACCTTTAATGCATCCACATTGACCGTCACTCCCTTTGCAGATAAGGATTTGCAAAGGTGCTGAGCCTGTTTGGAGAGCTCAGGATCCAATGACAGGGGCTGCAGAAGACTCTTCCAGCATCCTAGCAATTCCTCCATCTCCTTTAGGAGTTGCTGAAAAGCAGGAAAAGGGGCTTGAAGAAGTGTAATTTCTCAAAGAGAATTACGTTTTCGAAGCCTTCGAGTTTGAGCAGAAATGTAAAACTTTCCCTACAGCTGCCTCAAGTCATTGTAAAGATCTCCCCCGTGGGACCTTCTTTCCACCGCTCACCTCAACTCGAGAGTCCAGAGCCCGGCGGCCTTCCCACCACTTGGCTTTCTCAGACACACAGCTCACAACCTTTTGTTCCACCTGAATGCTATCCATCTCCTGCACTAGCCAACTGATGGGGCGCTGCGAAAACAAAAGACAAAGACTATAATGACATTTCAAAGTGATGCATGCTTTTATAAACCAAAACCCACAGATGCTGACACACAAGATTCAGAGTAATGGTCCTAACCTGTCGCTTAGAGGTGGGGATGTGAGCAGTGACTGGGCCAGATCCATTTTCAAGGCGAGAGAGTATGATGTTGTCACCAATCCCCCCAGGTTTCACTCCATAGACAGACATCACACACACGGTCACCCCTAACAGGAAATATTTCACAGCTTTCATTCAATTTACATTTCACTTTATAAATAACAACAGTATCAGATTACCTAAATCACATAATTTCATATGAACAACAAAAAACACTCATCTTTAGCCTCCAGCTGAACAGCATAGCAAGTAGCAAGAGAGTGACATAACAGAAGTTTAACAACAACCTAGTCACAACTTGCCGATATCGATAAGCCCCCAAGTAATCAGTTTTTAAAAATTTTCCCCCCTTATCACTTATGTGTTATTGACAAGTAAACAATTACAATTCTACTGAAAACAAGAAAACATCTAAATTTTCCTACAAAGATCCAGATAGTGATTAATACTTTACCTTGGGGAAGGTGCTGAATCTGTTGCATGAACTCTTGACAGTGGCCATTGGTGAGCTCAGAGGGGTCAGTGATTGGGAAGGAGAAGACGTTCTCCAGCTGTGACAGCAGCTGTTCGGTCTTAGATGTACCTGAACTGACATCATCGAGACTCAGAGCATCCATTTGGCCAACCAGCTCAGTGGACGTCTTTCTCAGCTTTCTGTGAAGAACACAGGACAAAAGGAATGGTCAAAACATTTGCAACACAATGTTCAAATCCATCTGTAAAAAAATCATCTTGAACTATCAGATGGTGAAATATGGCAAAAATCTGACTTTGAGATTTGAGATTATGTTTTGCTTACTTGAGAAAACTGGCCAAATGCCTGACTGTGCGATGGCGACTTGTGATGCCCAGAGACTCGGTATGGAGCATTGCTGTCGTTAAGGGATCCTGCTGTCCAATGGTCAAAACCAGAAGGGAACAGAGGTCTGTGTAGCTGGTGGGACAGGGGAGGTGCTTCACAGACAACCAGGCTGAATGGAGCAATGACTGAATGTCTTCCAGAGAAACAATTTCTGGTGGGGGTGAAGAACAATTTGGCGTTTACAGCTGCATTTTATACATTATAAAAACATACTTGAGTATGAACTAGATCAATTAAGACTTTAATAAAACAATTTAGTCAATTATTCAGGCAAACTGGCATTCTTCCGTGAAACGGCAAACCTCACCTGGCCCGGTGTCTGACTGAGAGAGGTGCGTTTGTAAACTATCCATCAAATGACTTCTGCTATTCAGTTCAGACAAATCTTCTCTCTCCAAATCACAACACAGATCCCTCCGCGGCACCTCAAAATCAAAGTCTGGAAAGGAGATTAGATCCAAAGAGATTAGAACTCTTCTTTAATGAAAGAAGATTAGAAGTCTGGTCTTCAATAAAATCTCTGATATACTGTGATTATTTTTATATAGTTATGTTATTTTCTTAAATTCAACATAATTCACACATCACCTGTTTTGACATCATTGGATATATTTTCCTCTTACAGAAAGCTTCAAAAATTAGCTCAAAATACACACCGATATCTTCACTCGACGCAGGATTGTCTTCTGTCTCAATGTCTGATGTCCTAAGTCGCTCAATGCTCATGTCCAGAACTTCGATTGTTTCCTCCTCTATGGTCCTCATTTTGTCTGGTTCCTCTACTGAATCAGCTTCTGCTCTGGAAATCTCCTGTCTAGTTCTTCCCCTTCTGGTTGAGACAGGCTGACAGATCAAAAACTCTTCATCCTCAGAGGAGGTGGTGCCCCTCTTACCCTTTGCTTGCTTCTTGACTGAGATCTTCTGTACAGGCGGATCTGATGCAGTTTTGTTCTTTTGGGCTGCTCTTGTTGAAGTGGATCTCTTTTTAGTAATGGCTGTTTTCTGTTTGGACGCTGCCTGAGTGTTGGTTTCTGTGTCACTCTCATCACTAAACTCCACCTGTATTAATGAAAGAGGATGACTTCTTTCATTAAAAAGACAGAAGGTGTATATTTTACAACAAGCCCACTACTCAGATTAAATGCATACCTTAAAGCGTGATTTCTTTGTGCGTCTGGGGGCTGCAGGCACAGGTTGAGCTTTGTCTTGAGCTGGTGACAACTCCTCATAGACATGAAAATGAAGCTTAGAAGTAGATTTTGGTGCTTTTTGTACTGAGGAAGGGGCTTTCACCCTTTGAACAGGAGTAAAGGCCAAAGTAGGTACCACGCTATTAAAGGCAAAAGCACCAAGGTCAGAAGGCTTTGACTTCACCATCACTGGTGTCATGGGAACCAGGCTTTTTGATTTGGTTGTGGATCCTGTCACTTGAATTTTGGGCTTAACAACCATTGCTTCCTTAGTTTTGCAGGAAGGATCCGTTTTTTTGATGGACCGTTTAGGCTTATTGAGAGAAGATGAGGAAGTCACAGTCCTTTGTTTTGATATCAGCTTTTTATCCATTTTGGGGGGATTCCACGTCCAAACATGTGAGAAGAGCTCCTCTGGGGTGCAGCCCTTTTTGGCAGCCAGGGTTAACAATGACACTATGGCTCTTGTTGCCATTAGACCAGCTCTCACCGGTCTTAGCTCAGGAGAGGGTGTGTGATCAACAAACTCCAAGCCAGCCTCCAGTAGTTTCCATATACCGAAGATTTTGTTATGTCTTGGGTCCAGTCCAGACCGGGCCATGCTGAGGTACACACGGCCCACTATGTCTTGCATCAAGGTAGGTTTAGGGCAGCCTTTAGTAGGGCCAGAGGGAAGGAATATTTTACCCAATTTTGCCCCAAGTTTGGCAGAAACACTCTTACAACGGGCTAATGTTGCCCATCGTAGTTTCAAGATGGCTCTGGCTTCGTTAGGATCCTGTTGGAGAATCAGATCAGCCTGAGTAGCTGCCCAGCGAGCTGTGGCGCGGCCCAAGCAGGGCTCAGAGCAGCAGGGACACTGGCAGTCAGCGTCATGAGACAATGAAGAGAGTGAGCAGGAAGGCTGGGCTTTGAGAGGTGGAGAACTTGCCAGATCGCTCACTATCGGCTCTTTGGAAATCCACCTCGTGTTCAACAAATCCTTAAAATCATCGTCAAGTGTGGGAAGGGGGGGCTGAGATTTCTGTACAGGACGACCTTTCCTCGGTTTGATTTTCACCTCTGTCTTCTGCACTTGATCAGAAAAATCTGAGACGACATAAAAAGTCTATTTAACGGTTCAAGGATAATGTATGTATGAAATGGCAAAGCATTACTTAAGACAACAACCTTATCGCGTTTGAAACAAAATTTAACAGACCTGTACAAAGCTCTAGAAGTTTTCTGACTTTATCTAAGTCAATTCCACTCTCTTCTTTCTCTCCCTGCATCAGCTCCAATTCAGCTTTCATCACCAGCAGCTCAGCACATCTGGAAAAAAACAAATCAAAAATAAAGTGAATTGTACTTCTAATGATAAAAATACAAGAGTTTGTGAGTGAATGTGGCACATTAGGTCTGGTAACATGTGTATCTTTCATATATCGTGCTGTCATACAAGACCAGGTAAACAGCACCTTAAAGTTTTACTGCTAAGACAATAGATGAAATTAAATGACTTTCTAAAGCAGCACATAATAATGGGGGGTGGCCAGAACACAACAGTAGTCTAAGGTGATGTTTCCTATTAAACAGATCTATACAGTACTTCCTTTTGGAATTCTGCACACAGGTTAGAGTCTCCCACCAGTGACTAAGGAGTGTGCATCGGAAAATATGTGGTGCAATTTTTAGATATTGTAATGCGATAATTCACATATTCTCTTTAAATACAATATTATTCAGTTTGTACACACGTATCATAAAATATTAAGAGCAGATTTACAAACCAAGACTATAAAACTTAAAATAAACAAATAAATAATTCTAACAAATAACCTTTACGGCCATTGCAAATAGATTAGGATTTATTACAGAGCTGTTGTGCTGGATTGCAGTGGACTGTGAACTCAGTTACACTATAAAAATTTTGCAAGATACATAACATTAATATATTTTTGTTCATCGCCATCTTGAACTAATTAACAGGTGGATATTTGCCAGTAATAGTAATGTTGTACACTGAGAAGAATGGCCAACGTGAGCCATGTACACACAGGCTTGGTGCTTGCAGCTTGATGGCCAGTTTGAGAGCCTCTAGGCATTGGAGCCTGGCGTCATTTATAGCCCCACAGCCACTCCTCACATCCACCACCTTCATAGAGCAGCTTAACAGCTCTGAGAGCAGCTGCCACTTCAGCATCAGGCTGTCTCCTGCGCAGAGCATGGTAAAGAGGGACCATCAAAATGGTGGACAGAACTCAAATTAAAAGTCAGAAATTGGTAGCTTTTTTATGCACTGTCAGACCGTGTGTATAGACAAATGTACCTTGGTCAATGAAGCGGATGTCTGTGCTGCTGCCAGTAGTCCCATACAAGCCCTTCCCCACTAAAGTGACCAGCAGGCTGCAGAAAAGTTTCAGACTTTCGTATAGCGCAGTGTCTGCACTGCTTATACCTGAGTGACCAAAAAAAAAAAAAAAAAATTCAGTAGACATAGATTCTGATAATATACAATATGAAAAAAGAAAACGAGCACTTTTGCATCTTTTCCATCAGGATTTGGCTTCAAATGACTAGGAAGAAAAGATATTTGTGACTAAATGGTTAGACTGCCAATTTCTTTCAGTTTCTCATGTGGCATGAATAAAGTGTAATCCTTTCTTTTATCCCAGCAGGCTTTCGGCCCTCTTTCAAGACCAGACTCACTCTCAGACAGATTGCGCATGTTTAGTTCAGTAAGCATTCTCAAACTGATAGGGTAGTTCTGATTGTCCCACACATTTAACATAAAGAACACAGTAAACGGTAAATTCTAACAAAGAAAAATAAAGTTTTTAACATGAAAAATGCATGATACTGCCACACATTACATTTATTTTAAGCTCAGTTATTCCACTATTAAATAGACAAATTAAACTACAAAGAATGTTTGATGTTTTTAAAAGCAAAGACTATTTATGTTAAATAATCATGATGTAACCAAAGAGTAATGATAAGGATATGCAAAAAACCCACAACAACATCAACAAAAGAATGCGTAGCAAATGCTTTAACTGACCATACTGTGTGATGAGGCCTCGCTGGGCTTGGGGCAGCGCAGTCGTGTCCAAACTCAAATAGGAACTACAGGTCCGAAGGGTCCGGGCACGCAACAAGTACCAGGTCTTTGACTGCCTCCGCTCATTCACTTCTTTAAGGACTGTGCACAAGTAAGGCACTCCAAGATCCACCTGACACGTGACAAGAAAAGAAGAAATCTGATAACAACAACCCTCTCCTTTTCCTTACATTTTGTCCTGTTAAGGGGTCACCACAGCATGTCATCCTTTTCCAAGTCAGCTGATCTTCTGCATCCTCCTCTCTAACACCAAGTCTTCCTCACTACATCCATCCGCCTTCTCTTTGGTCTTCCTCTTGCCTGGTAGCTCCATCCTAAACATCCTTTTACCAACATGCTCACCATCTCTCCTCTGGACCTTCTTGCCACACTCACCAATGCTCTTCACTGTTTAAAGTCCTCCACCTTTGCTATCTCTTCCCTTGTGGCCTCACGCTTTCTTTTCCACTCTCATTTATGGACAGATATTCTGTTTAATTTCAGCTAATTTTTATTCCTCTCCTCTCCAATGCATACTGCCACCTTTCTAAATGTTCCTCCACCTGCTCCTCGCTTTCACTGCTGATCACGATGTCACCTGCGAACGTCATGGTTCATGGGGATTCCAGTCTAACTTCACCTGTCAGCCCATCCATCACCACTGCAAACAGGAAGCAGGTGGGACTGATCAGAGATCAGCTCTGATCAGTCCCACCTCTACCTTGAACTCCTCTGTCACACCTGCAGCACACCGCACCACTGTTCTGTTGTCCTTGTACATGTCCTGTACCATTCTAACATACTTTTCTGCCACTCCAGATTTCCTCACGCAATACTACAGTTTCTCATGCAGTACCAACAACCCACAGCAGAAATAAACAACAACAAAGCAATATTGAGAAATACTGACACTTACCTGCCCTGTACTGTAGCAGTACTGAGCCTTCAATAGAATGGCCAACATAGATTGAGACGAAGGTTCCTCAGCACTGGAATCTGGAGTCAGAAACTTTTCTGCTTGGTCTAGCTGTGCCTAAAATGGTATAACAGTCACAATGCACACACAGTGATATAACAATATATTGAGATATACCGAGTTCGCTAAAATAGCTACTGCAAACCTGCATTACCAAAGCCAGTTCAGGTGCACCCAAATCCAGGAGGATGCTGGCAGATTGATAGAGGGAGCTGGCACATCTGTGGGCATCAGCAAGTTGACGTGAAAGTCGAATAACAAGTTGGTATGCCTCCAAAGCCTTCAGAGGCTACATAGGACAATAAAGAGATTTGGTATACATATAAGTACTGTGATGATCCATCCAGCAGATAAAGCGACATCCCTGCCACAGCATTTACCATATAAAAGACACCAGTCATTCTGATAGTACAAATTTAAATTATCAGTATGTTTTTAACAGAGTTCTTGAATCGACGCCTCAAACATATTTGTTTTTTTAGCTTCACTGATAAAAACATTTAGTAATATGAAGAGAAGTTAAAAACAATCAAAGTGAATATTATCAAACTGAACCAATTCTGCAGTTACCTTTCCCATGAGTTTGAAAAGAGCTGCCATCACAGCAATGGAGCTACAGGTCTGTTTGGGGTTCCTGACACGAGGCACAACTTGACTCTGTAGGAGAGTGGACCACTCAGCTAGTGCCCGTTCCAAAGGCTTACACAACTCTGGTAAAGAAAAAACAAATGTGGTTAACATCTCATTAAGAAAGCAATACCAAACAATTACTGTACTGTATATTTAAGAACTAATGGCTGTTGATGTTTTGGTCAGACATATCATATAGTAAAGATGTCTACATTAGGATGATTGATGATACAATAAAAGTGATTATTACCGTTTTCTGCAGCCAGGTTGAAATGCAGTCCTTCATGGACCAGGTTGCTGTCTTGTGTCTTCTGCTTGTCTTCATACTCAAAATCATTGGTTCCAATGGGAGTGGCCGTACACAGTGTCTGCTCTCGTAGTTTTTTGTCCCCTTCAATGGCCTAGACAAAAACACGACATATTTACAAAACAACAGAATTCATTACAGGACATAGCCAATTATAAATATAAAATATGTACTGTATCCTGACAGACATGATGGAAATCACCTCCTGAAGATTCTTCTCAAGTTTGCAGATATAATGCCAAAGTAAAGTATGGGCCTTGTCATCCTTCAGGCTATCTGCATTGTCTGCAGTCTCTGATTCTTCTTCAAGTAGCCGCAATGCTTCATGTGTAAAATCAACAGCCGTGCTGTGAGGTTACAAATGAACACAAGGAACATTGAGACAGCAGGCCTTCTCCCATGTCAGTGTCAACATGAGTATGCACAACAAAACATTTTAATCTACATTGCAGGGCTTTAAAAACACTGCATCATATAGAGGATTATGTTTTCACACACGTTATTTGTTTTTTTTAAATGAGAATTTAGATCAAACGGATGAAAAATTTGGCAAGACTACTCATAAAAACCAGTCAAACATGAACAAAACCTTCTATGTTGAGAATTATCAAAGAATTTTTTTCACATACATACAATATGCACTAACAATGTTACATTATACAAAAGGGCCAAAAAATGAGTGGTGTGCTTTTAAAACTCCATTACTTGTTGCCCTCCAACAACATCTCCTACCAGTCAGTCTGCTCACTGAAATCCTGGTAACACACAACTTGGGCCATTTCACAGAGGTAGACGGCACGTAGATGCGTGTGGGAGCTCTCCTCATGGCAGATATCCAACAGATCACAGAGAGTGTTGTAACGCTCTTGGGCCGTGTCCCCTGCCACCTCCTTGTAGGCACGCAGCTCTTCCTCCAAAAGGCAAAGCATTACTTGTTCGTCAGGGACATCCCGACCAAAACCATCACGCAATGTCCTGTCACAAATCAGGACAGAACAAGTTGATAACGTGTTAATCCTTTTCCGTAATTTTGCATCATACTGTGAGAAGATCTTTGTCAAAAAGAAAAGAAACCCAGAGTCCATTTATTTGAATTTGCATTTACCTGAGACGGATATCGTCATCGGAGTTGCGAGCAGCATCAGTCTTCGTTTTCACCCACAGAGAGACTGGTTCAGCCATATGAGTAGTGATTTTGTCCCCAAGAACCTTAAGCCACAGGATAACCCAGTCCAGTGCTCGCTCTAATCGTCCTGCCCTCCGAGAAGTCTGAACAGCCAGCATGAAGGGTCGGCTCAACTAAACATTCAGAAGACATTAGAGACAGTAAAATTTCATGAATGCTGACCCCAAAGCCCATGATGTATAGTGTGCATTTTCTAAGATGACTGCAATGCGATGTATAAGCACACAAAACACATTTTAAGAACTTACCCTGTCAACAGAGAGTGAGACAGGGCAACTTTTGCAGAGGTCCTTGCAAAGGATCTCAACTAGCATGAAGGCCTGGTCATAGAGACGCCGATTGTACAAAGCACAAACCAAGTTGCTCACGGCAATCACTGCAGGACAAGTAATAATCACAAAATAAACAAAGTGATAACACAGTAGAATTTTATAGCATATTTATACAGTAACTTGTATCTGACTACTTAAAATTATACTGTTCTCACCTGCTTTGATGAGAAGATTCTCATTCAACAGCTTATGAAGTTCAGTCATCATAAGTCCAACTGTGGACTGACAGTACAGCAGCACTCTGTCCAGTGTGTCACTGTTTTCCAGCTTAAAACAAATCACAATCATTAAATCAACCTACATTAGATAGAAACATGAGGAATTGTTGCAACTGTGATTCAGTAATTATTTTCAATCATATTGTTGCTTCATAAACACAAAAAATCATATCATAATAACAGCCTCACCTGTGATGCGAGCAAGCTCTCATAAGCAAATACAAATCCTTGGTAAATATTGAAGCAGAGAGCCTGTTGCATTCTGTTGCTCTCGACTTGGCATATCACACCCTGTCAAGAAAGCAAGCCATACGTTTTTAATACTTACAAATTCTTAAGAAAAAAAAACAAATCTCTAAATGGCTTTTTGAAGGCAACTACAACACGAAACATACAACTGAGTGATGATTTTCTTCGACATACGTACGTACACATCCACACATAATCTGGTTAATAATCAAAACTTACTTTCTTCAGCGTCCCTAACATCAGTTCTTGGTGCTCCTCAAGAAAAGAGAACCAAGCCAAGAGCACAGTTCCACTTAATTCCTTGCTGCGGCCTCTTTCGACAGCCCACACCACCAGCTTGCAACCTTCAAGAACTGAATGAGATTCTTTATCCTCCAGGTCAGATGAAAGAGCCCTCAAGGCCCTGGAACACTCAGTGAATGCCTGTGCTTCCTCCTGTTCTGCCTTCATTCTAGAATGAATTTTTATTGCCCATTTGCCAAGAAATAAGGCTGTATACAAGCTGTTAGAATAGTCTCTGAAGTTGCTCTCAATTTCATTCATAAAGGCTAAGGCTGCATCATAGTGGCCAGCCTTACAAAGCACTTTCACTAGAATCAACAACATTTCAAGAAGCACATGTAAAACTGATGTCTCACAAGACTGCTTGGAGTTGCCAACCTCAGCATCTCGACCACCAGTCCAACATGTATGTAAAAGTGTGAGCATTTCTTCAATAAGAAAAGCAGCATGGTCCTTAGTTATGACTCCACAACTACTCTCAAATTCAGAGATGGCATCCTCTGTGTATATGGGTGCTTTGAAGATAGAGGGACCGGAGCCTTCTGAGTCTAACAATAGGAGGAATCTCAGGGCTTGCACCTGGTAGCGGAGCTTATCATGAGGGTTGACATTTTCTCCTCCTTTGTTGGCAGATAGTCCATTCCAGAGTACAGAGAAGCAGCTCTGTACTACAACATTGTAGTCCTCAACCTACGGTCCAAAGAACAGTGACAACTTTCTTAATGCTGACAGTGAAGAAACAATCAAACAGTGTCAAGAAGGAACACAAAAGTCATGAATGTGAACTTCATGAATGTAATTACACATACCTGCTTCTCTGCTGTAAGCCTGCTGTAGAGCAACCCAGCTATACGGCTGCATAGACTGTGAGCTTCAAGGGAACTTAGCTTCTTGACAATATGGAAAATTATCTTTTCCATGTACAGAGGACTGCTCTGTGCAACTAGCGCTGCAGAAATATCATAGCCCTGCAGGGAAAGCTCCACCAGCTGCACCAAGTGACTGATGTGCTCAGAGGAAGTGGATCCAACTCCAAGGTGATGGTTGCAGGCCCTGATGATCCTGTCACACAGCGTGCGGCCCTGAAGGTCTGCTCGCTTCTTCACATGACACTGCAAAAATACAAGTTTAGATTCTGTTTTCGAAAAAAAATATTTTCAAGAATACTGAAACCAGTCTAACACAAACGATGAAACTCATTTGAGGCCTGCTGTGCAACAGTCATGTTTATTAAAAATAAATTCTTCATCATGTTACTCTCCAAACCTCTAGTTCTTGACGTAAAAGCTCCGTCTCTTTCACTGAAGCAGTCCGCTTGATGTATTCTTCTACTTTCAGACACTTCATGTCGATAGCTGCACAACAAACACACATGTCAGTTGATAGTAATCCGTGCTCATTCCAGCGAGTAAATTAGCTTGAGCTATCACCTTAACGACAAGAAATATCTAACATAAACGTTGGCTGCCAGAAATGTAAAACGTGACTTACTTCAAACGAGGTAGTTCTGTTGCCACGCTTTTATTTACAACCAATAAAAACACTTACTTTCCATCATATATTAATTTAGCGGCGTGGTAGCTGCAAAAATAAATGAAGCCTCGACTTTTCTGTGGAAGTTCACACCCGCGCATTGTTTTTGAATTGTGTTCGTTAACCAATCCAATAACACTTCCGGGTTTACCGGAAGTCAGTAATTATGGGAAATGTAGTTTTCTTATCATGACAAAAACCGCGGCAGGAATAGCGTAAAAAGTTATTCACAAAGAATTGTCAGATTATTCACTATAAATACCTAAAATATTTCAAAATTTTATATGAATTTCTATTTGCCCAAATGACAAACAACTGTGAACAAATAACATTGTTTACCATACCATACATTCTTCTTCTTTTCCTTTTGGCTTTTCCCTTCAGGGGTCGCCACAGCGAATCAGTTGCCTCCATCTAACCCTGTCTTCTGCATCCTCTTCTCTCACACCAACTACCTTCATGTCCTCTTTCACTACATCCATAAAACTCCTCTTTGGTCTTCCTCTAGGCCTCCTGCCTGGCAGTTCAAAACTCAGCATCCTTCTACCAATAAATTCACTATCTCCCCTCTGGAAAGGTCCAAACTCAGTCTGGCCTCTCTGACTTTATCTCCAAAACCTCAAACATGTGCCCATGGCCTCCTTCCCCCCCTCCGCAGCAGCAAAGTGGCCCCTCTCCACCCACCCACCCCCTGCCCTTCTCGCTTCTCCCAGTCTCCTCCTCCTCCCATTCAACCTCCCCCCACAGCCTCCACACATCTGTAGGTACAAGGGAGCCTCTCACCATCCCTCTTACCCCAGTCCCTCCTTCTCCTCCAAACCTACTGACACGCTCTCTGCAGCAGCGGAGCAGTCCCCCTCAGCCTCCCTTCCCACGAGCACTCCTCCTCCCCCCATCCCACCACCTATTCTATCTCCCTCAACCCACCTACACCTATCCTAGCTACTCAAGGCCTGTGCCGCTGAACTCGGGGAGCCGCTAGAACGGGTCTTCAACCTGAGCCTGTGTCTCAGGAAGGTGCCCACCCTCTGGAAGACGTCGTGCACCGTTCCAGTTCCCAAAAAGAACCGGCCCAGCCAGCTGAACGACTTCCGACCGGTGGCGCTCACATTGCATCTGATGAAGACTCTGGAGTGGCTCTTCCTCAGTCTCCTCAGGCGTCAGGTGAAACATGCTGAGGACTCTTTACAGTTTGCCTATCGGGAAAAGGTCAGCATGGACGACGCCATCCTCCACATACACTGAGCCCATTCACATCTGGACAAGGAAAGCGGAACTGTGAGGATCCTTTTTCTGGATTTTTCAAGTGCCACCATCCAGCTCTGTATCCTACAGGAAAAACTCCTACAAATGTGAGTGGACCCCGACTTACTTGGTTACTTGGATCCAAGACTATCTCACTGACAGACCAAAGTTCGTCAGGCTAAAGGACACCACGTCTAATACTGTGGTCAGCTGCATCGGTGCTCCACAGGGGACTGTCTTGTCTCCAGTCCTCTTCTCCCTGTACACGGCGGACTTCTGCTACTGTGTCACATCCAGAAGTACGCATATGACACAGCTATCGTGGGATGTATCAGGGACAATGAGGAGTAGTATAGTTGCCTGGTGAAGGACTTTGTTGACTGGTGTCAAGCAACAGCCTGCAGCTCAACACCTCCGAAACTAAAGACCTGGTCATTGACTTCAGGAGGGACAGACCCCAACCTAGACCAGTTCTGATAGGAACAGAGGAGGTGGAGATTGTGCAGACCTATAAATATCTTGGGCTGTGGCTGGACAACAAGCTGGACTGGACCAGCAACACGAGGCAGCTGTACAAGAAAGATCAGAGCAGGATGTACTTTCTGAGGAGGCTGAGGAAATTCAACATCTGCAGGAAGCTCCTTTGGATGTTCTATCAGTATGTGGTCGCCAGCGTCCTGTCGTTCGCTGTGGTGTGTTGGGGAGGGAGCATGACCAAGGCGGATCTCTCCAGGATGGAGAAGCTGATTAGACGGGCCAGCTCGGTGGTTGGGATGAAGCTGGACCCTCTGGCTACGGTGGCAGAGAAGAGAACATTGGACAAACTGCTGGACATCATGGACAATGTCAGCCACCGTCTCCAGAGGGTGAAGCCTGAGAAGCCTGAGAAGCCTGACCAGCCCAGAGGCTGCGACTTCCAACATGCAGGACAAACAGACTTAAGAACTCCTTCATCCCCCGAGCCATTAAACTGCTCAACTCCTCTCTGGGGGAGTTGAAGAAGAAGAAAGTCCACACAAGAGCCGAGGGATGACACAGACAATACAGCAAAAACAATATAAACACTATAGACATTTCACTATACCCATACTTAACCAGGCCTGTTTATTTTTTATTTCTATCCCTATTTATGATTTTCTATTTATATATTCTTGATGGGTTATTTATTACTCTTTCTATTTGGTGTTGTACTACTTTCTATGTGCTGGTGCTTTCTGTGTGCTTTTTCTGTGTTTTGTGTACTTACTATGCTGTGTGCGACAGAGAAATTAATTTCCCTGACGGAACCTCCTTAAGGGATAAATAAAGTTATACTCTACTCTACTCTACGCTACTCTACTCTACTCTACTCTACTCTACTCTACTCTACTCTACTCTACTCTACTCTACTCTACTCTACTCTACTCTACTCTACTCTACTCTCTCTAACTTCTCCTCCACCTGTTCCCTGCTCTCACTACAGATCACACTGTCATCTGCAAACATCACAGTAAATGGGGATTCCTGTCTAACCTTGTCTGTCAGCCTGTCCATCACCATAGCGAACAAGAAGGGGCTCAGAGCTGATCCCTGATGCAGTCCCACCTCAACCTTAAACTCCTCTGTCACACCTACAACACACCTCACCACTATCTTTCAGTCCTCATACATGTCCTGCACTGCTCTAACATACTTCTCTGCCACACCAGACTTCCTCATACAATACCACAGTCTCTCTCTGGGCACCCAGTCATAAGCTTTCTCCAGATCTACAAAAACACAATGCAGCTCCCTCTGGCCTTCTCTGTACTTCTCTATCAACATCCTCAAAGCAAATACTGCATCTGTAGTACTCTTTTTTGGCATGAATTGATTTGGCAAAAGTTTTACGCTGGATGCCCTTCCTGACGTAACCCTCTGTATTTTTTTGTGCTTGGGACCGGCACAACAAGACACTGGCTTGTGTCCTCTTGTGGCTACATTACCATACCATACCATACCATACCATACCATACCATACCATACCATACCATACCATACCATACCATACCATACCATACCATACCATACCATACCATACCATACCATACCATACATAATAAGAACATACTGTATATTGACCAATATTTATCACTGCAAATTTCTGTTCAATCTTTCATAGGGACCATTTAAAATTCTAACCTTAAAAAAAGACGGAAATTTTAGGATAAGGGTCACTTGTGCACAAAAACTAACTTAATAATATGTAACCACAGTTTCATTTAATGCCAATGATGCAAAGTGCGATTATTTTGTGTTCTACAATATTCATTCATTCATTTTCTGCCTCTTTATCCGTCGTAGTGGGTCACGGGGAGCTGGAGTGTATCTCAGCTGGCATAGGGTGTGAGGCGGGGGACACTCAGGGCACGACGCCAGTGCATCGCGGAGCTACACACAAAGACAGACAACCATGCGCACACACACTCACTCCTACGGGCAATTTGGGACCGGCCAATCAACCTGAAGCATATGCTTTTGGAGGTGGGAGGAAGCCGGAGAGAATCCACGCAGACACGGGGAGGGCATGCAAACTCCGCATGCCCTCGAACTCGAACCCAGAACTGCCGTGTTGTGAGGCGACAGCGCTACCCACTGTGCCACCGTGCCGCCCTGTTTTACAATAATACACTTAAAATATTTACAGTTACAAATACATGACATCTACTGTGATTTATTGTAATTAAGCAGTAGACATCCATCTGAGTGAAAACAAGTTAATGTAGTTTGTAAGAAAAAGTCACAAACAACTTACACTATTTCACTTTCCTTTTAACAAATAGAGTCGAGGTTTATATCAATTTGCAATTTCTGAGTAATGCCACAGAGAATTTACTAAGACTGCAAGGTTGAATTTTTAAGCAATATATTCCTGATAAAATTGTTTTCAATACAGTAATGCCCAAATTGGACAGTGTAAGATGATGTATATTGTTCACACAAAATGTAAATGTACAAATGATCTGACTGGAAATGACAGAAAAAAATTATTTAATCTGGAGTCGGCAGAGGAATCAAGAAATATTTTTATTTGTTTTACAGCCGCAACAGTGGGAAATTATCTGATTAGAGTGAATTGAGTGAATAATTGAGTGAATTCTTTTTCTTAAATGAATAGTTACTATTATGGCATTTGAGTGTTAATTATGACTTTTGTTGTTTGTCTTTCAGTAATATGATATCTTAACTTTTCTCACTTACTTCTCAAAGACATGTAACAATTGTTATGTCTTTTAATCAGTAGACACTCAAATCATGCGAGGTCCGGTAGCAAGACTAATGACATAAATTAGCTACTGAGGAACTAAGCCTCTCTTCTTGATGACATGTTCCACTGCAGTCTTTTCAGTAGTGTCAAGATTGATTTTGTATTTAGCTAGGATTTTGAGAATGGGCCTCAGTTTCAGCCACCACTGGGTCTTTGGAATACGGTGCCTGTGGAAGACAACATTTGTCAAAAAAAAACAAACTGAAAGTGAGAACAATGCAACTCTCAAAGCCAAAGCAATCAAAATAAAATATTCAAGATATTTCAATTATAGATGGAGTAAGTTAGTGTTTTTTGACCACTTGGGGGCGAAAAGACACCAAAGTAAATTCATAACAAAGGATCTTTAGCTTAAAGTTAACCTCTAGCCAATCACAGTATAGTAATTGTCATATCATCTTTCATAGCTGTAAACCCTAGTTGCAATACTCATGGATGTGAGTAGATGTCAAACAATGCAGAAAAGAATAAGTGGCAAGAAATGACTCATTGAGATAGAACCGAAATCTTACTCAAAGTCAGTATGTGGTTTAAGTTCTGCCAGAGGCTGGAAGACCAAAGCCCTTTTCCTCATGCCGAGTACACAGGCTGAATCTTGAGAGTTTGCAAATATGCGACCTGAGGGTTAGGCATCATACAATCATACAATTAGACAATCAGACTTCCATCACACAATTATATGCAATACTTTGTGTTTTTCAGCAACATGTCCTTACCATGTCTGTAGCATTCCTTCAGTTTGTCAGTCAACCATAAAATAGCTTTAATTCCCATTTTGGTGCCGAAATTTCTGTCAAAGGGACTTGGAGTTCCACCCTAGTATATAAAATAATGTTTTCCTTCTGTTAATCAAACTGAATCTGATGGTGTGCAACATGCAGATCCACATCTAGCAGCTCACCTGCTGCATATGTCCAAGCACATTCTTCCTGCAGTCAAACACACCTTTTCCTTCCTCTGTGTACACGTTGAAGATGAAATCCGTGGTGTAATTGGCACTGCAGTTCTGATTTCTGAAACACATGTGAATATTTGATGAGATTTGAAGCCACCTTAAAGTGAAGGGTGTTGAATTCATTAGAACTCCCACCAACCTAAGAATCAATCCTCTTTTAACTGTGGTCTTCATCTTCTCGACCAAATGTTCCACATTGACCTAAAAACAAAGATTTAAAATATGATCCATCCATCCATCCATCTCTCCAACTAATGTATTGTTGCACATTCATAAGTACCCACCTCTAGATCATGAATGTTGAAAGGTTCCTCATAAATGTAAGCAGCATCAGCTCCAGATGCCAAACCAGCCATGGTTGCCAGGTAGCCGCAGTATCCTCCCATTGTTTCAACAATGAACACTCTCCTCTTCGTGCCAGCAGCAGATTGTTTGATTCTGTCACATGTCTAAAAAGTAAAAAGAAACAAATGAGTGCAAGCATGAAGAAAATGTTCTTGGGTTTATCTGGTTAGCATGATTTGTGTTTGTGCTTATCTGGTTAGCGTGATTTGTGTTTGTGCTTTTAAAGTTTACCATGGTTATTGTGTTAAGGGCAGTATCAGCACCAACACTGAAGTCAGATCCAGGAACATTGTTGGAGACAGTAGCAGGAACAACAACAAGGGGAATGCAAAGCTCCTCGTACTTCTCTCTTGCCTGCACCAACTCCAGACCCCCAGCAAATGCCTGGTGAAGTCAAGACAGAAGGATGGAATCAGTAGATGTGTTTAGGCCGTGCTTAATTCAGACAAGTAAAAATATCTACTGTGTATAAGCTGCCCACCTCAAACCCTCCAATGATGACTAGAGCATGGATATTGAACTTCATGATGTTCACACTGATCTCCTCTATGAACTCACGTGGCATAGATCTTTATCAGAAGGGAAGTGCAAAAACACAGCATATTAGGTCTTCTCAATGTTAAAAGAAGAGCGTGTAGGATTGGTTTGCAAGGGCTTGTACACAAAACCAGATCCTCTTGCTGCCTATTCACAGTCTGAGAGTCCTGCTCTCACAGCTTGCAGATTGTAAATACAGGAACAAGGAAATACAAGCAGAGGGGCGGGGCTTCCACAAATGCAAACGCTATTGCACACTTGTAGGATGTCAAAAGTGATGACAAGAGGGATTCATTTTGTATGTGTCTACATATTTTTAGCAAAACTCATGCACATTTTGTCTTATGTTAAAAGTAATCCAGTCAGTGTTAAGTCATTATACACTCCAGTGACTGAAACAAAGTGGTTTGTTGAAAAACGCACCTTTTTGTGCCCAGTATGGACCCCGCCTTTCCAGTCCATCCTGCCACTCCAGACCAACCAATAGGCTCAATCTGTACAGAGACAAGCGCAGACTCTATTATTATTTCACACATTTTAGCCAAGTACTGTACCAACATGTTGATTAATTGTCATGAAAGCTAATGCCTATTTGTTTTGTTTGCATGTCTGTTGCTAGAACTTACCATTCCATGAGCCAAGCCTTCAAAGCCGTCATGCACTGCCAGCATCTGGTGACCCTGGAGGATTCCGATCCTGACAGCTGAACGAACTACGGCATTCATTCCTGCACACGGAGCTCCCACATTCAGTACAGCAATGTTGCTGTTACTCTGATGTGGGAACATTCACAAAGATGTTTGTCAGAATAACTGTATTTTCCACTAGGACAGTAAGACCTCTCAACAGTCAGTTCCTGACCTTTGAGTCTGGGAGGTGCACGTGAGCCAGCATCCTGTAAGTGTTCCAGTTGTTCTCAAAGCTCCTGTTGCCCAAATTTAGCACAAATGTACAAGCGTTTGAGACTCAACACAATACATTATCAAATAGTTAACTTAAAAGTGCATGCCTCACTTTCCCCTGAGTCTGACTGCATCTTCAAATCGCCCCTCTGCCATGGCTTTGGTTACATCTTTAGTCTGATGTGTAATTATATGAAAGGACAACAAAGTGTAAAGTAATTCAGAAAATACAGAGAACAACAACAAACTCACAACATGTCAGTAATCAATAAAAGTTACCATCCATCGTATTTACAAATGGAAAGAAGATAACCTGTATTCCATATGGAAGAGTTTTGACTGACCACTTGTACACACTCCATGAGAGGCAGTCTAACAGCCATGTTTCCAGACAAGCTGACCACGCATGCAGGAGTGTCTGGTGTGGCCTCCAGCAGAGCCATCACAGCTTCCACGCCCATTCTGCTGGCCTGCAATGACAAAAACGCAAAGATTTGAGAAGTGGGTAGATTTTTTTTTTTTTATACTGTCAACAAGAAATGATCTTATATAGATTATATACAGGCCAGTCATTATACCAGTATTCTGTCAAAGGCAGAAGGAGTCCCTCCTCTCTGGATATGTCCCAAGACGGTGGTACGGGTGTCAAAGCCTAGTTTTGTTGTTACCAGCTGGACATAAGAGTTTATGATTTTAGGTACAGTCAACAATATGTGATGGAGTACTGGAGCTATTCTGCTGTTACTGACCTGCTTGACTAGTTCACATGTGATAGGTTTGCCATTGCGGTCTATTGCACCTTCTGCAACGATGATAATATTCAAACGGGAGCCACGACTTCTTTGCTGGGATTGAAGAGAGAAATGTGTTCAGATCACTAAACAGACTTTTTCTTTAAAATCTACATTAAAAGTGTTCACTGAAGGTGATGTATGACAAGACATTTACATCTGCAAGTCTTCTGCACAGATGTTCCTCCCATCTCTCCTCCGGGGGCATCTCTGGGATGAACACCCAGTCGGCACCACAGGCCAGAGCTGTCACCACCGCCAGGTAACTGGCAGGGAAGAGTCACTAGCTAAGGTTCAAGTGGCCTAACATATAAACGAAGAATCCTCAGCTGAATAACATAACATTGATGCTTGTTGGCAAATCAATACTTTAGATGCCAGCAGGACAAGACAAAAAAACAATAGCTTAGTAAACAATTTGGTAAATATGATAGACATTATAAACATCATGGTAGATCCCTGTTGCATTTCTCACCTATATTCCTCACCAAGACACAAACATACATGTTTCCATTTGTTCACTAGGTTGATTTAACATGCTAAAGGTGTTAAAGCTTCACAGAGCTACTAGGATGGGGGCAAAAGTTTGTATGTACTGATTCAGGTTGTACTCACCCACAGTGTCTGCCCATCACTTCCAGGATGAAGGTCCTCTGATGACTGCCGTACGACACATTTCATGTTCAGAGTCTGTCCATTACATAAATTTAAAATTTGTTTTGCGCATACCTGTGTGCTGTGGTGGTGATAGCGTCCACTATCTCTGTGATGCGATGCAGAGCAGAGTCTGTCCCGATAGTCATGTCAGTACCACAGAAATCATTATCAATTGACCCCACCATGCCAACGATGTTTAGATGGGAGGAACTCTTGGCCTCGTTTGATGTGATCTTTTCTGGGTGGAGATTAAAATGACAACTCTATCAGATACCGTAACTGGATGGGGCCTTGGGTCGGGCATTAGTTCTAATTTCTCCTGTAATGGAGTCCAGTTTTATTGCCAAGTGTATGTACACATACATGAAATTTAATCTACACATAGCTGTAACACCCCATGTTTTTGCTGTTTGGAACTACATTTTGGTGTGTGGTCTGGTCTCTCACCAGCTTTGAGCAGGTCTGCCAGAAGTACACTCCACTCTGATCTAAACTGGTTGGCACCCGTCAGACTTCCATCACCACCAATCACACATAAGTTGGTAATGCCCAGCTTGATTAAGTTGTAAGCTGCCTTGGTGCGTCCCTCCTTCGTCCGGAAGTCCTGACAGCGAGCGCTACCAATCACAGTCCCACCCTGGCATAAGGGAGGGATTCCATTTCCAAAGAAGAATCACCAGTAGGTACATAGAGGAAAATGAACAAGACTATCTAAGTATAATTATTCCCATTTAGGGCTTATTTATTTATTTAGTCTAGTATAACTGGTTATCTGATGTACAGTATCATCCTGCAGAGAATGGAAGATGGAAAGATTAACACCCTACTTACTGTAACAACTAGTTGATCACAAGTTAAAAACAGGCTAGATATGATAGTGTTCATATAAATGAGCCCTTTCTGTCCTCATTGTTGTTCTCACCATCTGCAGTGTCATTGACACACTCTCCCAGGTAGCAGGACGGATTTGATCTCCACCATCCACCAGACCTTGGTAACCCTGCCAACCACAAACACTAAACAGCATGACATCACATTCTTTAAAAAATTAAATGCAAAGAGGTGTAATAATCCAGGCAATTTTATTCACTGGGATGTGATATGTTGAGACCTGCTGGTAATTCTATTGATAGATGAATCTGAATTTATGTCAGGATGTAGAATAGTCAAGAAAGAATTTGTTGAAGAAAAGCAAATCATTATTAATAAATTGTTTTAGTTATGTTAGGTCAAGGGAAAATGCCCCCTCACACATATACATTGATTTATTTCTGTTTATGTTAACTGGTTTTGGATTGTTGGACAACTGAAGACAGCATATACGGAAAGCTACTGCAACATTCAGTAATTAGGATTTGTATGTACCAATTATATTGGTAATTTAAAGAGAGAGAACGAGAGGGAAAGAAAGGAAAAAAGATAGAAATAAAGATATCTAACAACCAAACAGAAAAGCAAACAAACAAACAAACAACAACTAAAAATTCCGAAGCTGTATTTACCTCATATACAAAGAACACTTTGGCTCCAGTGTAAATTCCCACTCGAACTGTTGCCCTCACGGCAGCATTCATACCTGTAGAGACAGATTTTTGGCCACGTAAGCTGTTATTAATGACAACATAGAGGAGAAAATGACTTGTCACCATATTTAAAAGCTTTTCTTCATGTGCTTGCACACATCCTGCAAAACTTAAATCTGCTCCTGTACATGTGTATTTAACAATGATATACTTTAGATATCATTACGTTTTAATGAACAGTGTTTCAAATGGTTGAATTTTGTATGATTATACTGTTTCTCTTCAAATTTCTTATCTGTTTCTGCACCTGCTAAAACAAATTAATTATTTAAGATCTTTTATCCTTCACAGAGTCATGCATGTGGGATATTGTTGGAACAAATCTCAAATGATTTTGGACCATTCCAGGACAGACATCCTGGACAGGACAGTTTACTAGTTGATCACAGATACAGCAAGCAGCAAGAAAAACTCAACAATTCATGTTGGGAATTTTCTACTTTGGAAGGAAGCCAGATTACCACGTGCAATCTCCACACAGACAAGCTCTAACATCAGATTCAAGCCCAGACTGTTCAGGTGACAGTGCTAACCACCACACTACTATGACACCCTGCAAAATCAAAAACAACATGCGCTTAAAGTAAAGACAGATGCTGAAATAATACCATGGCACCATTTGAATTTTCACTCTAATTTAATTCTGGGTAACTTGTCAGTGATAGTATTTCAGGATAACATGAGGGTCCCTAAACAGCACCAGTGGGTCATTTAAAGGACAGGATGGGGATAGATTAGCTGTTAGGGTGCCAAGAGTATCTCCACTTACAGCTTATAGCAGGAGAGTCTGCTCTAAAAGTGCAGTCCACCAAACCACTTTTCAATACATGACAGAAAGGTCATCGTGCTCCTAAAATTAGTCTAAAGAGATACAGTAATGGAGAGGAAGGATGAGAAAGAAGAGACTTTGTCTAATGTCAGACTAATGTAAGACAGTAATGACATTTCATACTATGGATAGAGAAAGCAAAGTATGAGTCAGCCAGCAGTGCAGTTTTGCATTAGCACACTTGTCCCTGTGTTGAGATGCCCAGAAAAACACACAGATGAGAAGTCCGCTCCTTCACTCGACGGGGTTATGTGAGGTCAATGACACTCATCCCAAAGGTAAAGGGGGGTTAATCTTCATCAAGTTAAAGGTCAGTCTGTCTCAATGATCTCAGGAGGAACGCATGTGGCCATTTTCACTAAGTTGGCATTATTTGAAAGAAAAGTATAGTAAATGAGTTGCAATAGAGAAATAATGAAAGAAAATTTGATAAAAAATGAGAAGAATTGTCAAATTTGATATAGAAAGTAGCAATAAAATCATACACTTTTTTAAAGGGAAGAGATATTTTCACCTTCAGAAAGCAATTTTAATGCTAAACTCAAATGATCTAAACTACAGAGATCTGTAGACTGGAGGCCTTTCTAGATTAAAGAAAACCAACCAATCATTGAGTCTTGTTGAGGCAACAAATGCAATCCTCATTTCTATGTTTCTAATTCACTTCATTCAAATATTTTTTCTTCACGTGTCACTACACCTTGTTATGGAGTGACCAATTAGTGATGATTTCAAGACTAAATCCTCTCAACCTCCTGCTGAGGCAAACAAACAGCAAACATGCTGTGTCTTGGCACTCAACACTCACATACCACACTGGAAAACCTTCAGCTTACCCTGGGCATCACCTCCCGAGGTCAGCACAGCGATAGCCCGACCCGCTCCCATTTTAGTGGGGTCTATAGGAACTGGGTGTGCCATTGTCTTGGAGATAAAGCTGGCTGAAAGACAGAGGCTTGGGTGTAAAAATCCCTTCCACCCCGTTGCACCGCATGGAATACAAGCAGCCTCTTACCTTTAAGTCAGTCTGAGAGTCAAGGAAAGTTATGTTGTAGCAGTTGCAAAAGTGCACAGCTGAAATGCCCCCACCCCTACACACACACACACGCACACACACACACGCACACACGCACGCACGCACGCACGCACGCACGCACGCACACACACACACACACACACACACACACACACAGACGTACTGTGTTCCGAACGGTTCAAAGCACGAACAGAATGCTTGTTTCTTTGAGTGTGTGAAGAGTTTTCAAATTCAGCTCAGGTTCAACAGATGATTTTTAGCAACTGAGAAAGAAAAGGCTTTCAATCTTAACACTCACAACTTATGTAATTAATTTATTCACCTTCAGTCAAATACCTGAAGTACAAGTCATGGGTTACGAGCTAATCCCAGCTGGTGGGGTATAACCTGGATCAGTTGCCAGCGCATTGCTGGGTCAGACATCAAAAAACAAACACTCACGCTCACACTCACACATACGGACAATCAGTGTTTTCAATTCATCTAAGCTACTCTGACTGGTCAACGACTCATGCATTCTGATGAAAGTAAAGCTGTTTGTATAGATTTAGAAAAACAGTGAAACATCACTAGTGATATATAGATGGATGGATGGATGGATGGATGGATGGATGGATGGATGGATGGATGGATGGATGGATGGATGGATGGATGGATGGATAGATAGATAGATAGATAGATAGATAGATAGATAGATAGATAGATAGATAGATAGATAGATAGATAGATAGATAGATAGATAACTAAAATATAAACAGTATAAAATTACCACACCCCCCCACCCCCGCTCCTCCTGAGAGAGTCATTGTACCCCCTGATGGCACCGGGCACGAAGGAGGACCTCAGCCTTTCTGTGGAGGGGCTGTGTGACAGCAGTCTGCCGCTGAAGGGGCTTCTCTGCTGGGAGAAGGTGGTGTGCAGGGGGTGGCTGGTGTTGTTAATGATAGCCTATAGATATACGTAGGATCTATAAAGAAAATGAATATAATGTATTGCTGTACATTTATCTATAACAGCTTTAGTAAAGCGATGTGTTCCGTTCCGTAGAAGTCACATCTGTTTTAGAGAAAACACACACCTCTTTAGCACAACATATCAGCACAATATAGATGATATTGACACATGTGAATACCACCACACAGGCATCTACATATAGAGTACCATGTCTGGAGACCCTCCGTTACAACTAGTGCATTCTGGGAGATGCTGCCTATACTGAGTTGGCTGATTTACAGGAATGGTATTAAGCCTCTCCAGGTGAAGTAGTGTTCTCTAAACCAGTCAGGATTTCTTTTTTCCATCACTCTTCTGGTATAATTTGTAATTACAGATAAATTAAGCTCAGAAAATAGAGGGAGAGTCATCTTTTTACTAGCTCGCTAGGGTTAAGGCAGTCCCTTGGAAGCTGAATGAGGTGATATCATTGTGATCTCTGCTGGCTCTTTGTATGCAAGGAATCATGGGTACTGCAAGAGTACTTTTCTTCAGCACCCCTCTGTTTGTGGCAAAAATGTCAGGCTCTTCTTCCTCCGCAGCTGCTGACGTCACTCCCTCTTGGATTCAGCTTTATGTGTTAAGGAGCACGCCTGGTTGTCGCTGTCACTCTTGTCGAGGTTGGTGAGAAGCTTGCTGAACTTACGCAGCTGCTCACTGGCTGTCGGGTTAGTTTCACATTCACACTACTTAGAGCTTATCTCCTGGATTTCTGTTGTCACCTTGTGTATTTTTGAATTTTACGCAAAAGGTGATTGCGTTCAGTTTTCTTCTCTGCATCTGGGTCCTGGCTCTCTGTGAACATTATTCTGCTTGTAATTAGCCATTATACTTACTAACACTCTCTATTCTTTGAAAGTGGATATGGAGGTAAAAGGTTATCCGGCAAAATGGCACCATGATTTTTTGATACTTTGATATTTCAACATTATCTGGTAAAAATCCAAAGAGACAAGTTGCAAGGTTTTTGTTTAGGTATATTCCACACATCTTACTCAAACAAGAAAATATTTCATCCCATGGTACTCATTTCATCACACTCATTTAACATACAACTAACATAAAATAGAATATAATATATTACAATATATGATATAACCAGAGTTACAACTTTTTTATTAATGATATAAAGCCAAGATATCTTCTGGAAATTTGTTATTTTTTCCTCTACCCATGTTCTTAGGCCATCCAGTTTTAGTCGCTGTACACTCAACACACAAAAATTTTGATTAAAAAATAATGACCTTGATTATAGGCTTATTTTTAATTTATGAGTAATTGTAAATTCCTTTAACCTTTTAAATGTCTCCTTCACAAGCAGATGCACTCTAGATTGGTTGACTACTATCCATCTACTATACTGTATGTTTGGAATTATAAATTGGATGGGTATTTAAAAAAACACTGTAGCACACCCTGATTTGACTATGAGCCTGTGTGTACCTGTGCGGTGTTTAAATCAACTCAGAAAACTAACGAAATCTGCAAAAAAACCCACTAATTTTTTAAAAGTAGAAATGCAAATCAAATAATCATTGTGACTTCGGAGACAGAGAGCAGCTTTTGTTTTGTGCAGCTCGCGGGAGATGCTGTCTGAATACAGAGTTTTCTATAAGATATAAGGACCTTCCTTCCTTTCACCTTCAAAAATAACAACTGTACAGACCTAAATTAAAAAATGGAATCAAAAACACACACAGGCACAAAGACCATCAATGTATGACTACCTTGACCTTTCTTTTGCAGCCATAACAGCAGACAGGTTAGCAATATGAGGGAAGCGAGTGATTGGGACACCAGATCCTACATAATGCCGCTCTTCCTAACCATTCTGCATCTGATGTTTTAAAAGTGTTAATATCATTACTCCATCTTGGACTGGTGACCTTTATCATTAAAGCATGATGGGTAATCAGCTACAACCCACCAGTGTCCCAGCCTAATGAGGGTTGTGTTTAGAAAATGACATCTGCATATAAGTGTGTGGTCTAAGATCGTTTCATTTTACAGTATGATTAAATTAGTTTATTTTATGCAAAATATTATACTATTCTCTGTGATCGCCATGCATTGTACAGCCGTGGCAAAACATTTTGAGAATGTCAGTATTGTATTGGTTTCACAAAATATTTTTTGTCAGATGTTACTGAAGTATAATTACAAGCATTTCATAAGGGTCAAAAGCTTGTATTGACAGTTACATTAAGTTTATGCAGAGTCAATATTTGCAATGCTGACCCTTCTTTTTCAAGACTTGTCCTCGTCAACACTCTGACTTATCGCGGGATAATCACTGACAGGATGTCAGCTGGTCCTTCTGAAATGCAGTGGAAATGCTTTTTTTTTGGGGGGGGGGTTAAGTTCATTTTCATGGTAAAGAGGGACTTTGCAAGTAACTGCAATTCATCTGATCACTGGAGTATGTACATGTAAATTGCCATCGTAAAAAATGAGGCTGCATATTTTTGCCATTCACAAAACTTTTGGGTACGGTGTACATGGCAGATTTGATGTTATACAGGATGTGCACTTTAAGTACATTACACTGCAAGTGAATTAAAAATAGCGGTGCATTGTTTTTCTATATAGTTATGGAAAAATATAGGCCTACTAAACTACAGTACATACTTATAATAGATAGTGGGTGTGTGTGTTCCTCACATAGTTGCCAAAATTACACTAAAAGATTTTTTTTTTAAGATTGCAAAGAACCTTGTCATTTCTTTTTGTGTCATTAACTTTTCTTTTGTTATCTTACATCTCAGTATATCTTGGTGCTAATGTAGCCAGGAGTTCACTTTCAATTAGTAATTGTTATCTTATATAAAATAATGTATAGATAATGTAATCACATAACACACTGAAATAACTTTAAAAGGCCACAGGGGTGAATCATCACCTCTTTGTTCTTAAAAACCTTTCTTATTTATGATCAGTTTTGTGCAGAGAGTAAGTTCAGCTGTAATGCAGCTGTGCTGCTGGAGTCACCCTCATGCCAGAACAGACACAGACTACAGGATCCTGGCATGTAAAGAACACGGTCACACACACACACACACACACACACACACACACACACACACACACACACACACACACACACACACACACACACACACACACACACACACACACACGCACGCACGCACGCACGCACGCACACACACACACACACACACACACACACATTTAAGCCAGTACACACTCTCTCAGTATATTTATTAATGAAGTTGTATTGATTGAACCTCTATCTTAAGAATTAGAACAATTAAACAAACCCAGGTCCTAAATTAGATCTAGAAGTTGTATCCACAAATTCCACTTGAAATGTAGGAACTGGTCACATGTCTCATCACTCAGTGTCTAAATTTCATCTGGGAATAAAATAATTTGCTCTTGATTTGACTCATTGGCTAAATGCATCCCTGAATGTCACAACTCCAGAGCTTTCCATATAATGCTACACTTCCCAACCAGGAAAATGTCCTATGTGACATACATCACTGTTTGGCAGGAACTTACCTCTGGAGGCGTTGCTGGTCCTTTGTACAGCATCTTCTAACACTCGTGTTTAGAACAACACATAGCCCTCTCCTGAGGCATTCCCCGATCAATAGCACCGTTTCCAGGTAATCTCTCCTCATGTCTTCCCGGACATTATTAATGTTCGCACAACCCGTAATAAACCATATGGATCAATACAACAGTAGTTCAACACAAATGCCTCCACCTCAGCTAATGGTGCAAAATGTGGGTAAGATATAATAATTTTAAATTTCAGTCTTCTTGTCTTGTGAAATACATGTTATATCAGTCTGTGTGAAAGAGAGTGGGATTGTTTTAGTAGAAAATAATATGTCATATGGCAACTTAATTCTTAGTAATTACACAGTTGTAATTAATTAAAATTTGCTTGAATAAATTGCTCTGACATTTAGAGTTATGAAGCTGCACCTTTTAGATGATCTCACAAAACCTTTTTCTGTTGCAATGGTGTTTTTCTCTATTAATTTATGAACTTGTTTACCTGTAATAGATCAATAAAGTCAATTTATTTTCATAAATTTAAACTTAGTAGAGTGACATACAGCAGTTACAACCAACTGAAATTGAGGTCACAGAAAGAGAGAATGATCGTACTGGGATGTCCCTGTGCCCAAATTCAATCTATAATAAAATGAAATAAAATAAAATAAAATGGAAATGCTAACTTCTCTATAAACATTTACAGGAAATTGTCAATCTTCAGTGAAAGTAAAATGAATACAGGCAGTTTGAATATGTCAGTTGTTACAAAATTCTAAGATAATGACTTCCAAAAAATAATAATATTTAGGATGCACAATAAAATTTGAAAGAGTTTACTTGGATTAAAATCAGATGCTGAATGCTAATTTCAAAATATAATTCTAAATAAAATAAATGTTGATACTTCAAGGACAAATTCTGTATAGTTTGAAATACTGCAGTTCATTCTGAACAGGCGTTACCTTAGTGGGTAAATGACCTGACTGAACTCAGCCAACAGGTGGCAGCAAGATCTGATCTTTCTCATCGCTGTGTTTACCAGACTTAGAGACACATACAAAGTCATGGCCTAATAAATCAAGCCCTGAAAGTGTCAGTGCAAATTTTGCTAGATTTTATTGGACTTTAATCATCCCAATGAATGTTTTAATAGGCTGATATTTCAGAGAGAGAATGGCAATACAGTGATAAATTGTGTAGGGAGTACTGCCCCCCTTTCCAGCTTTACCTCTCTCCCTCTTCGGCCTTTTTCGCTGCAGAGAATCACTAATGTAGACTTGTACAGCTATTTGTCCACTCATAGACGTATGAAACTCTTGTGTTTTACACTTACATTATCTATATTTTAGAATAGACAGACTAACCAGTAATTGGCACGAGGAGAAAGAAGATCTGCTGATCTAACATTCCAGTATCGCTCAACCTTTCTGCTGTCAACTTTATTTTTTCATCATGTTTCCCTTTCTTGCTCTTTATTCTAAAGGTCTTTATATATTCTTCAGGTTGGGTCGACAGGCTCCACCTTACTTTTAAGCCTCCCAAAACCATTTAACATGCCTTTACCCCTCCTCCTCTCTCTGAGGATTGCTCCATTTCTCCATTTGTCACTTACTATCCCTCTTTCCTATTATGCACATATCTTAATCGGTCCATTTTCCTCCATCCTCAAATTCGTTCGTAGCCTGTTTTCTCCCCTAGTTGTTCATTTGACCTTCAGTTCCCTGGATTCATTACTCTGCCCAATTTATGTATTTCTTCCCTGTTTTCCTGACTGTAAGGTGGTAATGGAATGCAAAATCAACATGGCTCTGACATTTTGGGTATGAAACATCCTCCCCCCCGGCTCTGTCTCGCATATAGTGTTGTCCTCTGCTGGCATGGATGTATGATGTGTGTTATGGTTCTTTTAATAAGGACATGGATTCGAGAATGGAGGAAGCTGGGGGCTGTAATTAAAGACTGAAGGATCTTTGTGAATAAGAAGGGAGGGGACTTAAAATGCTGGCTATCTGTTGCCTGAACAATAAATCAAGCTGCTCCTTTAACCGCCCTCAAGAAGATAGCGCAATAGAGCATTTGGCCCCCCTCTTTGCAAAAGCAATTCCGTCATGTCTTGTTAGCTCATTCGTCTTCATCAGTACCTGTGGGAGGTTCAGACTGGCCCCCCAAACTCACCTCTCGCCCCCCTCCACAATGCCAGGCATCATTGATCAAGAGGAGAACCAGCTTGTGCATCAACATGGACATGGGTGTCATATCATTCTCACAGACACCCACAAACTGAACATCTTCAGGCTCCACAGTACACGCAAACACACGCCCACAGTTCCAGCTGAGGTGGCGAACATTTAAACCAGTGTTAGTTTGGCCAGCAAATTTGGATACCACAGTAATATTATTAATGGACGCATGATTAACAAAGACACACAGTACACTAATGGCAGTCAGGCCCAATGAAGGGATGACTAATTAATGAGACATTTCCTACAAGACTTATTGATATGTTAATTTGCAGTCATATAAATCACAGTCCTAATTGTCCTGCCGTCAGATAATAAGATTTTCATTACATATAATGATGAATTGTTAAGACAGCTGAATTGAACCATGAATAATTGTTTGGTTTTCTGAAAACAGAGCAACACTAAAAGAAAATATTTAACAATGTTATTTACTGTTTTTTTTCTCACATAAGAATTAATTTGGTACATTTTGAATCTCCTTTATTTGGTGAGATATTTCTTTCTCTTTTAATCTAACAGCCTCTTTTTTCCTTTAATACCTCAGGATAAATATGTGCATTAATATTTCTGGAAAATAACTACTCTAAACTAAGACAAATAAAAGGAGAGTTGAGCACACTAATTACTTTGTTTGTTTTTTTCACACTTGCTCCATCCCAGTATGAGCAATATATTTTTACAGCTATGCAACTTTCTTCTACATGTTTACCTCTTGAACCTTGATTTCTACAGTAATCACACAGGTTTTATAAGAAAACTGTGGTCAATAGATTGAGGGTGATTAATAGCCACATAAATTACAGTATTAACTCTTGTCATATATACCAAAGTGTATCCTTGATCAACCTTCAGTGCTCCATTGTTTTTAAGTCATCTGTTACACAAAGACTGTGACATTACTATGACACTGATAGACAACTGATTGTCAGCTGTAATGTCATTTATCCTCTAAATAGCTGCCACAAAGATTTAAAATATTATAATAAAGATTTGATCATATTTTTAAGTGAAAAAATGAGACCAAAGAGCCTTTGAAGTATAATTGTATCTAAATATGCAAATAATGTTCTAGAATATTCTAGAAATTGCAAAATTTTGATATTTTATACTTCCAATCACAATTGGGAGGGAAATACCTTTCTTAATATTATTTATTGAACAGCTTTTGTTACCAGGTGTAAATTTTGTTTGGAAAATACAAAGGCTAATCTGTTTGGAAAATATGTATTATTGACTAAAATATCCAACATTAAATAAGGTGTTAAAATTTTCTTAATTGGGAAAACTTTGAAATGCTTCTTACGTGTTACTTAATAAACTACTATGTTTTAATACTTATTATCAATGTTAAATTTCACTGAAAAGAATCTGAAACTGGAACTTGAGAAACTGCATTTCTTAAGCTGAGACAGTTTAATGAAGAAATTTGATCTTGAGTTAAGTTTTTTTCCTCCTACACTAAAGGTTCACACAGTGTAGTCATTACTTGTTCCACACAGTCACAAAAGTTTCCAACTTTGTCGCCATAAATAGAGGGGCTTGATCTGAATGGTTTGTCATTAGTGGCTTGGTGGTGACGGGGACTAATAATGCAGAGGAACAATGGATGTATGTGAATATATATGTACATTATATACTCCCACACAACAAAGAGAGACGAGAGAGGTGATTTAATCTTTTGTCACTGGCTACAAGACATTCACATGTCTTGAAATATTTGCTTTACTTGATAAAACAACACAGAAAAAGGGGGCTTCAAATGAAGCAAACCACTGAGCAGAGTCTCACCAGACGGCCATTAATGACTGTTTAGTTCCCAGTATGTTAATATACAGGGGCAATTTGTCAAAAAAACAGAGCACAGGTTTTTGTTGTTTTTATGTCGTGGGAAAAATCAGGAATGAGTACATCAGAGGGACAGCACATGTTAGAGGTTTTGGAGATAAAGTCAGAGAGGCCAGACTGAGATGGATTGGACATGTCCAGAGGAGAGATAGTGAATATATTGGTAGGAGGATGCTGAGTTTTGAACTGCCAGGCAGGAGGCCTAGAGGAAGACCAAAGAGGAGGTTTATGGATGTAGTGAAAGAGGACATGAAGATAGTTGGTGTGAGAGAAGAGGATGCAGAAGACAGGGTTAGATGGAGGCAATTCATTCACCGCGCGACCCCTAGAGGGAAAAGCCGAAAGGAAAAGAAGAAGATATCGTGGGAAAATAAGCAATCAACAGGCATAATTCTTTTGTAGGTTAATGGTAGGTCCTATGAGCTTCCCCTATGAACTTTTCGTGTTAAGTTTCTGCCCTAAACGATTAACGGTTTTTTGACTGTTGACGACTAAACTCTGAATGTTTTATTATTTGATGTTAACCATTGGTCGAGTTCACAGAGAAACGTATTGGAAATAAAACAGAGTAATCAAGCATAAAGTGGTGTGTTGCATTTGATTACGAGGAAGTTTATCAGAGCGTCATTCACTTAAGTGTGGTGGAATACCTCAGTGGCTTAAAGCTTGATTTAGCATCCCCCCCAGGATAAAATTCATTCAGCAAAAAATTGCACATTAATATATAATATAAGGTGGTCATTTCCATTTCTGTTTTCTCATACTTCTCCTGCGTAAGTAATGTTAACAAAAATACAGTATAACTGTATTTTCTATAAAAAATATAAAATACACTTATATTTTCTACAGAATAATCTCTCCAACCTCAAACACTGAGCCTTCGTGTCATGATTCAATCAATTAGGGAGTTTGGGACTCTGATATTTAAGAATGTTAAGCATTCAGCTCATAAGACACACAAAGATAACAGCTGTCTATCACTGCCTTCCTCTGTCACAATGCAACCCAAGCACTTAATTGACAGCTGCCAATGCAGCTGATGGGAGCTGACTGAAGGGGTCAGTCGTGGTACCAGAGGGATCCCGTGAGAGGATGATGGAAGCAGACAAGGTCTGATGTGGTCCACTGGCTTCTCCTTTGTTTCACCCTGAAGGGACAGGCATCACAGAGAAACACAGGGAGGCAGTGAGAGGGGGGATTAGAGGCACCCTTGCTTACTACATTGTTTGACAAGAGACCAATTTGTCAAGGGACAGCTATAGCCATACACAGATGGACGCTCCCATTATTAAATCTGAGAGCTTAGACTTTAATGTCCCCAAAATATCTGTCCGTCCATTTGTCTAATTAACAGAAGTTTGATGGGGAAAGATGATAGAAAGAGACAAATACATTAAGTAATAAGTTAGGAGATATTTCCTGTCCCCCTCCTTGAGTCGTCACCGTATCATGGTGGAGGGGTTTATGTGTCCCAATGATCCTAGGAGCTAAGTTGTCTGGGGCTTTGTGCCCCTGGCAGGGTCACCGCTGATAAACAGGTCCTAGGTGAGGGACCAGACAAAGGACGGCTCAGAAACCCCTAATGATGAGTACGAACAATGGAACACGTTTTCCCTTGCCCAGACTTGGGTCATCTGGGCCCCCCTCTGGAGCCAGGCTTGGAGATGGGGCTCGAAGGCGAATGCCTGGTGGTCGGGCCTGCACCCATGGGGCCCGGTCGGGCCCAGCCCGAAAGGACAAACCTGGGTCCCCCTTCCCATGGGCTCACCACCTGTGGGAGGGGCCATAGGGGTCGTGTGCACTGTGAGCTGGGCGGTGGCCGAAGGCGGGGACCTTGGCGATCAGAAGCTGGCTCTTGGGACGTGGAATGTCACCTCTGTGGCAAGGAAAGAGCCCGAGCTGGTGTGTGAGGTCAAGAAGTTCCGACTAGATATAGTCGGGCTCACCTCCACACACAGCTTGGGCTCTGGTACCAGTCCTCTCCTGAGGGGTTGGACTCTCTTCCACTCTGGAGTTGCCCATGGTGACAGAAGCCGAGCAGGTCTGGATATACTCATAGCCCCCCGGCTTAGCGCCTGTACGTTGGGGTTCACCCCGGTGGACGAGAGGGTAGCCTCCCTCCGCCTTCGGGTGGGGGGACGGGTCCTGACTGTTGTCTGTGCTTATGCACCAAACAGCAGTTCAGAGTATCCACCCTTTTTGGAGTCCTTGGAGGGGGTGCTGGAGAGCGCTCCCATTGGGGACTCCATCGTTCTGCTGGGGGACTTCAACGCTCACTTCACTGTCACTGCCCCCCCGATCAGAACCCGAGTGGTGTTCAGTTATTGGAATTCTGTGCTCGTCACGGACTGTCTGTAATGAACACCATGCTCGGACATAAGGTCGTCCATATGTGCACTTGGCACCAGGACACCCTAGGCCGCAGTTCGATGATCGACTTTGTGGTCGTGTCATCAGACTTGCGGCCGCATGTCTCGGTCACTCGGGTGAAGAGAGGGGCGGAGCTGTCAACTGATCACCACCTGGTGGTGTGTTGGCTCCGATGGTGGGGGAAGATGCCGGTCCGACTTGGCAGACCAAAACGTATTGTGGGGGTCTGCTCGGAACGCCTGGCGGAATCCCCTGTCAGAAGGAGTTTCAACTCCCACCTCCGGCAGGATTTCAACCACGTTCCGGGGGAGGCAGGGGACATTGAGTCTGAGTGGACCATGTTCCGCGCCTCCATTGTCGAAGCGGCCGACCGCAGCTGTGGCCGTAAGGTGGTTGGTACCTGTCATGGCGGCAACCCCAGAACCCGCTGGTGGACATCGGCGGTAAGGGATGCCGTCAAGCTGAAGAAGGAGTCCTGTCGGGCCTTTTTGGCCTGTGGGACTCCTGAGGCAGCGGATGGGTACCGGCTGGCCAAGCGGAATGCAGCTTTGGTGGTTGCTGAGACAAAAACTCGGGCGTGGGAGGAGTTCGGTGAGGCCTTGGAGAATGACTTCCAGACGGCTTTGAGGAGATTTTGGTCCACCATCAGACATCTCAGGAGGGGTAAGCAGTGCAGCATCAACACTGTGTATAGTGGGGATGGGGCGCTGCTGACCTCAACTAGGGACATTGTGACTCGGTGGGGAGAATACTTCGAAGACCTCCTTAATTCCGGCGACACGCCTTCCTGTGAGGAAGCAGAGTCTGGGTTCTCTGAGACGGGCTCTCCTATCTCTGGGGTTGAGGTCAACGAGGTGGTTAAAAAGCTCGGGAAGTTGAATCTTGGATTCAGGAGGAGAAGTGTGGTTTTCGTCCTGGCTGTGGAACAGTGGACCAGCTCTACACCCTACGCAGGGTCCTTGAGGGGGCATGGGAGTTCACCCTACCAGTCTACATCGGTTTTGTGGACTTGGAGAAGGCGTTCGACCGTGTTCCTCGGGGGTTCTGTGGGGGGTGCTTCGGGAGTATGGGGTACCGAACCCTTTGATAAGGGCTGTTCGGTCCCTGTACGACCGATATCAGAGTTTGGTCCGCATTGCTGGCAGTAAGTCGGAGTCCTTTCCATTGAGGGTTAGACTCCGCCAAGGCTGCCCTTTGTCACCGATTCTGTTCATAACTTTTATGGCCAGAATATCTAGGCGCAGCCAAGGCGTTGAGGGTGTCCAGTTTGGTGGCCTCAGTATTGCGTCTCTGCTTTTTGCAGATGACGTGGTACTGTTGGCTTCATCAAGCCGTGATTTCCAACTCTCACTAGAGCGGTTCGCAGCTGAGTGTGAAGTGGTTGGGATGAGAATCAGCACCTCTAAATCTGAGACCATGGTCCTCAGTCGGAAAAGGTTGGAGTGCCCTCTCCAGGTTGGGGATGAGATCCTGCCCCAAGTGGAGGAGTTCAAGTATTTCAGGGTCTTGTTCATGAGTGAGGGTATGATGGAACGGGAGATCGACAGGCGGATCGGTGCAGCGTCTGCAGTGATGCGGACTCTGTATCGGTCCGTTGTGGTGAAGAGGAAGCTGAGCCGAAAGGCAAAGCTCTCAATTTACCGGTCGATCTACATTCCTGCCCTCACCTATGGTCACAAGCTGTGGGTCGTGACTGAAAGAACGAGATCCCGGATACAAATGGCCGAAATGAGTTTCCTTCGCAGGGTGTCCGGGCTCTCCCTTAGAGATAGGGTGAAAAGTTCGGTCATTCGGGAGGGACTCGGAGTCGAGCCGCTGCTCCTCCGCATCGAGAGGAGCCAGATGAGGTGGCTCGGGCATCTAGTTAAGATGCCTCCTGGACGCCTCCCTGGTGAGGTGTTCCGGGCATGTCCTACCGGGAGGAGGCCCCAGGAACGACCCAGGACACGGTGGAGAGATTATGTCTCCCGGCTGGCCTGGGAACGCCATGGGATTCTCCCGGAGGAGCTGGACGAAGTGGCTAGGGAGAGGGAAGTCTGGGCTTCCCTGCTTAAGCTGCTGCTCCCGCGACCCAACCCCGGATAAGTGGAGGAAGATGGATGGATGGATGGATGGATGAATGGATGGATATTTCCTGTCCTTGCTCTTGCCCAATAAATGCAAACAAGGGTAAGACAGTGAGAGAAATTAAAGGAGAAGCTACATGGTGGGAGATGTACAAGTGTGCTCTATGAGTAAAACTGAATTTTGACCAGAGAAGAGATTCTATTGTAGTCGGAGAAATAAAAAGAGGCTGTATGCATAATAAAGATGAAGGAGGAAAGCTGTGAGTGGTCGTCGTTTCATGCTAAACAAACCCTTCAACATGGCTGCTGGTCTATCATGCTCACAATCACACACACATGCACATGCACTCTCAATTTCATTCTTCTGCAGACTAACTGATCCTCTGTCCTCAGGGAGGTGTTAGCCTGGAGGAATCTGAAAGGCTTTGTCTGGACACCAAAGTGAGGGCAGTCATAATTCTCTTCTCTTTCTCTCCCACTCTGACCTAACACACACACACACACACATGCGCGCACGCACACACACACACATACACGCACACACACACACACACACGCACGCAACCACGCACGCACTCACGCACGCACGCAGGCACGCACGCACACACACACACACACACACACACACACACACACACACACACACACACACACACACACACACACACACCAATCCACCCACATACAGAGGTGACTGTTATACCCAATACAGCACAGATGAATGTGTAACAATGACTGTTGTCACCATGGTAGTCAGCTCTCATGTCAATTCCAGCTATAATCCCTCTGCTCTTTTCAGTAAGCCAGAGTCCACAAACATCACTGCAAAACAAAGGATACCAGCAGAGGTCAGATAGGTAAAACACGGTCATCCAATTATTGATTGTAAAGGTAAACATTTGAAGGTAACAGTGAGTGGACAAACATTACTTGATAACACGACGCGAGGTGGTAGTAATATCAACAGAACTGAGGTCAGATTCACATATTAACAGGTATTAATATGGAAATGGAAAATTAAAGTGTAGAAGGAGATGATCAATCCATGACAGTAGGTCAAATGATATTTATAGGACCGTAACTAGAGGCCAGCCTTAACAATATGCTTTATTATAAAATAAAGTTGTAAGACTCCACCTACATGTAGTGAGGATTTGTATGTGAATAGAAGGACTGTAAATTTTAATCTTGATTTTGCAGTGTCAGGGTTTGGCTAAGAAAATAGAACCACAAGTGGGACCCAGAACAGAGGAAGGTTGAACAATTCTGCTGAAGACTATAAAATGGAGGGCATTGGTTGTCTTGAATGTTCAACAAGTCCTGAGTTGATGTCTCCAGGTGAATTCTGAGCAGAGATGGCCAGTGGGCTGACAAAGAGAACCAACAAATGTCTAGGGTACAGGGAAAACAGGGTTTAGGGGCTTAAAGAGTGCAAGTGCGATGCTACTACATTAGCAAACTGACTGATCTGACGAAATCAGGTATAACTAGAGCCAATGCAGTCACAGACTGCAACATCCCGTGGCACCCCTGAATTCAAAATTTTACCCTGACCTATTTGCATAGGTCAAAGCACTAGCTTCGATCTATGGCATTACTCAAGCTGGCCTTCTCATCTTTCTATCTTATCCGGTTCCTGAGTGTACAAAAGTTGAAATTTGACCTTTACCTAGCTTTCTCAAGGTCAAGGGCATCATCTCATAATCATTCCCTTTGTCGCCTGAGTAATGTGCTTTTTGTTTCATCTTTCTATCTGCAACGGTTGTGAAGATATTTGGTGGACTAACGGACAAACGGACAAACACTGACAATTACAATACAGTGCGCATTTGGACATCAACACTCACGACTACACCTCGTTGTGGCTTTTTGGTAGGCAGTCACGTGTTACCGTACGCACATTCTATTGGCTGACGGGATCTGAAGGTGTGCTCAGTTCCATGACTCTCAGACTTATGTCAGACACAAAATTGCTTTAAACAGTCGATAAGAGTGTGTGAAAAGGTAATACAGATAGAAGGTGGTTTAATATCAGTATGGGGAGGGTTCATAAACGTTTAAATTACCGTAAATAAAAAGATAAATAATTCGTTGCTCAATCGCGGAATTCGTCAATCGCGTGTGGTTCCTGGAACGCATTAACCGCAGAGAGGGAGGGCACACTTTACATCACCGCTCTGAAGCGGGATATAAAAACTGCAGAAAGTTGATTGGAAGATGAAGAACCAGTGTTCCCATGGCCAGAGATACACACTACATAAATAGGCAGAGAAAGAGAGGGATGCACAGGGTGGAGCAGAGATACATCACGGCAACATAAACCAGTGCAGAGAAGCTAACATGCTAGCACTGGTCAGTTGATGCCAATAAAGACTTTCTATTCTATTCTATAAATTGTATGACACTAACATGACAACTATGCTGTTTTCTAATAGTGTCATTTAATCTGAGCATATAACGGTTAATAATATTGGTATTGTGAGTACTGAACCTTGTGGAATTCTGTACCTATATTTGGGGTGCTTTGAAGATTCATTGCACAAATGAACATGCACAAATGAGATGATTTAGATAAACAGGTCTTAAACGTGCTTTTTGCAAGCCCATTTGATGCCATATAAATGTTATGGGCTTTGTAATGGAATGGAATGAACACAAATATTTAGTGTTAGAGGCAACATATCTAGAGTGAGCAGAACTGGTCCAATAACAGAATGAAGAGATTGTGAGGAGTCTGTGTTTCTGGATCGATATCGGAAACTCTGATACCATATTCAGCCCGGAGGCCTATCAGAGAGAATGTCAACAGTCTCTACTGAGATATCCCAACAAACACATGTACGCTTAACCGCACGTACTCCTATACAGACACACACACCCGTTCGCATACCAACGGCACACCCCTACACACATACACAAACTCGGAGAGTCCCCTTTTTCTCTATTCATTATTAACAAGCTCGGCGGGCCTCATTAGCAGCAGGCCACACAATACTGCTTCCACAAACAAAACAAAGCGCTCCACAACAGTAATTGCCTTCTTCCTCCATGGCTACACCTCTAAACCTCCTTCATCAGTTGACACCTGCTGTGGAGAAATTTAACAGGGCACATATTGACACATACTCTGACTAGATTCTCCCACAGGACCTAAATTTTGGTCAGTCTTTACAGTTTTGTTGTTTATTTCTGAAGTCAGTCTGACAATTACTAAAGCATTAACTGAAAAATCCAGAATGATTGACTTTGAATGATAAGCAAGCACATTCGTTCTCCAGGAATCCGTCAAATATGTTACTGGTTGTGCTCAGGACGATACTTGTGCGTCGTAAATATTTATTCATTCATTCATCTTCTTGAAGATGAAATGACAGGTAAGTAACGGGGTACACCCGAGATAAGACGCCATATGAAAGAGAAACACAATCATTCACACAGAGGTTCACGCTTACATAGTGATCAATTTACCTAAAAAGCCGGTGGGAAGAAGTTGGAGAACAGGATCAGAACACACAAAGACATGAGAACATAGAAACTCTGCACAGGAAAGTCAGAATCAAACCCGGGACCTTTGTGCTGTTGAGCAACAGCAACCAATTGTGCCACCGTGCTGCCTTCATACATCTTCAATTCTTCTTTAACTTCATTCTTTAAACTACAATTTTCTTTCTTGAATCGCTCATCATTTGCACTGTGCTTGCTTATGTTTCAAAGATAAAATAAAGTGTGAAGTAAGAGGAAGGGGAAAAGGAGGAGTGGGACGAATGAGAGACAGCAAGGAAAGAGCAAAATAGGTAAAATAGACAGAAGGGATGCTCCACTGCTTGGCTGACACACATGAGGTCTCTGCAGACTGAGAGGATGCTAGGAAAGTAAGGGGAAAAAAATAGAGAGCTGTGTGGCGTGGTGAGCAGAATCCAACTCCCTCCTTCTTCACTTCAAGCCTCTGCCTCCCTCCACCCCCACCGTGGAACTGTATGCTTGGTTTCTTCTGATTTCTTTAACATTCCTCCCCATCCTCCTCTAAAGCCTGGGAGAGGACTGATGCAGACAGAAGGGCTTGTCATAGTGGCAGGCCTAGGTCCAGGCAGAGTGTGTGTTTGTGTGTGTGTGTGTGTGTGTGTGTGTGTGTTAACATGTGGAATATATATATATATATATATATATATATATATATATATATATATATATATATATATATATATATATATATATATATATATATATATATATATATATATATATATATTTCTGAAGTCAGTCTCTCTCTCTCTCGCTCTCTCTCTCTCTCTATATATATATATATATATATATGTATGTGTATATATATATATATATATCAGTCAATCCATCAATCTATTTTTTATTTTATTTGTACTGTATAGGGCTTAGTCACATCAGCAGACATTTCAAAGCACTTTAATAGAGACAGAAACCCAACAGGAACCTCCAGAGCAAGCATAAGTGACAGCGATGGAGAAAAACTCCCCCATTGAGGAAGAAACTCTGGGCAGGACCCAGACTCTGGAGGGCGGCCATCCACCTTGACCAGCTGATTGCGAAGGTGTGCATGAAATCTTTGTGTAGGTATTTGGGTTCACAAAGCTTTACTTAAAAGACCATGCTGTTGATTAATTATTGAAAAGGGACTTACATTTGCAATGTAAATTTTTATTAATATCTAAAAAACCCAAAATGAACAAAGTGTCACTTCCCTAATCTATGTGTGTATATAGGTATGTACATACATAAATGTACAGTACTATATGGATGTATGTATACACACCCACACACACACGCACAAATACGGTATATGTACACCACATACTGCATGTGTCTGTGGTGGTATGTATGATTATACATGTGCTGTGTGAGTGTGTGTGTGTGTGTGTTAGTGTGTGTGTGTATGTGTGTGTAAGTGTGTGTGTGTGTGTGTGTGTGTGTGTGTGTGTGTGTGTGTGTGTGTGTGTGTGTTGTGTGTCTGTGCGTGTGCGTGTGCGTGGCTTGTCAGTGTAAGTGAACACGAGATCTTAGCTGGTGGACACTGTAGGGAAAAAAGACCCCTGTGATTTGTGGAAGCTTAAAAACTCACACCAGAGATTTCAACTGGACGCACACATCCTCTGCCAACTATCTTCTCTCCAATATCTATAAATTATTCACCAAGCCTCGACTGACAGGGCAGAGAACCTAATGAGAAAAAGGTTGCAGGGAAACACTCAGCCGTGTCAGTGTGTGACTGTGAGTGTGTTTAAAGTGTAAATACGCACCGTGTCATTACATATGTAGAGGCTGCGTTATCCAATGCGTGTGTCGGTGTGAGGGCTGTGTACAGAGGAACTAATTAGCATCAGTGCCACTGGACAAGTCGAATGATTAAGTTTCTCTGTGTAATTAAGTCATTGTAGAATAGGTGAAATTCAATTACATCTTTAACACTCGTTGTCTTTTATGCGGTAGATAATGCTGACAAGTAGGAGTTGGCAAAACAATTTCTTTTGCTTTTACATAAATGCATATTTTAAGAATTCATTCTTTCCAATGAATATATATATATATATATATATATATATATATATATATATATATATATACTGTATAATATTTGTTTTTCTACCTAAATAATTTAGTTTTTGGTATCATTCAACAATACAGTAAGCCCTCACAAACTCACAAGACACTGCATAACAAGAACAAAAAATATAACGACACAGGAAGAAACAAATTTATACACCTACACCGTACATACAGGGACAGTGAAGCCACAAGAGTTAGCATAATGGAGTACATAAAGTATCGCTTCCTTTTCAATTATTTTCTGAGTAAAAATAGGTTGAATGATTACTGTACTTTATACTCATTTTGCATTATGTGATTATGCTAATTAAATGGAAAACATCCAGAAATGGAGAATGCCTTGATTTATTTTGAGCCACACCCAGCTTTAATAAACTGGATCTTATGCCCATTTAATGTTTGAGAATATTTTGAAATAGAAACCTTGCAGGGAATTAGCTATTAAGTGGTTTGCTTAAGTTTTTTCAGTTATATCATGGCAGGAGTACTTCATCAGTACCAAGGTTTTCCTATCACGTATGAGACAGGCCAATCGTGTGCAACCTCAAGCAGTCAGGCTCCAACCTCAGCTGGTGTAACACAAAAGGAAAATGCTGTACAAGCCATTTGATGGACAGAATATTCACTGAAAAGAAAACAGACTGTACTTATCTTATCTCCTAATGTGTTTAAACAAAAATAGAAACTTCAGTTAGGCTTAATTTTTAAACTACAATTTAGTTTTTTCTTTTTTGTTGCCGATGATGTTGCATATTTATTTATCAGAGTTAGTGCTTAGTAATCTTTGCATCATCTCGATTCCTCTTGTCCTAGTAATGAAAAAAGGTCCTTAATTTGTTTTTGCTATTATTTTCATTGACCAGTGAAGCGAGCTATTGTAGGTGAAACACATAGTCTGTAGGGAAATGAAGCAAAGAGAGAATTTCTTTTAAAAAAAACTGTGCAAGACACACATACTTGATTTGTCTAATCAGACAGACGTCTCACAGTAGTTTTCGTTGGAATGTAGAATTTGATGATCAAAGACCGAATTTTGTTATCCATCGTTTACAAGGTTGGCGAAGTGGAAGTGGAACAAATACAGCATGCCATAAAAGTGCCTCAATGTGCAAGAGAATCAAAACATATAAACTATTCCTACAAAAATTCCACATTTATCTTTACCACACACTCATCAGAGAGAAAGGATGTTGAATGTTCCTATCGAAATCCTCTTGGCTGCTGTTGATGTAAAGCAAACAAGCAGAAGAGTCGATGACACAAATACACTGAAGTTCCTTTTCCCCCTACCTGTCGACTTTCTCCTTCTCCTCCCAACAACCCTGCACACCTCTCGCTGTCTGTCTTTGTTTCCTTGGAGTCTGGCCGTCATGCTCCTGTAGCTCCACTCTAAAGGTTACGCTGTGTGACCACCGTCACTGCCTGTCAACCCCCCTCCTCCACCATCACCATCACCCACACACACACACACACCCACACACACACACACACACACACACACACACACACACACACACACACACACACACACACACACACACACACACACACACACACACACACACACAGTCGATCTAGGCTTTGTCAATGATAAAACGTCTATAGAATCAACAAACAACCCACCATTTCCATTTGCAAAGACAACATCATGGTGAGCAGATTTAGAAAGTTGGAACAGTTCAAGGGATAGCAAGTGGATTAGATGGATTTTATACATTAAGAAAGACACTGTTCATAGACAAAGTATGCACAAGTGAAATGCTGTATGATGATTGTGTGTGCATATCCATCTGTGATCTATTGGCCTCTACATTGAATTAAAATGCTTCTAACTTGAAAGAACAAAAGAGGATCCACCTCCATTCCTCTCCCTCTCCTGCAGTTACTACCTCATTTCATTGCCAAAGCTGAATCCTTTACAAATGAGCAGGGGAGAGTGTTTGGTGAGAAAAAGTTGGTCATACAAATATCAGATGTTATAAATGAAACTGCAATTAAGAATGGGCATAGACACCACTGCAGAGCCACCGATTTGTATCCGTAAACCTTTTCCTCCACTTCTTCCTTGGATGCAAGGCACCATATTCTTTATTGCTTCATTCATGTAATGTTGTAAAATGAGAAAATGATCGTTCAAATTGTTTATCGTGTTGTATTGTTGTTGTGTTTTCAATTTGAAAAGCGAACCAGTTGAAAAAAGTGCAGAACTTGTTTGAACCAACTGAACAAAATTAATGATGTTTTACTTTACTTTTTCTTATTTTATTGTGATTCACTCACTTCCAGTAGTGGTAACAATTTTGCAAAGGGTTTACTGACTTTACTGACATTAGCTTTTCTCACCAAATGGGAGATTCTATTGCTCTCAGAAAGTTCCAGTATCTTGTCCATTCTATTACAATGTATGCGTTGTAATGCAGATTTCTGGGGGCTTCATCTTTTTTAAGTAGCAAGGGCGATGTTGTTCAGTTCCAATCGTTCTAATAAATACTGTTTACATTTTTACTAAATTTGGTCCAGATATCCATTTTACAATAAAAAAGAATGCTGTTACTGATAGGACCTTCCTTCAGACAGTTATTTTTATTTGATCAAAAATGGAATCCCCATGAACCTGAGATGTTCTCCCTGTTTAACTTGAATCAGAGCTTGTTTACATGATAGCGTGCTTGAATGAAACTGTAAAGTTGCCAAAAGTACAGCTGCCTTACATCAGCTTGTTTTCAACGTACTGGTTTCACAGATTTACTGAACATGTTTGACTGGCATGTTAACCAGATCAACCAGTTTAATAATACCCAGTAGATTCACTAATTCGTTAATTTATTTTCGTTGGGAATTTCTTTATACTCAGTACTTTATATTCAAAAAACTGACGGCTACTTTATATTCAAAAAACTGACGGCATTCTCAAGTAGAATGGAAATGTTCGCTCCAAATCCACAGACCAGCGAATTCATCTGAATCCTAGAACAGCATATTCCTATAAGTGCAATCGTGCATGCACACTCTCTCTCTCTCTCTCTCTCTCTCTCTCTCTCTCTCTCTCTCTCTCTCTCTCTCTCTCTCTCTCTCTCTCTCTCTCTCTCTCTCTCTCTCTCTCTCTCTCTGTCTCTCCCCATCTGCCTCTTACAATGATATTGCCATGTTGTTTATATAATAAACATTATTTATACATTTTTTGTGTCTCCACCCTTTCTTTAATCCCTCTTCCTCCTTCTGTCTACTTCGTTTCTCTGTGGGCCATCCGTGGAGCGTTCAAGCTCTCTGACGACATGCGCCATTGACTTTTCTACATCTTGTCTCGTAACGGCAATTACACACACATGCACACGCACACACACACACAAGCACATGCACACACACACACACACACACACACACACACACACACACACACACACACACACACACACACACACACACACACACACACACACACACACACACACTATATACCTGTATATATACTGTATATATATATTATACATATACTGTATAATTATATTATTCTATATTATATTACATTGAGTAAATGTATTATAAAGTAAATATTTGAAGTCAAATTTCACATATATTTTACATACAAAAATTATTTTGGTAATCAAGAAAGAGAAATGCTTTGTGTATCTGAGCTCAACCTTTATTGTCATAGAAAAGACAATCAGACACTCTGCCACATATTTCAGACACACACTGAATTTGGAAAAGTGAAAAGGTGAACAGGTGGTCTGAGAGGTGCAGGGACCGGTCACTGACCTCCTCCTTACCACTGTGAAAGGATAAGGGTTAATTAACAGCAGACTTTTACAGTCTCTGATGAATGATTCATAGCTTCCAGGTGTATAGACAGTATTTAAAACACATGGACATAGCCAGAGATGACATGAATTATTCAAGCCCATGGAACCCCTGAGCACATTTTGCTCACTCTCAGCTAGGACAGAATTGAATTTCAGCCTGTGAGCATATAAGCAAACCTGTTGATAAAATGCAAACAATTAATATTTTCTGATGCAGCAGACATCAAAATCTGACAAACGCAAAATGATGGGTTAAAGAGATAATGACTCTGGCAATTTCCTGAAATGAAGCCATTGTAATGCACAGGCATTATTCCGCATAAAGAGAAGAAGACAAAGAGAGAGATGAGAAGCAAGGAGACATGTTCGTAGACTGTCTCTGAAATAGATGGATGAACTGAAAAATAGAGATGGAATAAGTTTGGTCTGGGGAGATTTACTGTCTTAGTTTTCAATGCAGCAAAAAATAAGTCACCCCAGCTCAGCAGCTTCAATATATTCTTAAAATCTTTGGTTGTCTTTTGTTTTCTCAACACACTATTCAGTCACTGTTTCTTCCTGAGATAAACGGAAATTCTGTCCGCGGGAAGATATACGCCTTCAGTAAAAGTGAAGGTTTACTTCACTGGCATGGTGAGATAAAATAGTGAATACAAAATCTAGACTAGGTCAAAACCTTGCATATCGCTGGACCTTGTGTGGTAAATGTGCTCCTGAGGAAATAACTGAATACCATCTGTGGCTCTTCACTCGGAAAGAGCAGCAGCTCATGAGAACTGTAATACTCTGACAGCGATTTGCTATTGTCCAGTTGAAAGCATGATGTACTGTTGTTTCTAGGCATAATTGATTCATTTGAATTGCCTGGACTGACTACCAAGGATGACATTGGGACCAATTGTGCTATTTAATGTAGTTCATTTACAGTGTAATAACACACACACACACACACACACACACACACACACACACACACACACACACACACACACACACACACACACACACACACACACACACACACACACACACACACACACATCAATGTGATTTAGTAATACCAGCATGCTCCTCTTCCACTCTGCTTCCCAAGGAGACCTTGCCTCTGGACATGCCGTCTCCTGCAGCCCTCTGACACTCAGGTCATAAAAATTTTCCTTCCAGGCTTTGAATTTTACAACTGTTTCTGTTTGGTTTAGCAAGTGTGCTGGCGACGTACCCTTCTGTTTTCACCTCCTCCTCTTCTTGTGTCTTATGTCAAATTTTATCTTATCTTCGTATTTGACCATTCAACTTTTATTTATGTCTGTCGTTGGACAGATGAATCATTGTTAGCTAACAAGCTCATTAATTAGCTTGTGCTAACAAGCTGGCATCATGATGGACGGCCGCTGTTAGACATGACACAATCACACAGGAACGTTTCTTCTGCTCTCTGGAGAGCAGAACCCCTCCAGAACCCTTTACTGCCACCTTTAATTACACAGCCATTACCAAGCGACTTCAGCGTTAAAGAGGTTTTGTCTTAGGAAGGTGGCCAAGCCAGACCAGGTCTCCCCAAGAATCCTTTGGGCCTTTGCTGCTGAGTTGGATGACCCTCTTCACCAGATATTCAACCTTAGTCTGGGAAGGGTGCCGTCTATGTGGAAAACATTCGCCTCACTGAGTTCAACAACTACCAACCAGTCGCTCTTACCTCCCATGTGATGAAGACTCTAGAGCGAATGGTAGTGGAGCTCATGCGTCCCCAGGTGCAGGGTACCCTCTCCAACACACCTGTCAGGCCCAGTCGGGTTGAGGACGCTATTCCGTATCTCCTGTAACGTGTGCTCTCTTACCGTGGCATCAGGGCTGTGCTGTCAGCGTGCACTTCTTAGATTTCTTGAATGCCTTCAACACCATCCAGCCCCGGCTACTGCAGGAGAAACTGGCCTCAATGGCTGTGATCCCCTACCTCGTCGGCTGGATAACCAACTACCTAACAGACAGACCCCAATATGTTCCTTTGGGGGATTGCTTGCCATCAGTGGTGAGTGGTGACCAGGTTCCACAGGGGACCTGTTTCTATGTACACCACGGACTTCTCACCGAAGCTATTTAATAAAGAAACCCAATAAAGATGGGATATTCAAAAGAACTGTCCTTCTTGGACTAGCTAGTGCTCAAGCTACTACTAGAAAAACCTGCTCATGTTCTGGGTTATCATCCCACACAAGCACAGGGCTTAATGAAATGCTGTTAGCCACAAGATCAGAACTAATGCGACCACTGCAGCTGTGGTTTGTGGAGACAGCAAAGGAAAGATCATTGGAGGCAAACCTCAAGAAGACAGAGACCAGTGAGACTATGTGGGAGAAGAATAGCAATCGTACAGGTGGAGATTTGTTTCTATAAGTATGACTAGAGCAGTTACTAAATCAGCAGCAAAAACAGGTAGAGACTTCAGGTGTGAGACACAGATAGATAGATCAGTACAAGAGAGACATATTAGGAGATGATAGGTTTTCACGGTCAAACTGCACTTTTAAGTCAAACAGAGTAAGATGGATGAGTAGCCTACATCTGTAGGGGATCTTTATTTGTCCACAAAAACACACACTGCACTCGAGAGTGTGTCTGCCTCTGCTGCTGAGATTTGGTTGAAAAGTTTTTATCTGGCCGACTCTTTGGTATTAAAGTCAATGGAGAGTAAATGAGCATGTAAAATGATTTTGTGTTGCAGACCATTACTCAACCACAAAGTCCAAATGTATATCTGAAAGCATGCTAAGCCATTTTCCCCATACACTGTTGTATGAACTTTAAAACCTTCCTGACACTTATTATTGTGGTTTAACACAAACAGAAATGCTTTTTGTCTCATTTTTCCTCTAAAAACGACATTGTTGTTTCAAATAACTTGTTGTGTGTTTTTATTAATCTTTTTCTAGTTTTTAATATGTATCAGATATCCATTTTCAATCCGTCTGTCTTTCTGTACATCGTCCATCCATCCATCCGTCCATCCATCCATCCGTCCGTCCGTTCCTCCGTCCGCCCGTCCATCTGTCCGTCTGTCCGTCCATCTATCCATCCATCCATCCATTTGCTTGAAGACAGGATCACTGTAAGTGTGTCTTCAGTCGTTTTTCCACCTTGGGGTTCATGGGTGTACCTGGAGCCTATCGTAGCATGAGTCAGCGTGTTACCAGCACAATGAGAGGCCTCTGACAACACACAGATTGTTACACTTGCATACTGATTTTATGGGTAATTTATGGTGACTGAGTTAAAGTAAGTTACTACTTGTAAAAGTGGAATTAGAAGATGTACAATCATTTCTAGAATGGAAATAAAATAAATATAGTGACATAAAAAAATGCCATTTGACCACTTCAGAACACAAAAACTTTTTAATTAAAATTAATTTGGGTCAATATCATTAAGCTTGTAGAGAGTACAATAAATCATGGTGGTTGTGGGAAAAAAGATTCATGCAAATATTAAAGTCTATGTAACAACACAATGCCTCTGAAGAAATATTTTGCATATGTGTGTGTGTGTGTGTGTGTGTGTGTGTGTGTGTGTGTGTGTGTGTGTGTGTGTGTGTGTGTGTGTGTGTGTGTGTGTGTGTGTGTGTGTGTGAGTATTAAAAAGCATTGTCCAGTATATCAGACAGCCCCTGTCATGTTCATGTCGCAGCAGCAGGGTAGAGGAGGTGTTCTTGTCTCTGAGTGATGCGAAGGCATGAACAGCATGGTTTAAGAGCTAAAAGAAGGTCATCGATGTCTCGCTTCACTCTCTCTCCCTCCTTTCCTCTCCTCTCTCTGTTGCCCCTGTCATCCCTACTGGATGATCCTTCGCTCTTTCTTCCACCCTGCCTGTCTTTCTGTCCTTCGTCATGGGTTGCTGTGTTCCATTGTTTTCTTTTTTTTACCCTCAACATCCTGCTTTGTGTTCAAATTTACTTCACAGGGCTGATTTATTTGCTGTTGATTCATGGATGATGGAAGGAATTATTTGTCAACTGTGAAAGTAAAACCTGTGAGATAGATATATAATATAGAATGACAAGGGTCCAAGACCTGGTCAGGTTTGTCACTTACTGCCATGGAAAAAGACATGCTTGGAGTCACATGAAAGAGTCAGCAGAGACATAACTGTTATCATTTAGAAAGGTTTTGACCCGTGAGCAGTGAGTGGAGCCCTACTACTAAATTATTCACAACTTTATGGGAATGAGAGGGTTAAGGTTGGTCCCAGTATTGTGGCTGGGTTAAAATGAACTGTTGATTGCAGACAGTTGCTATCTTTGATTATGGAATTCTGCATCATATAACAGACTGCACAGACACACAGACACACAGACACAGACACACACACACACACATACACACACACACACACACACACGTACACACGCACACACGCACACACACACACACACACACACACACACACACACACACGTACACACGCACACACGCACACACACACAATATAGATATATAAATATCATTTTTACCATATCACCTTTAAGAACTGTATTACAGATATCTCCATCCGTCTACGGTATCTGGGTGTGTTACAGTGTCAGGATGGGTGTGCAGATGGCTTACCTGACAGGAGGAAGTTGATGTCCTCTACATGAATGTGACCTTGTGCCTTTTTGTCATTAAACAAGACAAAGATGTACCATAGTGACTCTGTGAGGCTGCAAGCAGATCAGTTCATTCTGCTAAATGTGAAGGGTATCATGATAAAGCTTAAATGTCAATATAAAATGCATGTTGTATTTACTATGTCTGGAACCTTAGTTTAGCATGGCAGCCCAAAGACATTTGCCTGTTACCACTAGTTGTATAACTTGTGGTAACAGTTAACTTGTGGTAAATTATTGAAATTATTGAAATTATGTCTTTCAATAATTTACCAATATAATTCCATTATTAACATTAATATCTGTAATAATTATGTTATTATTTTAAAAACTAAATTGAACAAATTAAATCATTGACAAGGAGTCTGTTTAAGTTCTCAATCATCCAGAAACATCAAAAAATCCACTTGACTTGCTTTAGATTTATGGAAGATGTTTCAACTCTCATCCAAGAGGCTAAAGAGTTCAGATACTTACCTTCACTGTTGTCTCACACTGAGACAGAAGCTGGTCCACCCTAAGTGCAAAATGCCATGGCACAAACAGAGCAATGTAATGTGTGTTGTCCAGTGCAGTGAGGAACGCAGTGACTTGTATATTGGGGAGACCAAACAACTGTTCCACAAGCGTCCAGCTCCTCAGGACTAGACGCAGCAGTTCACCTGCAACTGGAAGACACGGTCCATTTCATTGAGGACAGTCATGTCCAGGTTTTAGCCAGGGAAGACAGATGGTTTAAGAAGCCATTTCTGTCAAACTGTGGAAAACATCTGTGAACAGAAGCTTATTGTCATGGTGGTTTCAGGCATCTGTGACTTTCTGCTCCAACAGGACTGTAAGTATCTGGACTCTCTATCAGTTCAAACTGAAGACGCCTCCTGGATGAGAGGTGAAATGTCTTTAACCAACCCTGAACAGGTCTAATTGATTCTTTTCTGCTGTTTTTGATTGAGTAGGAGACCAAATTGATATTCAGCGTTCAATTCTGAAAATGTGTGTTAAGAATTGAGAAAAACATTGTTTAATTTAAAGTCACACAGGACAGACATTCATTTGCAATAGAAGCTATTTAATACTGAATACAACAACTTGCATCACCCTACAAAACTATACATGCTGATGTAACAGAATAAGTGAAATGAATGCTTTTCAGCAGCGACTAAGAAGTCCTGAATATTTCCTCATTACATAATTAACCATAATTAATTGTACGTAGGTTCTTTCCGTTGTTAGCAGAAAGTGAAGTAACATTTTATGTCAAATTTCTATAATAAAAGTGTACGTAATAAAGCAAATAAATAAAGCTAATTAGTTCTTCCAGAATTGATCAGATCACGTCAGCAGTCAAGCAGGGGCAGTTCATATTGCAAGCATGATTTTATTGTGTGGCCTTGCAATAAGCAGGCATCTCAGCAGGGGTTGCCTCCAGCAGACCTGTGACCTGTGAGACAGATAAGACGCTGTAGACTAGATGATTGTGATCTTCTCGTCTACAAGAAAATGGATGGATGTTACAACATTTGGCTCTGATGCTGATGACCCAGGTTTGAATCTAGCCTTTGTTCCTTTTTTTCTTCTTGTGTATTCAATAATTTGCTGGATTTTTCTGGGTAATGATTAGGGGTAACATTAATTAATTAGATTACATTCTTTGAACCTAGTCTGGGATTTGCCATCACACCAGAATTTAGAGTTCCCCCACCTGCCAAATCTCACTTAAAACCCCCGACTTTAACATGACATTTACAGTGTTACTTCACATTTTTTCCAGACTCAGGTGTGTGTCTCATTCATCCTGTGTGGTCTAGCTCTGTGTATTTCATGTTCCAGAGATTCAGAATACAGATTTCCTGGTGTTCACAGCATGTTGTTTGAAAAGACAAGGGCTTTAATTAATGTTCAGTGCGGGGTACAGGATTCTGACAAAGTTGTTCAGCAGGGTGTTAGCATCTACATCTGATCCACAAGTAATGAACTGTATACATGGTAGTCTTTTCTGTTTCACTTTCTGTCCATGCAGAATTTAATTCAACTTCCCAAAATGTCGATGCAACTACACTGAAAGTGCTAGTTTTCACACATTGTCTTAGACATGCTTTCAAATCCAGCACCTTTTAAAATAAAACTTTTGATTTCCTCTACAGTCACAAAGATAAATGAGGTGATGAAAGAGTAGAAAAGTCAAGAAGTGACTTTTAAATAATCTTTTTTTAAGTATTCTTTAATTTTGTAGAAAAGCCATGTTTCATAAAAATATCTAATAGCAAAGCCTCAATATGAATATGAATCGGAGCAATGTATCATTATTTACCAATATGAGATGCCTTACTTAACCTTGGAATGCTGATGGAATTAAAATGTGGATTTCAGAGGGAAAACCTACTCGGTATGCCGACCATGTCATGGCATGAGAGCAAGACATTAGTGCAAGGGGGAGAAAAAAGGAATGAAAGACATAAAGATAGAGATCCAGGGAAAAAAGGCAAAGGGAACAGGTGCAAAACACAGAATAACACTCAGAAAGACAGAAAATTGAGACATGAATATTGTGGGAAGAATCTTTGTAAAAGTAAGAAAGAGGGAGTTAAAGGGATGAGGTGGAATCAGCAGCTAGGAGGTTAGGGCCTGGTAGAGGAGGGATAGTGTGGTTTGGAGGGGAGGGTGTGTGAGAGAAGAGGAGATCGGAGGATGGGCATGGTGAGCACAAGATAGATGACAAATTGAGATTAATAGATGGGGTGCGGGGCAGCAATGTGGAGCGTAACTCATTAATAGAGAGAATTAGAGAGGATGTGCAACTCAATCTGCACAATGTCACTTGCAATCAAGAACCATAATCAGATTTGCACACAGACAGTGGTAGACACATGCTTTCCCCCGCTACACTAACTAGGAATATCCACAGTGTTCAATCCATGAGTTCACAATATCCGGAATATTGAACAGTTAAAAAAACTAATCGTAATCCTGGTCTTGAACTTAAAGTATGCTCCTAAAAATAACATGCTACATAAAGATAGGGAATAAATAAGAATTAAAAATATAGCTTTCAATTGCACTTCGTGATGTGATCTTTTTTTTCGTCGGTTCTGAGTGTTTTCGTCAACATGCGTGAGAAAGGAACTGGAATGAGAACATCCTCAACTGAAAACTAAATAGGCCTGAATTTTCTAAGACACAAAATATATGATGGAAATCATCAGGACAGTTGAAGGGTGTCCTGTGGTGATCATCCCATTATGGTTCTTGAGGTATGCCTAGCTATTTCATAAAAACCTGTTTGTCTTGCTGGCTTTATATTTTACAAGGAGATCAGAAATATTACGCAAATATAAAATGTTGACTGACTCATTTCTTTGTGGCTACCGATTTGACGTCAGTGGACCTGTAACATGGTATTATGTGCTTTTCACGGTTTTCTAGTGTTTTAAGAGTCCAATATTTGTGGCGGACTGATGTGAAGTAGGGTGAAATGACATAAACTTGATTATTATTTTTCAGTGTATTTTTTTACTTGAAAGGACCTGTATTTTCATTTTATTTTATTATGTGTTTTTTTAAAAAATGTTGTCAGGTTGTCTCCCTGCAGGACCTAAAAGATGTAGGAACCAATGATTTCTAGCTAGGCTTCTAGAAAGCATTAACTGACGCTAAAGCTGATTGCTGAACACTGAATGTTTTATTATTTGATGTTAACTATTAGTCTAGTTAACTGAGTAACATCTGTAACTTGAGTGCAGTAGAATATCTCAATGTTTTAAAGTCTTACGGCATGGTACTTTCATATTTACAGTAGTAATGACATTCACATGACTTCAAATGGTGATTATAAATTAAAATTGAATAAATAATGACTTACAAACAATTCAACTTACGAACAACCTCTTGGAACTAATTCTGTTTGTATGTTGATGAGTACCTGCGTTTGTACTTATTTAACTGAGGATTGCAGCAGATAATCCCATCCTTTTTCTTGTTTCTCAATAATGTATTTATAGACCGCAGGACCAAAAATCAGCAGCACTGAAACTGTTTTTCCGTAATCAGTACTCAGCAGAAAGGCGGGTACAAAGCCAGGAGGTCAGAGAGGATGGTTTAACATGTAAACCATCCTCTCTGACCTCTGTCCAGTCCCTCTAACCATGGCTTTTTTTATGTTGGATAAAAATTAATTAACGAGGAATGTAGGAATCTATGTAACAATGAAAAGGATACGGTATGGTATGCAAAGATTATGTTATTTGCTTCAAAGGTAACACTGATGCTTATTTCCATATATTCACTCATATTTCTTGGTTAAAGAGCTAAAGTTAGATTTCACTTCATCATAAGAAGTTTCATAACATTAGAGTCACCATTTTTATATAGCAGCTGCAGCTCTTGTCAGGTAAACATTAAATAGGTTTGAAGAAAATTACATTTGACAAGGACAGTCGTGTCTCATTCATCTTAAAGTCTGTAATTGTGCTTTGGAGGATTGGGGGGGGAGGCAGTTGGCCTGTCCATGTGACACTGGGCTAAAAGAAGGTTCATCTGACAGACCCCCCTTAATCAAAGGGCTGATAGATAAAGACAAGCAACCATTAACCGTCATTAACATTCATACCTAAGCACAATGTAGAGTCACTGACACGGCATGTTTTTAGACTGTGGAGGGAAGCAGGAGCAGCCAGAGGGAGCCAATGGGAGAACACACGTTAACCAACACACACACACACTCACACACACGCACGCACGCGCGCATGAGCGCAATTAACAACCCTGTTGTTAATTGTGTGTTATGACCCTGTGTTATGACCCCTATATTTTCATTACCCTTACTGCACATCCTCCTCAGACTCTTGCTCACTTTTTTCTCACTCACTCGCTGAACTGTGAGATTGCAGGTCAGGTTACGACCTTTCCACAGCTACTTACCAGGACTGTTTTTGTAACTTTCTGTGTTGATGGCATCACCACTGAGAATGATCCAGTTAGTACCATGGTAACCTCTCTGATCACATGCTGACTCTCTGCTCATGCCTGGATTGGTTTTACTGATTGTCAAAAACTGAGAGTGACTGTCCTTCCAATCAATCCCATCTATCTATGTAGCTCCTCATGTTGCTCTTTTCCAAATCACATTATATCATCTGGAATGGCTCCTTTCAACACATGATACCATGTTTTTAGATGACCACAAATCCAATCTAACACTGTGGTAAAAATGACAGGTTGAAAAGATTGAGCAAGATAGTAACAACTCCAGGAGTGCTTTAATGTTACAAAAATAAAAAATGAAACATCAACACAGAGTCTAGTTCTTTTTCTTTATTCTTTTAAAATATTCCTTAAATATTGGGCTTTGCACATTAGAATAGATTTCTACCTGCTGGAAACAGGGATGTAATTCAGCCAAATAAAAGGGCAACTGAGCATCCAAAGGTTCTGCAGAACTGCAGTCCCATAGGCCTGTGCCCAAGGGGATATAGTCCAATAGCCCAGATTTTCTCTGACCTCCAATAATAATAGAAAACAATAATTCTACACTGAGCAAGCAAACCTAGTAGTGAGGGTATCTGTGTCCTTGGACACAAAATTTCCAAGGTACATTTTATCTGAAGATGTAGTCAAACTGATAAAAAATTATGTGTAAATTATGTCATGTTAAGAATAATTTACTGGAATCAATGATAATCTCCTAATTTACTAATCCTTCATAGGTTTGTTTTCATGTCACCAAGGTTTTATATGGCTTTTGATAAAATATATAAAGGAATCAAGGAAAATGTAGCCTTATAATCAAATATTATCATGTTTTTAATCAAAATAACTGAAAAATGACCAAGATTCACAAAGACCAGAGAAAATATTACAATTCCTTCAAGTATCTTTAAAGTTCTGTCAATGCCTCGTATCAATGCTTCTTGAATCTTGTTCTTTTTGTTGCTCAAATTAGGTCAGATTGCCCACTCCTCTACACTTTTCATTCATTCAATCATTCATTCACGTTCTTGAAGTTAATCCATAATTGCGTCATCTTCACCTGCCTACCCGCAGAGCCTATCCCAGCTGACTTCTGGTGAAAGGCAGGGTACACCCTGGACAACCTGCCAGTTCACTGCAGGACTACACAGATAGACCCCACTCAAGAACAAATTCATACCTATGGTCAATTTAAAGTTGCCAAGTTACATGTTTTTGGAGGTGGGAGGAAGAAGGGGAACCCGGAGAGAACCCATAGAGATAGGAGGAATAAACACAAACTCCACACTGAATGACCCCATGTGGAATCAAATCCATGAACTCCTTGCTGTGAGGAAGCGGTGCTACCCACCGCGACATTATGCTGCCCTTATTTTGCCAGGTGAAACGTTTGAGAACTGCTTCTCATTTGCAAACATGATCTGGCATTTCAATGCCTTCTTTATACATGTTGCATTCTGTTTTTCTGAAGAAGAAACACTCCTCTTTTATGTTTTTGAGATTTCATTGTTGTTTATTGTGAGTTGTATTTCTTTACACCTTATGCATTTTGATATTTTGGCCTGCTTATATACCAGTGTATATTGGCACCAAATTTGTGCAAAGTTCAGAGTTGGAGACACATTTTTAAAAGTTGTTTTTTTTTCCCAACAAACTTGTCCATACATAAATTGTGCCATGTTTCTAGGGTACAAATCTAGAAAAAGGCGCAGTCAAATTTCATATATTAATGCCTTGCCTGTTCATGAAATGTTTTCCCGTACCTGAAATGTGTCACTACCATAACACAGCAACACACTGCAATGCTATTATATTAATTTGTTAAAATTATGTGTCCATACACCCTCTAAAAAACTCACGGTGTCACGCTTTCGGCGTCTACCCGGAGGTTTGGGCTGCTAGCCGAGTGAGCTCTAAATAATTTTCCATACTGCCAGTGTTTGTGTGTGTGTGTATGTGTGTTTGTGTGTGTGTGTGTTCCTACAGTGTGTACTGTATACTTGTGCAAGCATTTGGAGTTAAACAAAAGTAATTTCCCAAGGAATTATTCATAAATGTATTTATTTCATATTTTATTTTTTAAACACACAAACACACACACACACACACACACACACACACACACACACACACACACACACACACACACACACACACACACACACAGAGTGTACTGCGATCACTAAAATATACATGTTTTCATACTTCCTTATTTTACTGATATTTTTATTCACAGGTTTTTTATTCTGCAAACTCATGCCAGCTGATATTTTAGCATCCAGTAGATGTAATACTAGAGCAAATGAAGCCTCATGAAGCTTCGAACTGCAGTGAACCGATTGGGATGAAAAGCTTCAATGCTTCACGGGGCTTCACCTGCCCATCACTAACTATACATGGACTTCCCAGTTAACATAATTTTCATGTTTTTGAGCAGAGAGTCCAATCAGCAGGAACGACACAGAAAACTGCAACAAATTCTGAGTGAAACTAGCTGGCTAGCACGAATAGTCTGTCCAGCTATGGTTTCCGTTTGGAATGGGACGAAAATGCTTAGCTCTACCTGTCTTCACAATTGTGTTTCTATTGGACAAAATGAAAACAAATATTTTAACGATTATTTTCAGGGATTGAAATTAAGGGGTTGGAGACTGGGACAACTACTTCCCAACATAAAGTACCCAGGAAGGTAGCATAAATGATGATTTTGTATATATTTATTTTAATTACTATCTAGTTACAGTATTGTGTTTGACTAGATCACAACATAATCTTTGTAAATATTGAAAGTCTGAATTCTTAATTGCTTTGTTAAGTTGTTTTTTTTTAATTGTGGGAGAGCAATTTGCACGAATTCAGTAGAATGACCCATTTATCAGTGCTTCCTGAATACATACATGTAAATATACTTCCATATTCTACACTACATATACAGTATGGACCAAGACATGAACCACTTAAAAAGATCCTTTAGTGTGTATCAAACAATTACCCTTCTTGGAGTAAATTGTTCTCACTGTCATCTTTACATTCAAGTGCTGCAGTGTTACTTTTTAAGTGCTGTGTTTGTTTAGACGTTATCCCTATCCCTGTGTTTTTCCTATTTTATGGCTGTTAAGTAGAAGAAACAGCAGGAAGAGCAATGGAGGAGTTGTTCTTCCAAAGCTGAGGCTTCCATATTTTTCATGCATATTTGTAGGATTTACCCTACAACATCATATTTTTATTTTAATAGTTATTTCTGCATGTACGCCACATTAGTTTCTTAATTACTGCATGTTGTCTCTCCAGCCAGAGCGATCTATTTATTGCTCTTACTGTGGTTTCAGTTTTTTAGTTTTTTTTTTTTTGGTTTGTTTTTAAACTTTTGGAGTGTTTCATTGCTTTAGAAATTTGTCACTTTGGGGTGTTAAATATAAATAATCGATTTGAGGTATTTTGCCAACGTATAAATATAAATATAAATTTCGACATACTGAGGAAAAATTGGTTACTATCAGTTTCTGGCTTCAGTATTTGTCTTGTTCTAATTGGAAAGGATCATAGGACCACTGATGTAAGAACGGCATCCATGACACACCTGGGACCAAACTCAGGTCTTCAAATCTATCAGTCTGTTGTTCCTGTAAAGCCTTTAAATCAATCATACCTGCACAGCTCAGACAACCGAAGGTCAAAAAAGAGTCACGAACAAGAGATGATAGCAACACAGTTCTGGATGGGTAACCAATTGTGAAGATAGATAAAGCTAAGTATTTTCATGCCAAAAGATCGAAGTGTCTTTCTGTAAACCAGAGCATTAATTAAACACAAGAGGCGATGATGTAGTTCAGACACGAACATATAGATATCATATATCATGAGGAAACAAAGTCATAGACAGAGATTATTGCTTCACAGCTTATATATTCATTGGCTTAGTTAATATTTCATAGGGCTCTAAAAACCTCATTCTCTCTAAATTGTTCTCCCTTCTTGGTAATAATAATTTAAATGCAGGGAGCCTCTGAATATGTCACCAATGTGTCAGAGCCTACATGTAAATTATATGTGCATGCACATATGTATGCATGTAAGCACGCTGCACATGCCGTAAAGCCACATAAAGGAGAATTGCCAGGCATACACACATAGCAGAGGGTATAAGCTAAGTTTAGCATTACAAATACACAAATTAAAAAAAAATATTTACTCTATTTGCTTTATATTTGCCAATTTTTAAAAAATGCATAGAGACAACACAGTTTCCCACTTTCTCACAAGCACTAGTTATTTTCTATCTCCACATGCAAATGTGACTAGAGGCTTGGCATCTGCCTGAGGGCTCAGTCAACTGACAGTATGCATTCTGGGGAGTGATATATTGATCCTTATTCAATATCTGCTTCACTCTTCTGCTCAGTAAAGTTGGGAGATGAGTAAATAAGAAGCAGAACAGAGAGTACATACTAGTGCCTTAGAGGTCTGGGGGCTGCATAGATGGTTACCTCTCCTGTTTGTTCTGTGAATGCCCCCAGTCCAAAATTTCTTGATAAATGCATTCCAGGATAAATGCATTGTTAAAGTTAAGTGTGTTTTTCTAATTCAAAACAAAACATGGTGTGAGAGAAGGCAATTCACATCCACACTCTACCAAAAGCATTAATGCTGAAAAATAATTACATTTAAAGAACAATGTCACTTTAGAAAATCAATTAATCTACAAATTTTATAAATGAAAAGTCAAGAAGAGAGAAAAAGGAGATGAGAAGATGAAGAAGGAGGATAGTTGTCAGCAGTACTACATCTCTCATCTTTAATGAGGTCTGAAAGCTACATTTACAGCAATCCTAAGAACACCAGTTTCCTCCTTTCCCCTTCAACATCCTGTGCGATGTGTGTCAATCTAACATCTGTATAAGCCATGCTTTACGTCTGTTTGCACCTGCACTTTTGAAAACACATCTTAGTCATGGGGGAAAATCTTTATTCGGCCAAACAACGATACCTGGAGCACATTGCTCCAGTGGAATTGCGATGGCAATGAATTTTACAATAAAGTGGTCAGTGATGTCAGTTAGTGGTTAATGTTTAGCGTCACATGACAACAGTGTAAATCTATCGAAGAACTTCAAAATTACCGTAATAATATGTATTAATAGTTAGAGTGTACAAATAACAACTTTAATACAAGACATGCAATTCAAAGAGCTTCACAATCAAGTATTATTAATAGATTAAGTGTTAAATAACTCAATATGAACACGAAAACTGGAATGTTTTAATTAATAAGGAGTAATAGAAATTAAATTAAGAATATCATACTTAAATAGTTAAACACAACACTTTGAAAATGGGGTAGAAATACAATACAAAGACTATTGTATTGTACTATTGACTGTTGTTGGTTCTGTTTAACAGTCGAGGTTAGAAATTAACTCAATTAGCTGAAGTTGTATTTTAGGTAGACTGTAAATAGTGTACTACAGATATCAAGCTGACTTTAGATAAACCTTTTCAACATTTTTTTTTTTTTCATTTATGAGTGGTCATTTACTCCAACAGTGTTACAATCATGAAAAAACTGTGTTTACCACTTTATTAACGAGCGACTGAACGCTTTAAAAACATAAATATCATAACCTCGGTTGTAAACAACGCCTAAGTGAAAGTGATCTCCAGCGGTAACAATTGTTCATTAAACCGTAAACAGATGTAGTCATTTGATTCGAGAAAAGGTCACATGGCGAGTGAGGTGAGGGACCGGTGGGGAGGGGGGTGGGGGGTGCGCGTGCGCGTACGTGGGCGCGCGTTCCGGAGCGCGGAGCGCGGAGCGGGCGGGGGGAGCGGGCGGGAGGCTCCGCAGATGCTGAGGAGAGAAAAGCAGGACGGAAAATACAACAAGTGAGTGAACTGTTGCTCTGCGAATAAAGTCGCTCTGCGGCGGAATTACTCTCGACGAAAGTCGGCCAAAGTAACTCGTCAAAATATGCATTTTCAGTAGGGGACAAGTTTGGATTATTATATTATTGCGCTTTATTTAGTTCCTCCATGTCTGCTTGGACTACCTGTGAGCGCAGCCTCGGGCGTTTTTGGACGGTGCTGACCTGTCACCTCACCGGAGCGGTGGATCACATGCAGTAATTTCACACATTTGTGTGACTTTGAGTTTTTCACCGTAAAGCAATTTCACCCAATGCGGGGAATGCGTTTAGATAGATGAAGAATTTTACGACGGTCCTGGGGCAGTTTTCCTGCAGCGTTTCCGTCTAAACTGCAGAAACAAAGACCAGAAAACAGAGGAAAAGAAAAAAAGAGAAAGACCAGGTAAGATGATTTCTTCTCTGTCGACTTTTATAATAATAAAGTTTTCTTTATAATTATATTTTGCTCGGATTTTTAAAAAAAAAATGCAGTTCTCCAATTCAAGAGTATTTCAATTAGATTGGGCCAATAAATGGATATTTAAGTAATTTCCTCAAGTTATCAGCATAATAATTTGATAATGCTTGTAATCAAATCTGATATATCTGTGAGTTCATTTGAAAGATTACGAAGAAGCTCAGCAGTAATGCAATGATAAAGATACTGGAATCGACTTATTCTATCATTCTGAATTATCTGCTTGTGGTTTATCTTTTGTCATAATTTTGAAATGCTTTCTTTTTAATTTCTTCTGTTCATTCTAAAATTCAAATAAGCATTACAACAAACTTTATTTAGGCTACAATTGCTAATTTAGTTTTGTGTGTGTGTGTTTTTTTTGTTTCTTTCTTTCTAGATTGCTGTGATAAGATGGTCCATGCTTCATCTGGTTTGCCTTTAAACCAAGATTTTCCACATTAAATGCAATTTTGTTGGCCCTTTCCTCAGGATTTGTCTATTTATGGCCTGTACCAAATGTGTACACTGACTGGAGTACACTATTGAGATCAATCTAATCCTTCCTCTTTAAAAAACATATATGTTGAAAAAAGCGTGAGCTGTCAACAAAAAGACAAGCAGGTTGAAAGGAAGGAAAGAGCAGAGACTAAATGGTTCCTTTGGTCTTCTCTACTCATTTTTGGACGGGCAAGTAAAGCTCCTTTCCACGTATGTGGTGGGTGAGATGAACTCCAGTGGGAATTCTGTAGATCCCACCTGACAGTACAACCACAAAGCTGCTTTAAAAAAGAAATCCAACACCTTGGCTTTCATATTGATTTTTGACAAAGACATTTAGGATATTTAATGTATGTTTTCATTCTTTCAATGTTGCATTCTCTTTAGATTAGTTAAAAGCCATCAGACAAAAAAATAAAAATAAAACAGACATACGTAACAAAGTAATGGAAAAACAAATTTGCCTTTCTCTCCTTGACATCTGATTTTACTTCTTAGTTTTTGTAACCCTGCTCCTAAAATAACCTCGTCTTTCTTTTCTCTATCCCACACAATCTCATATTTTGGTCCAGCAACCTCTCAATCTAGTAGTCACTTTCTACCCAGAATTCAGCCTGGCTGGCACAACCGTCCCAGCTAAGGCGGAGGAGGACTTCCTCACGCTGGCCGTTTCCCGACTCAGTCGTAAAAAACGTGTCATCGGGGCAGGAGTTGGTGTGGCCATGGTTCTGGTCCTCCTGGTGGCCATTCCCCTATTGGTCCACACCACTAAGGGGGGAGGGTCTGGAGGAGGGGGCACTCATTATGAGATGCTTGGAAGCTGCAAGATGGTATGCGACACTTTCACCCCCCCACAGGGAGAGTTGACAGCTGTCTCTCCCCAACCCCCTGATTTTCAAAACCGCAGGGGAAAACAGGGGTTCAGAGGGAGCCCTGGACTTCCTGGTCCACCAGGCCCTAAAGGCCCCCCTGGAGAGCCTGGTAAGCCTGGGCCACCTGGTCCCCCAGGGCCTGGGCCTGGTGGCTATGGCTCATCTTTCTATAGTCCAAAGATTGCCTTTTATGCAGGACTCCGGAAACAACATGAAGGGAGTGAAATACTGAAGTTTGATGATGTGGTAACCAATGTAGGGAACTACTATGAGCCGAGTACTGGCAAGTTCACCTGCCCTTTGCCTGGTATCTACTACTTCACCTACCATGTGCTGATGAGAGGAGGCGATGGGACAAGTATGTGGGCTGACCTGAAGAAGAACGGACAGGTGAGTGTGTCGGGTTGGTGGGGGATAGGATAATGTATTTGAACTGTTCCCCTAAAATTTAATGTTCTCTGAAACATATCCACTAAAACTGGTGAAAATCTTGTCCACACTCAGTTTGATTAGGAAGCACTGTGCACCAAAAACAATGGATAATTATATGGTAATACAAACCACGACAAATTCTAAAAACAAACAGTTTTCTAACCTGACATCACCATAAATGAGGCTTGGTTGGTTTGGGCTTCATTTGGGGATAAATACATTTTAATTACAGAAATTGCTTGCAGAAGAAGTTCAGCATTCTGGTTATCATAATGATTTGGTAAAGGTTAGAGGATGATCATCCAGTGTCGGCCTGTTTATCCACCTCACCCTCCTCACTCACATCTCGATACACATCACACCTTTCTGACGGACGAGAGAACTCCTGCAGACTCTGACAGGCTTTGCCACTTTAACGTTAACATATGTCACTTGTAGACATTTTCTGTTATCAAGTTCCATGTTGAGACCAAATTTATATTAATAGACCCCCTAATCGGCAGCTCTCTGACGCAGTTGCATCCGACGCTGACGGTTAAAGGCATTAAAAATGTGGAGTTTATTGGACTGTTTATAATTGGTGTATTGCAAAGGCATTGCTAGTATTGTGTTCATGAGCAATTAAATTTTTAATGTTTTTTTTATTCGCTTTTTCACGATGGAGCATTTAGAGTGTTATTTTTGGGGGAAATATTACAAATATTAAATTAAATGTTGCACAAATTAAGCAAATGTTTATAATAGATAGAGAGAATAATGAGAGAATAATAGTGTAAATCAACTTTTCTTTTTTAAATGGATTTATTTTGAATGACAAAAAAGGAGGAAGTTTACAGTATTATTATACACTATCAAGGCTGGATTTATAGACACAGGTGGGAATTGTTTTGTATGTAAAACTGTAATTACTTGTACAATTGTACAATGGCTGAGAGAGAGAGAGAGAGAGGGAGAGAGAGAGAGAGAGAGAGAGAGAGAGAGAGAGAGAGAGAGAGAGAGAGAGAGAGAGAATGACAGCTGAGCGATCACAAAGGATAACAAGTCTCTAAGTCTCGGTGGAACAAAGCCGAAAAGCAACAGCTGGCTACTGTTCTCTGAGGAACCCTGACTTTACTTCTAATAAATAAGCAAGTGCAAATGTCTGGAAAAAGCTCTGAATACTTCCATCTGGAGATTCGTGACAAGCTTGAAGTACTAAGCCCTCACTCTGGTGAGGATCCCTGATTCTGATATGTGTGCTGCACAACAGAAGAGTGATGTCTTGGGGATTACCAGAGAGAGGGAAAAAATGTGCTTTTCATTGTTACAAGTCAAGTCAAACTTGGCTGAGTGTCTGGGGTAGAACAGTGGTTCCTCTACACATAATTTACACGGTACATGAACTGACAGCAATATGCTGCTCACCCTGTTTGTCTGCTGTTCGCTGAAATGCTTTACTGAATCTCTACCTTTAAACACTGTAAACACAGTAAGTGGGCCACTAAGAATTCAACAAGGGAAAACTCAGCAGTTTGCACTGAGTTCTCCGTCACTTACGTGAAAATGCCCAGATTGAAGTTGTTCCTCCTGAATACATGGCATATTTGGATTTTATTTGATGGTTGATGGAAAAATAGAAAATATGATGTGACAAAAACCCTGTGACACTGGGCTTTGCAGTTACAGTAAATATGTTTTCTTTTGATTGTTTTCAAATGGGTTCTGTCCTGCAATCTTCGTCTCTTTCCCATGGTAACACCATCTGACATATGGAAAGGTGCTTGTTATCGCCAACCAGGAATGGACTTCACACAGAAGTTCATATTACACCTCAGCTATCTGTGTGAGAACCTTCCCACCGTTTGTCAAGGTTGGAAACAACACTACCTATCTTTTTCAAGACAACATTGTTGCAGCTGCTACTATCCTTTTGAAGTGGTGTACTTACATTTTGCCTTTCCTTAGCACCCAGTTCCTTCTCTCTCTTTTTTTTTTGTGTGTGTGTGTGCTGTATTTAAAAACAACAGTGAACAGATTGAAGAGAAGAATATTGAGTTCTCTGGTGTCAAACTGTAAGAGTGTTTCTTTACATTTAGCTGTACATAATGGTTACTCAGAAGTTCAAAACTGGGATGTGTCACTATGTTTGAAAATAAATTTAATTTCAAATTTATGCTTCTGCACCAAAAAACAGTCCTTGTTCATGACCTATACACTTAATAACACCAAATTTTATTGGAATACCAAATTCTATAACTATGAATAAATTGACATAATGTCAGGTTGGGTATAAAAATATGTTTTATAATGCCTGGTTTTTTTATAGACTTTCAAAATATATCATATATTTATTGTAAGTCTATAAAAATAGCCTTTACCTTTTTCATTGATTTTGCAGAATACACATAACGCATGGAGCAAAGAGGGCAGACTGTTAAATGCCAAATATAATTGGGGGACATGGATTGTTGCATGCCTTCACAGACAGTGTCATTCCTGTCTTCTCTGCTGTTAAATCTTTCATATCCTTTCGATGAGATCTTCTCTCTTCCACCTTTTGTCTCTCGTATACTATACACAGACTTCCATTGACCACCCTGATATTGACTTCTTCCTCATTAATTATCTTTTCCATCAACTAAATTATTTAACCCAATTCACTTCTGATCTTGACCTCGCAGCTTCATTTCTCCCACTGTTTTTTTTTCTGTTAATAGACAAATGCTCTTGTAGCAGCGTGAACAAGCTAAGTCAATGACAAATACCTTGAGAATGACACTGAAAAACTTGCCAATGGAAAAATGCACAGAGACAGGAAATAGCATGATAGACTATTGTCATTACTGTGACAATAGGTCTGAGGTTAATCATGTGTATTTTATCTAACAATAACAAGCTAGGCAGAACAACTGGCTTGGCTCATCCAAAGGTTATCAACAGGGTCTCAGAAGCTCACAAATGAATGTTGAATAGATTACTTGGAAATTGTAAAAAGTCAGCCACTTATTAAAATGTAATTAAATGAGAAATCAACAATACAAATAATTTTCTACATTATCCACTGTGTTTACATTTATAATTGTGTACCTTTAAGCATGTTTTTCATATGTCCTCATTACATCTTCTGTTTAACACATGAACACATGTAAATAGAATATGTGATTTTCAATTAGCAGCCATAATAGTGCTTCTTGAAATATTAATGTTATCTGTGGTGATTCGATCATTAACACTCCAGAAGTTGAATCCGGTGTGAGAGTAGAGCTCACACATACTCCATTAAAAACCAGTAACTATCTTTGCAGTTGTTAATGTCACAGGCACCAAGATTAAAGTTTTGCTCGGAACAAAGATTCACAATTGTATAAAACCATTTCAGAATGTTGCAGAGAAAGTACAACAGTGTGATCCGACTTGTCTCAGTTGGTTTTGGGCCAGCTGACGATTTTACAACTGACTCCACTCATCAAGTCACTAAATTGCTGGTTGCAGAATCTAAATCACATCATGTTTCAATGATAAATCATCACTTCAATGTTGAAATGTTCTTGACAGAACAAAGAGTCGGCCACCCAATCAGTATGCTTATTAAAAGCTGTGTCCGTGTGAAAACTTGACTTAAAATTTGCTGCTAAACTGACAACTTCACTGGTTTTTCCACTACTTAGTTGCTCTCTGTGCACTCTGTATGCAATGCGATTAATTTTTGTTTTTCCAACTTTCCTTTGTTACTACAAATGCAGCTGAAGTAAGTAAGGCCGGTTTTTATTTTAAAACACCACCAACTATTTTCCTTTACTAAATAGCTTGGAAATAAATTGGCATTAAAAGTCATTAAATATACAGTATTTCCAAGAAAGTCATTCCCAAAAAATAACATTTTTTCCTGTCTATAAATTTTTTTTTTTTAACATTTGCTGATGTTCATGTGTGACACATATCTGCATGAGTGCACTACAATTGTCAGACTGATATGCAGCCTGTTGATAGTGTCTTGTCAAAGTCGGGTGAGAATAAGACACATCCTGAGAAGCGTTAGACCAACAGGACATGGTGGCTAACAGAGACAGAGAGAGGGACAGATGGATGGATGGATCTATATTCACAGGTAAATGAACAGAGGAGGATGAGAGGAAAGGCGACAAGAGAGCATCCTGTGTGGGTTGAGGGAGTTAAGGAGAAGAGATGAATCTGCGTAACTACATGTATGATCAGTGTACAGTGAGTGAACAAATATGATTTATGTTGCTGGCTCCTTGTTGTAACTGTTGGTTAATCAAGGTTTATACTTTGCTTCGCTGAATCACTGCAAGGAGCCATCTTCCCTCTTTGTGTCCCATAACTTATCAAAAGATTGGTGTTGAGGTAGATGACCTTTTCAATGGATATATAATTCACCACCAATATGGACTTTGCCCTTTACAGTGATGAGCATGGAGTGGAAGTATGAATATTAATAGGTGGTCAAATTTGGGTAGAACTGGGTCCATTGGTCAGTCTGAAATGCCCCCACCCCCAGCCACCCACACATAAAGGCACACACACACACACACACACACACACACACACACACACACACACACACACACACACACACACACACACACACACACACACACACACACACACACACACACACACACACACACAGGCGCCCACACAGGCACACAAATAGACTTTTATCATCCACACTGTATTCTGACTACATTCCCACTAATTATCTTTTCTGTCAACTAAATAATTTTCACACACTATGGTTTCAATGACATCTGTTAACGACAACATACTGTGGCTGCATTACATTTAAGTGACATTAGCTTTAATCTGAACTTCTTTCCCCAGTGATGATGAACATTTAATTGAAAGCCAGTCTTTTTCTCCGTACACATAAAATAACTAATATGATACAAGAGCTAATTAGAGATATAAATATATCACTTAAATGTTGTGGCAATGACAAGTTTGAACTCCATTAGGGGAGTGAAATAGCTTACCTTGATAGATGGGTATAATGTGACTTCTGTAAAAGGTGGAAGCTGCTAATTAATGTTGGAATTTTGCCGGTATAGACCCATGGCGCCTAGTAGTCAGTTTCAGATTTATTCAGTTTTAGCTTTTGGAGTTACGTGTTTGTGTGTGTGTGTGTGTGTGTGTGTGTGTGTGTGTGTGTGTGTGTGTGTGTGTGTGTGTGTGTGCCTGCGTGCGTGCGTGCGTGAGTGCGTGCGTGTGTGTATTTTCAGAAATACATAATCAGTATTATTTTTGTGTGCTGTACATTGGTTTAGTGTCAGACAGTAGCATTATAATGGGAACATTTTCGGATAAAGAATAAAAGTCCACCCTTTCTTCCTCTGGAGAAAAAGGGTTCCTGTCATACACCCTGCGACCTTCCCTTGTTTCCCCTTCTTTCTTTTTTCTGTGAAAATGCTTACGTTCTTCCACAACCATTATTTGACTATATGTTTCTGTTATAATGGCTGAGGCCATTATATTTTGTTGGCTAAAACAAGTAGGCTGGTTGTTACTGTGGGTTGTCATGGCTTTGTTGTGCTTTCCTTCTGTTTGCCAACCGTATCATTATTTCTCCCATCAAGGAACCAGAATGTTGTGTCTTTTCAGCAGCATTTAATTATAGCTGTGCTAAAAACAATGGTGAATTTGTGCATTAGATTATTCAAATCTTAGCATTTTTTTTAAAGGGAACCTAACATGAGAATGTGTCCATGTATGCTGCATTTATTCTCTCTGTGAGCTTAGATGTTAAACACAGTTAATGCAAGACAACAAACAACACGTCCTAAAAGAATAGTAACTTTTGATTCAAGGCATTGCACAGACTGATGCTCTGCGGACGGACTGGTCACAGAACCCCTTTTGTATCTAATTAGATCATCACGTCAAAGGTTTCAGTCTAGAGCCAATTAAAGACTTTCTAATCAACACCTTGACACCTTGGGTCTTGGTGTCGTGGCAAAAAATTTAACATCTAGCATGCCAATTAGTGTGTAAGTCTGCAGTGCAGTATCAGGGTCACGTGTCAACCTGCATAATAGAGAAAGGATACCTCAGGCTGGTACACATGCCTGGAGACACAGAAAACACTGCAGCTTTTACAAATAGGGCCATTTGAATTGCCCTTCGTCTATCTCCCAGCTCACCCCTAGAAGTCCCTCAGGTAAGTTTAAGAGACCCCGTCTCAATCGCCTCGCGCTGCTCTGAGAGGTCTGTACATCACAGTGAATGAATCCTGTCATTTTTATTACCAGGGAATCAAAGCACCAGCATGAAACAAAACAAAACTGAAAATAACACACCACTTGGGCAGCCCCCACTTTATTTATACCCCAACCCCCACTTCCTCTGAAGCAGACATGCTTGATCAGTTTGCGGTCTGACGGGCCCCCTTCCCATCATTCAAAGCCCCTTTCTACTTTGGCTCTTTCTCTTACGTGAAACCTATGCTGAGACTGTTAAGAGAGCCAGCAGCTGCTAACCCGTCTGTGCACCATCCAAATTTCTGTTCTAACAACATATATTTCTTTATTTCATACCCCATAAACAGTTTAATATTAAATTTGAAATACATTCTTCAAGCTCTTCAATATGTCACACAAATCAGTGGCACATAGCTGAACATGCAGGTTTTAATGGGTCTTTAGCGCTGTTAGTGACTTATTTCCACTGTATGCTTAAAATCCTCCCATTCTATTTTTCTCCAGCCTTTGGTTTCACCCGACCCATTTAATGGTGCCCCTATCTGTGCAAGAAGGCGGTGTAATCGTCTCTTATCCAGAGGGTCTCCTCATTCCAAATTGCAGTAGATCATGTCAGAACAGCATTGTGCCAACAAACAGAAATTCACTCCCTTGTCACTATCAATCTGCACCGTTGTTGACAATAATGCTGATTTGCCTCTCCCTGTTGTTTTCTCTCCCAAAGCCCCAGTGCCTCCTGCCCACTTTATTTCAACAAGGTTTCACTGTGATTGCTGCTGACAACTGAACCTGCACATTGATCTTTGCTGTTTTCAGTATTACAAAGCTCTACAAATTCACCTGCTCTGGCTCAGCCCAAGAAATTATATATTCCATAGAGAATGAAGAAGTGTTTAGATACTGACAATGATGAAGCATGAACTTTGAAAAATAAGTTTTACCTATTTACTTCTGCTCTTTAAAAATACTTATTTTTCAATATTTTCGATTTGTGCCGTTAACAGATTTTAAGGAAACAATATACCTGAATCACAATGGATTTATGCGATGTGCAAAAGACAACACTCCAATGAATCACAAACTGCTATATGAATTATGTATTGTTAGGCAGTTCGTGCTGATGCGCAATCAGGATCAATATACGTACAATATGTTCAGTATGTTCACTTCATTTGTTTAAAAATACTCTTCAATTAATAAACATTTGTCTTTTCTTGCAAAAGCATACAGAATGTATACTATTATTTTTATTCTAATAATAATAACATTTTTGTGTGTCGTTACTTTTAAGTGACGATTAAGTCATATTCCACTGTGGAAATAGGGATAGATAGATAGATAGATAGATAGATAGATAGATAGATAGATAGATAGATAGATAGATAGATAGATAGATAGATAGATAGATAGATAGATAGATAGATAGATAGATAGATAGATAGATAGATATAGATGTATAAGTTATAGGAAAATATGAGCATGAGTTAATCATATAAATAGCACCTAAAATGTCAACATCTCCACTGTTCAATTCGAGGCAAGGAATCCAATATGACCCATAAGGAAGTCAATCATGCAAAGCCATTTGGCGGGCGTTCATAATTAGCTGATGTTCATGTATTAAAAGCTATTTAAATGAGACAATGTGAAAATCCTTCAGTCGCTTTTGCCAAGAACTTTCAACAGCAGCAGTGTAGGTTTAGTGCGTCAGTCGAGCAGTACTTCCCTTAGTGTGGAGCATGCAGTTAAATCAATAACTGGAGGGATTATAATGATTTTGTTCATGTATATGTAGGCAGGGAAAACAGCTTTAATTGCAATCTCATACTGACGTTACCAGTTACTGCAACCTGTCAGCTTCTAACTCAGCTGGAAATACCATCAGGGGAATCCTGCCATTCAGCTCTGTGGACAGATGTTGGATGTACAACATGTCAGAATCACTTTACTGTAATGTTTTCACTGAAACAAACCGAGAAGGTCTCCACAGGGGAGCGGTTTATTCCCTAAAGAGTAAACAGTCTAATGGTGGGGGAAAAAACAAAAAACTTCATATGCCATGTTTTTTTTTCTTCAGGTTTTCACTTGACGTTCATAAAAAAACAGCAAAAAATAAATGAATAAAAGAGCAAAAAAACAAACAAGGAGGACAGAGAAGCACTCTTACCAGAATGGAGTGAGGGATTGTGGGTGGTGGTGGAGGTATTGTCTTTGTATGTGTATATGTATCTGTATGAGTGTTGGGTGGGACTGTCTTATCCTAACCTCCTGCTAGTATTTCATGGGTCCATTTGACCACTGTGCCCTATCCTGAGCCCCCATTTATTGTGATTGTATAGTGTTATTGAGGAGTTGGACCTATTAGGCTGGAAGCTGCCATGGCTGTCCGACTACCAATTATCGTCGCCTGAGGCCATGTATAGCCCGCCTCGCGCATCTGTGCAGGAGGGAAGGATGTTGTGAGAGGGAGGTGTAGGGGATGGTGTTGAGGGAGAGGAGGGGTCCTCAGGAGATGTGCCATAGCAGCCTGCTGTTAATCAATCCGATTTAGACTGGACAGGGACACACTTAGTCGTTGCTGCTGCCAACACTGCCATGGCAGGGAGAAAAAACGTGTGCGTGACCTGCATCTCATTGAAGTGTAAGGACACAAAAAGATGGATAGATGGCTCCCGAATGAAGAGAAAGGGATGGAGTTGCAAATGGGAGAGGGATGATGGAAGGGGCGTGAGGTGTGGTGGGAAAGACAGCAATTAATGAAGTGATGTGAGATGAATTAAAGAAAAGAAACGTATTGATTCATTTCGGTCTGAAGAATGGGAAGAAAAATGTCCACCTCCTCTATGCTGAAGAATGCACCAATGGAGAAATATAGGAAGATGAATGAATGAAATAGGTAGGAAAACTCATTACTGGATGGAGGACGAGGAGAAATGGGCAGTTCAGCCTTATTTAATTTGTTTTAGTGATCACATGAGAATCTGGGAAGCCTGATGGTGAAGATGATTGACAATATCCCAAGTCGGACCAAGACCCACAAATGTAGACAAGGATGGAGTGAGGGTATCATATTTGCATGCATTAATATGTATGTGCTTGTGTTCCTTATTCTCTACTATTAAATGGATTGTCTGCTTGAATAGTTGGTTATTTACCCGATGATAGTGCAATTTATTAAATGTAGATTTGCATACTGAGTGCAAAATTTGCTTAGATTTGGAGCATAGGATGAGAGTGGACCAAAGCACCGAAACACCTACATGATAAATAGCTCCACACTGAAATGCAGGCTGTATCATCTCCTGTGTCAGACTGGATTATGCTAACCCAAGAAAGCAAATCTGAAAAGGAAAAAACATAACACTAGTGAGCAACTATACTTGCTTGTTTTCTTCCATTTAATGTTGAAACCTGAACTTAAAAGCAAGAGTTATGAGAGCATTATGATCTGGATTATAGAATCTAAAAGCATCACCTGATCTGGATTCAGTGGTACGATATTTGTGTTATCTGTCCACATATACAGTAATCTCCACATGTAACGACTTCATCTTACCAGCGTAATGTTCAGTGGACGACATCTTTTGGCTTTACTCACATAAACCTGTCCAAACAGAGATTAAAGAATGAATAATGACTCATCGAAATAAATTACTTTCTGGAACCATGTTAGTCTCCCAGTTCAGCGTCTACAAAACAGATGATACATCCTTTGCGTGCTGGTTTTAAATATGGCAGACATTAATTCCAGCTTTATGAGGCTCATAATGGCAATATCATATTAATTCCACCAACAAGAGTCAGTGGACATTATGTCACTGGTGCCATTTGTTTGTTTGTTTATCTCAGTTTATACACATTTTTAACAAGGATTACTGCAAAAATTTAAAATGAAATTTTATAGAAATTCAGAACTTCAAAATTTACAAATGTTAAATATTTGTGATGCGCTGGCAACATGTCCAGAGTGTCTCCCATTCTCATGCCCATAGTCTGTTGGGTTAGGCTACAGTAACCACCCTGACCCGCAAAAGCAGATGAGGCCATACGCAAAATGAATGAATGTATGTCACAAAAGGAAAACCATTTCACCACCAGCCATCATTTTACACACACACGTACATGCACACACACATGCACACACGCACTCACACACACACACACACACACACACACACACACACACACACACACACACACACACACACACGCACAAATGCAGACCGGTACACATGTAAGCATACACATTTGTGAGGTTAAACAAAATCAAAGTTTCAAAATGTTATACATAACAACAATATTTTGATATTGTAAAATATGTCAACAATGGGTTTTTTTTTAAATTTATGTAACATCTGTTTTATAATTCCTGAATGCAATAGTCTAAAGTTTCACGAAACAGTTATTTCTTATTTTGATTGGCATTGTTTGTTCGGACTTTGGTTAGATTACTTAAATCATCTTATTTTTGAGAATATGTAAAAATGTTGTTCATTCAAAGTCATTTTTTGATGATTTATGCAGTCTTTATCTCTTGCAGTCAGAACATTTAATTGTGACATGGAGCACTTGATTATAGCAAATTATATAGAATCATGTCAACCAATTACTGCAAACACTTTGTATGTCTGCAGTAATTCTTTGACAAATGAACTGATGTTCTCCCTGATACCATCCTTACAATTCTCATCAGACTCTGTTCTGCAACAGGTGGATTAGATCTGAGTGCAACGATCCTCTGGAAAAATTGATGGTGTCTCATAAATGTTGTGCTCTCAGACAGAGGTTTGAGGCCAGAGATCACTGCACATCTCATCTATCTGACCAGTGGGCAGAAAGGCATCTGTGCTGCTGACATTACACCAACATCGCAGAATGAAACAAGATAAAAATGTCACCTTCATATTCCTCCATGTTGACTGAACATCCTGGTTGTGGATGGGATATTGACAACAATATTTAAAAATTATTAGTATGTAGTACAAAACACGAGATTAAACAGAAATGGGCTGTTGCTTGAAAGTTAGTATATATATATTTTTCTCTCTTCTCTATCTATAATTTCTACAATAAAGGCACAAATTACCCAGTTTAAATATTAATATAACCCATGTTATCAATCTTTGACTTTCTCTGTGTTAATTCTTTGTTTCTCTATCTCAGGTGAGGGCCAGTGCAATAGCCCAAGATGCAGATCAGAACTACGACTATGCCTCCAACAGTGTCATTCTCCATCTGGACGTGGGGGACGAAGTGTGTGTACAGCTCGACGGGGGCAAAGTTCATGGTGGAAACACCAACAAATACAGCACCTTCTCTGGCTTTCTCATCTACCCTGACTGACAGTATACTCATATTTATATGTACTCAATCTGTAATCAAGCAAAAAAAGTTTCCTCTACTTTCTGCATTGACACACTATGCTGCCATAATGTGATTTGTGATTTCAGTACACAAAACATGTAATAATCCAATCACAGTTAAAAAATACTGAAGAGAATTAATGTAAAAATGAATATATTGTATATATTACCAATTAATATCTAATTAACACGTCTAATACACAATAGTCTGTTCCATGTAATGTATGTGTAAGCATGGCTAAAACACAATTAATATCTATTTCACTTGCACACATTGGCTTCACACACACAGAAACACACGAGCTGAATTATTCTATCAGTTGTTCAGCTGAGACAAGTTGACCGGTCATCGGTCTGGAATCGATTGAAAGATTTCTGAATGTAGTATCTGAATCCAAATGTACTTGCTGAAGCCTCTTGTCTCCACTGAGATGAATTTTCAAATGAGAAAAGTCGTGAGTTTATTGCTTGTAACTGACAATACAGCCAACTTCCATGAACATAATGCGATGCACTGTATGTCTGTGTTCATGCCCATGGGAAAACGTGTGTGTGTTCGTGTTGAGGTGTAAAAGTGTTACATTTCTGTGTAATGCAGTGTCTGAACTGAAGCTTTTAACAAAGCTTTGCCATGTTCTGCTGATGAAGCGTCATTTATATCCTCATCTGATATTCCTAGATTGATTGCAGAATTTTATTTATTTTATTTTTGGGAAATATGTTTGCTTGCTTTGTTGGCACAAGTTACACTCAAAAACTCAACTGTTTTTTTAAAAAGCTATGGAAAAGTGATTAGCTTTGTATCGAAAAAAGGTTGCTAATAGTGAACAAGAAGTGGTTGATGAATAACCTAGTCTTAGTTTAAATCAGGTCAGAATAGCACACATTTCTGAGTCGTTCATGGAAAATGGTAACATACTTGTGTGTGAATGTATTTTCAAAAACTTAAAGGACATGGTGAACACAGCTTTTGCTAATCCTATGTTTCAAAGACTTTTTTTGTCCACCCAGCTACATAAGCCAAATGTAAGGATGCTTCATTCCCCAGCTGACACATAACATGGATAAATTTATGAGACACAGCGGCTAATTCTAATAGTCAAATTTAAGGCAACAGTATCTGTCATGGTATTGCTTTTCAGATACCCATGTGTAAACAACAAAAATTGACGATTGAAAGTACCCCTGCACAGGGTCGGTTCTATGGTCAGAATATATACAACCTGGTATGCAATCATCAGCTAGAGGCAATACTAGATCAATAAGTCAAGTTCAATGTGTAAAAAAAAAAAAAATAAAGTAACCAGTCCCTGTGAGCAAATTAGTTCCACTGCATTTTTCTGATAGACTGAAAGGGTTTTTTTCTCCTACAGAGATCCAAGCCCTTGTATTTTGTATAAAATATATTGAATGCTGTTTCAAAATTCTCGACACCAACATTCACAAATTTGTCTCGTCTGAGATAATGAACAAAATATCTGCAATACAGCAGTATATTTATGGAAGCCAAACACCAAATTTTTTCTTAGAATTTTTTTTCATAAAATGATCAATAATAAATTTTCTGAGTTCTGCCCATAAGTTTTCAGTTAAAGACCATACCAAATAGTTATTTATTGGCTAAACCGACTAAGACAGGTAAGATGTTAACATGAACATGCTCCCATAAATAAATAAATAAAATAAAATAACATCATCATTTCCAAATTTGAATTCTAAACTTGACAAATTTCAGACAGAGCATTATGAGTTTTGTTTTTGACAAAACCTGTGTTCAATATGCTGCTCAAGGTTTGTCAACACACATCAAACACACCAGGAGTCTCAGTCATGATTAAAACTGAGTACATGAATGACACTGTTTCAGTCACACAAACCTAGAAACCAACATTTTTTTGAACCAACACTCACTTTTAAAACATTCAGTATCAGTAAAGCATTGCTTTTTACCTCAAGCATCACATGAGCCTTCGCCCTCTGAACTCAGAACTGTCACCAATCATAGTTACATGAGAAGCACAAGGCAGTGTTTTGGGCTTCATCCTCCCATATAAAGGGTCTAAAACCACCCATGATCCAGCATGTTTAACAAGCAGCTGGTGTGATGGTGTCCCCCTGCATGCAGGCACAACTTGCTACCAACCTAATGCCACAGCTGACAACAGAGGTATTTGTGCTTTGATTTTTGATGGTACTTGGCAAGAGGTCTCCACTTGTCTGTGACAGATCTGGTGACCCTGCTGTCTTTGGTGTGTGTTGGGTTGGTAGCTATACCTTCCAGTTAGCCTAGCATCTAGAATGTGAGCTTAATTAAAGCTTTCCTGTTGTCACCGGCTGATCATACTGCAGCTAATTGTCCGTCCAGCTTCAGGGTTTCCACATTTGTTTTAGGTTGTCTGAGGTCTGAGGGTTCTGTGGCTGCTCTGCTTCTTCATGGGCTTTACAGAATATGATGTAGAAGTGTGGACCCACCATCCGCAGGGCAGACTGATGGGGTCGGGTGCGCTGCCATATGGGTGGCAGTGACGACAGGGGGTCACGACGGACCAGACCCAGGCGGGAAAAGCTGGCTTTGGGGACGTGGAATGTCACCTCACTGGCGGGAAAGGAACCGGAGCTTGTGTTGGAGGTGGAGCATTACCAGTTGGATCTGATGGGGCTTACCTCCACGACCTTCGACCGTGTGTTTTGGACACTCGGGTGAAGAGAGGGGCAGAGCTGTCAACTGATCACCACCTGGTGGTGAGTTGGGTCTGTTGGCAGAGGAAACCTTTGGATAGAACTGGTAAGCCCAAACAAGTAGAGTGGGTGAACTGGGAACGTCTGGAGGAGAACTCGGTTGGTGAGGCCTTCAACTCCCACCTCCGAAGGAGCTTCTCTTGCATCCCTCTGGAGGCTGGGGGCATGGAACCTGAATGGTCGATGTTCAAAGCTTCCATTGCTGAAGCTGCAGCTGAGAGCTGTGGTCTCAAGGTCTGCCTCAAGGGGCGATAACCCTCGAACACCGTGGTTGAACCCGGTGGTCAGGGAAGCCGTCCTACTGAAGAAGGAGGCCTTCAGGGGCATGTTGTCCCTGGGGACTCCTGAAGCAGTTGCAGGGTACCGACGGGCCAAAAGGACTGTAGCCTCAGCTGTGATGGAGGCAAAACAGAGGGGGTCGGAGGAGTTCGGAGAGGCCATGGAGAAGGACTATCGGACGGCACCAAAGTTGTCCTGGAGGACTGTCCAACACCTCAGGAGGGGGAAACGGGGGACCATCCAAGCTGTATACGCCAAGGATGGGACACTGTTGACCTCAACTGAGGAGGTTGTCGGTCGGTGGAAGGAACACTTTGAGGAATCCGACTACCCCAACTGGAATCCGACTACCCCAACTGACCCGTCCTCTGTTGCAGAGGCAGAGCTGGAGGATGACAGGGGATTCAAGTCAGTCTCTCGGGGCGAAGTCACCGAGGTAGTTAAACAACTTCACGGTGGCAAAGCCCCAGGTGTTGATGAGATTTGCCTGGAAATCCTGAAGTCTCTGGGTGTTGAGGGGCTGTCATGGATGACACACCTCTTTAACATTGCGTGGAAGTGCCGAAAGAGTGGCAGACTGGGGTGGTGGTCCTCTTTTTAAAAAGGGGGACCAGAGGGCGTGTGCCAATCACAGGGCCATCACACTCCTCAACCTCCTTGGGAAAGTTTACTCCAAGGTGCTGGAAATGAGGGTCCGGCTGATTGTAGAATCTCAGATTGAGGAGGAACAGATTGCGTTCTGTCCTGGTCGTGGAACAACGGACCAGCTTTTTACTCTCGAAGGGATCCCAGAGGGGGCTAGGGAGTATGCCCATCCAGTCTACATGTGTTTTGTAGACTTGGAGAAGGCTTACGATTGGGTCCCCAGAGATATACTGTGGGAGGTACTGTGGGAGTATGGAGTGAGGGGGCCTCTCCTCAGGGCCATCCAATCCCTGTAGGCCCAAAGAGAGAGCTGCTTTCGGGTTCTCGGCAGTAAGTCGGACTTGTTCCGAGTAGCTGTTTGCCTTCGCCAGGGCTGCGCTTTATCACCAATTATGTTTGTGATTTTCATGGACAGGATATCAAGGCGTAGTTGTGGTGAGGAGGGGTTACAGTTTGGTGGCCTGAGGATTGCATCGCTGCTTTTTGCAGATGATGTGGTCCTGTTTGCGTCATCGGCCTGTGACCTGCAGCACTCACTGGTCCGGTTTGCGGCCCAGTGTGAAGCGGCGGGAGTGAGGATTAGCGCCTCCAAATCTGAGGCCATGGTCCTCAGCAGGAAGCCGGTGGACTGCCTTCTCTGACTGGGGAATGAGGTCCTTCCCGAAGTGAAGGAGTGTAAGTATCTCGGGGTCCTGTTCACGAGTGAGGGAACAATGGAGCGTGAGATTGGACAGAGAATTGGGGGAACAGGAGCGGTATTGCAGTCGCTTAACCGCACTGTTGTCACAAAGAGGGAGCTAAGCTGAGAGGCAAAGCTCTCCATCTACCGTTAAATCTTCGTTCCTACCCTCACCTATAGTCATGAGCGATGGGTCATGACCGAAAGAACGAGATCGCGGATACAAGCGGCTGAAATAGGCTTTCTCAGACGGATAGCTGGTGTCTCCCTTAGAGATAAGGTGAGAAACACTCTGAGGGGCTCAGAGTAGAGCCGCTGCTCCTTCGCGTGGAAAGGAGTCAGTTGAGGTGGTTTGGGCATCAGGTGCGGATGCCTCCGGGGCGCCTCCCTAGGGAGGTGTTTCTGGCACATCCAGCTGGGAGGAGACCTCGGGGCAGACCCAGGACCAGGTGGAGGGATTACATCTCAACACTGGCCTGGGAACGCCTTGGGATCCCCCAATTAGAGCTGGTGGATGTGGCCAGGAAAAGGGAAGTTTGGGGCTCCCTGTTGAAGCTGCTGCCCCCGCGACCCGATTCCGGATAAGTGGTGGAAGATGGATGGATGGATGGATAGATGGATGGATAGATGGATGGATGGATGTAGAAGTGTAATGTTGCTGTAACCTTTGTTCTCTGGGTGAGGAGATGGTCTGCTCCTTGAGATGATAGAATCTTTTTTTAGAAAATCAGAATCATGATCCCCATATAGAATATGTAGCTGGGTGGAAAGATAGCCTCTTCACTCATAGAACAATAGTGGAATGATGAAACAACTATTGTGAAAATACCCATTTCAAAATGTTTTTGAAAATACGGTTACTACTGTTTTTTTACTGCAACATATCACACATGTAGGTGTTCTGTGCCTTACATGACCTGTGTCCTTTTTGCTCTTTATGCATGAAGTCTGTCCAGTTCGGGCTATTTGAGCAAGCTAATTTATCTTCTCCAAATATCATTTCATGAGGATTTCCAATGAAAAAATCTCCAGCATGAGTAGTCCATGGAAATCTTTTTACTTACTTTATGAATGCAGCAGGTAGCTGAGGGATCGTTGTATGTGTCTGATGTACAATAACTCCCTGTTTTATTAAATTGAATAAAATTTAATTTAAGTCACTTATATGGAAGCTTAACTTCATTTTGTACAGTGGAAACACATCTGTGAATAATCAACAGAGGCATTTAATTGTGTAAGTAAAATGAGAAATGATAAACAGAAGAAGAAGAAGTATACTTTATTAATCCCCACAGGGAAATTACATTGTCACTCAGGTGTAGACATGTTTTTTGTGTTAGTTAACAATCAGTGTATACACAGGCCCCCTGAAACACAGCACACAAGGGTGCCTGTAAGCATGCAGTTAGTACACACATCAAACTACACACATCGGGAGGAAGAGTGACAGGCAGCGGCTTCCGGAACGCGCCCCAATTGAGCAGCTTGTAGGGGGGACAGCGCATTCCTATGACCAAATGATGTTCCTGTTGACATACTAAATCCTAATGCAAGTAGAATATAATAAATTCTTGGAAAAAGATATTTTCATATTAATCAAATAATATGACTGGCATATAATGACTGGCAGAAACCTTGTTTCTGCCAGTCATTATATTAATAAAATAATATAATGACTGGCAAAAACCTTGTTGCTCCTACAAAAGGACGAAGATCCAGCTTTGTAGCCTGAATGCACGGCTGTACCCAGATGAGATTTGGATGTGAACTTTTAAACTCGTCATTCTTCAGCTGCGACGGTGGAAGAACATCTTGACATTGTATATCGTACGCAGGCGTTCCCTCTGAGTGGCTTTGCATAACCTTTGTGCAATTCTGCATTATATATGTTGTTTTGTTTTCAACACTTTTACCTTTGCTCATGAGCAGTGGGGATATATTGTCGTGGGTGTACTTTGCAAGCTGAGTTTGGTGTATTTGTTATGTATGAAATCAGCATCGATAGCATAGATATTCTCTTCCCTTAAAGACCATGAAACACTATAAAAATTCAGTTTTATTTTTCCATCACTAAGTGAGAGTAAAACTACTGCTTTATTTTCAATTCCTTTCATTCTTTTTTCTCCCCTTGAAGGAAAATGATGAACACAATTGATATCTATTGTGATACATTTTGATTAAGGTGGTTTTAGCAGCATTTTTCAAAGTAATCACAGAGTGAGATTAAAATATTTATTCCGGAACAAAAGCTGTCAAATGATAACCTTCCAATCATATCTTTTTGTTTCTTCCATGGTAAATGATCTGATTGTATGACATATTTCATTGTCATTAAAGTTCTAATTTTTACAACCCTTTGTTCATTTTATGTCATTATAAATCTAATGCTGACACATCATGTACTTTTCAACTTAGTGTTTTATCTTTTATGGAATATATTGATTAATATTTGGACCTATGTTATTCCCCAAACCTTTAATTTCTTCAGTTGTTGAGCTCTCTTCCAAATGATTGAGGAATAGGAACAGACAACTATTAATAGCAGTGTTTTTCTGTCCCATTGTTTTCAATGCTCGACTCGACTGGGGCAGCTCAAAATGCATGTAAAATACCCGAGACTGTATTTCAGATTCTTATCAGTCTTTGTTATATTGAGTGAATCTTACAAACTCTACTTCATTAATCAATTAAATGATGAAAGAGGTTAGTTTTTATAGTTTGTGGGTAACTAGATTTATCTAAATATACAGTACATGTGGACTATAAATTACTAAGAAAGAAATAACACAGAATAAACTGGATGGGGATTTTTTTTTTTACAGATACACAGACAGACGCAGTTCAATCTTTCTACTGTTACATATGAAAGATGAGGGAGTCTCAAGGAGCCAGAGGAACCTCTCTTCATAATGCAGTTTTGTTAACTTGGGTAAAGGCAGAGATGTGATTTAGCTTTTAGAGACGTGGAGCGAATGTATTGCTTTAAATTGAATAAAACAACATATTGTGATTTATATGGAACCAGTCATTCACAGTTCATTCATTCATTTATTCATTCATTTTCATACTGCTTTGTCCATCGCAGCATCCACAGTTATTTTTCCAAAATAAAGCAAGTCACCAGGTCCATAGTTAAAGGTTTGGTTCCTTGAATCCTCGGGAAATCTTCAGAAGGGACATGAACATAAATAATAATTCAACAAATACGATTCTGGCAAACTTACAGCTACAGGTTTCAAGGACTTGTTGCTTTCTCCACTCATGTCAACACTCTTCAGAGCCTCGAGTGAAAATGGAACGCAGGCTGGAAAGTGTTCACACCTCACTGGAATGAAACTAATGGATGTATAATTAAAGGTGAGAGGTAAGACCATTCTGGAAAAGGACATTCTTTCTGAATGTGGTGCATATGAAAGGTTTCCGAGACAGTTGACTCGGGGTGTAGGTGGGGTTGTAATTCAACAGTTTCCCTCCACCCGAGGTCCCAGCGCTCCCTCCTTGAGGATTCCAGCATTCAGTTAATTGGACAGGGAGAGAGTGGCTGAGGAGGAAAGCGTTCAGCCCCATTAGCAATCCCCCTGTGGAAGGCTGAGCGGAGAGGATCACAGACTCACAAATAGAAGGATTAAAATAATCAATAGGCTTCACTCTCTCCTTCAGCAGAGACTGGTGCACCACACACACGCGCACGCACGCAGGCACGCACACACACACATACACACACACACACACACACACACACACACACACACACACACACACACACACACACACACACACACACATACACACACACAGACTGTTAAACAAATACAAACACACACGTACACATGCAAAAATAAATACACAGATCGTCAAGGAGCACTGCTCTCACCAGTGTTGTCTCTGGACTTAACAAATTACCCTGGGTCATGTAAGATCCAAACACACACACACACACGCACACACACAGGCACACACACGCACACACGCACACACACACACACAAACACACACACACACACACACACACACAAGCACACTTTCGTTCTCAATTAATTGCCTCTGACTAAAGCAGTAAAAAGGTCAGTCATGAAGAAAGTGGAGATTTTTAATTTCTTTTCTGCTCACTCATTCCTCATTGTGCATTTATATACAGTATATGTGTATGTGTGAGTGAGTGCGTGTGCGTGTGCGTGTGTGTGTGTGTGCGTGTGTGTGTGTGTGTGCGCGTGGGCGTGCGTGCGTGCGTGTGTGCACGCACATTGTGTGATTTAACTTGTGATTCTTTGGAGGGGTCTTGAACACCCCTATAGTGTGTCCATTTATCACTGAGCTAGAGAATTTAAAAAAAAAAAAGTGATTTAGCCAACAATGTACTCCATACCAAATTAATGACACTCAATACCAGTAACTAATCTGGGATTGTAAATCTGATTGGCTCCTTGAAATCAAATTATGTATCTTTTGAATTAACCAGAGTAGCTATTAAATAAAGCTCAAAGTGTAAAGCAGACATTTCTGCTTACTTCTGTGAAAACTGTGAAATCGAGTTAACTTAAACTTAAGTTTAAAAGAGAACACCTTCATTGCGCAGGTGCAGTCAAATGAATCACCTGAAAGAAGACCAAGAGGACAAACCCTGCTCCCAATATATAGATATCTATATTAATATATAGATTCTCAAGGCTATATTTTAATACACTCATTGTCATTAAACCAAAACTATGTCTTTTTCAAACACAATTTTAATTATTTTTGTTTATTTAATTCACATTTGCAGCCTTTTGCTTTTCTATCTGTTTGTCTCATCAGCAGAATTACTGGATGCTCTGTTGACAGATCACAGTAAATTGCTAGTCTGATCAACAGACTGCTGGTTACAGAGATATAGAATCCAGGATTTTATCTCTGTTGTATTTTTGCAAGTCAACCACTAAATCAATCTCAGAGAAGAAGCAGTGCATGGAGGCCTTAGTTGTTGTGAAATGGTAATATCATAGTCATAGTCACAGTCAACTTTATTGTCAAATTTTACCATATTTGCATGACATACTGCACGGATGAAATTACAGTCCTCTCAAACCCATCATACTGCATGATTAAATCATTTCTAAAGCTGTTTGATTGTCACTGTGCCTACAACGTGCCTACAGTGCACTTTGTGGTGCGTTTATCTACTCATGATTCTAAAACAAATGTTTAATAAGACACATATGAGGAATTTTCACTACGCCAATCAAATATAACTTGTACAACACTGTAACTAGATTATTATACATTCACTTTTCATTATTATAAGTATACTGTATTACAATGTAGAAAAGAAATAAACCATTCAGTTCTCGAACAATTTCTTCTACTGAATTAGGGACACTGCGCTGGATAATGTGGATAATGTGCTGAATGCATGCAATTTGATTTTTTATCAAATAGGACGTGTTGTAATAGGTCATCAACCAGTATTGCATAAATCAGGTAAATCCCATAATAGATGTTCATCTTAAATGTCAATAAATCAATCATGATGATTTATTACTGTATTATGACGCGCCGAGGAGCCATTCTACATCATGCGTAAGCAAAGTGAGTTCACTCTGCACAGATGAAGTGTATTTTGAGTTATTTTGAGATGCAGTATGTTTTTTGAGAAGAAAGCATTTGAGAACTATTTGCGACACTATACCGCCGCCTGCTGTTAATCACCTGTTATTACAGCCTTCTGTAGTCCAAACGTTGTAGTACCACACTTTGGCCGCTGGGCGGCAGACGAACTTGACTAGTTGTCTGCAGGCAAAGATGGCGGTACGGAAGAAAGACGGCGGCCCGAATGTAAAATATTTCGAAGCGTCTGATACTGTTTCTCAGTTTGATAATGTCCGTGTCTGGCTGGGAAAGAATTACAAAAAGGTACCGACCGCATGTTTTGTACCCATACATACTAAATCTACATTTTCATCCCGAAGTGTGGACACAAAGAGAGGAGGGGAGGGTGCTGCTGATCATCCAGCTGTTTGATTCACTCGAGCCGGGATACAAAAGGATGCTGAGCCAAACAGCGGCAACAAATAGCAGCCGCGAATGGCGGCATCCCGCTATGTTAATGTCACAAAACCCATCCAAAGGCACTGCACAATCACACCTGGGAGTGTAGACCTCTGCAAAAGGGGTGACTTTAGCCGGCAAGGCAGCTAGCCCGCTAGTCAGCTAATCGGCTAACGGTAATGCAGCTCAGATCCAGATGTTCTCTGGCGCGGCTGGAGCAGTGGCCCATCTGGAGGGAACGAGACGCGTTCTGGCGTCTGGAAACACTGACGAAACGAAATAATGATCGGATTTATTTTCAATGCATATCACTAATAATGATGATACTGTATACCTAAATTTAATCCCCACTTCAGATAATACAGTTAATAAATGTATACTCTGAAAAGTATAAGGTCGCAAAGTACCCTCCAGTTTCTGGCTCTGGTTGACATCGATGCGTCCTCCCGGGGCTTCTCTGTGACCGATCCTCTGATGTCCCATCAGTACATCCAGGCTGAGCCGCCCACCAACAAGTCCCTGTCCAGCTTGGTGGTCCAGCTGCTACAGTTCCAAGAGGAGGTGTTTGGGCGACATGTCAGCAACCCTCCGCTCACCAAGCTGCCGGTATGTCCCCCTCAGGTCTCTGCCATTCATTCAGTCACTGAATTAACTCTGTTCTAGTCTGAAATGAATCTGTTTTCTGCAGATGAAGTGTTTTCTGGACTTCAAGTCAGGAGGGGCTCTATGTCACATCCTGGCTGCTGCCTACAAGTTCAAGAGCGACCAGGGATGGTAAGACTTTCTTTCTAGATGGTATAAATAATAGATAAAAAGACAAATTGACATTTATCTTCATGTAAATGATGAATACCCACATAGATTTTAGACATGTTGCTGTTTCATGTGTAACTCCAGTCTAATTTCTTGGTAGGCGCAGGTTTGACTTCCAGAATCCATCGAGGATGGACCGAAATGTGGAGATGTTCATGACGATCGAGAAGTCCTTGGTTCAGGTGAGTCTGAACTTCAATTTATATCTTTAAAAAACATAAAGTTCAAATATTATGAGACATAATACCATTTGTGTTGTCATTTGTATTGTAGGAGGCTTTGTTTCAGCACATTCGTACAATTTTTCTCTAATTTGGTGTTTTAACGAGTTAAGTGGGGAGCTCCTTATTTTAGTCTTAAACTAGATCATCCTTCTGATATGAAAGCTTATAAATAAGTCAGACAATTATGAAACAGTTACTTTCATACAGTCATGGAGATAAAATATTTCATCATATCAGTTTGTATATTTGAGGCGATGTTCACGAATGTCTTTATTTGACGTTTTGCACTTTTTGCGATTCTTCTTTACAGAACAACTGCTTGACGAGACCTGTGATCTACCTGAGCCCTGACATCGAGCCAAAATTGCTAGGAAAACTGAAGGACATAATCAAAAGACATCAGGTCTGTTTGTTCTATCAAAATGTGTTGTAAGTTTAACCCACAACAGTTATATCAATTATGACTTCATGAGTGAAAAAGCCCACATTCATTTGTGTATTTTGTCATGAAATGTTGTGAATGCGTCATGAATAAGTACTGAATGGGAATTGCAATGATTCACTTGCGTGCGGTAGAGCAGGTCGTCCCATGATTCAAGATTGGCGGTTCGATTCCCGCTCCCGCCCCAATAAAAATACCTGGAGGTGAGCTGACAGTGGGAGGTGTCAGCTCATCTCCAGAGCACTGCCGAGGCACCCTTGAGCAAGGTGCCGTCCACTTTACAAAAATTGCTCATTTGAAGCGCACCAAGAAGGAGCTGCCTGCCACTCTACCTCCCTTGCATGCCTACAGGCCCCCTTGTGTGTGGTGTGTGTATTACCGGGCCCTGTACACACTAATAATGCATGCATGTGATATGATTGACTAACAAAAACTAGAGTGTGCGTTCATAATTTCCCTTCGGGGATTATGACAGTGTATCAAATTAAATTAAAATTAAATAAAGGTTCCATAGTCCTTTTGTTAATACTGAACAATAAATGTGAAGTCACATGTCTTCTACACATTATCTTTCAGACTCTACTGTATCTCATTCATAGTATTACATATATATATGTTACTCTATTTTAATCACTCTACATACAGTCCAAATTTACTCCAAATGTACTTCAAATGCATTTTTGTGTTTAATTCTTCATAAAAACAGAAGCCACTGAAAAGTGTAATAAGTTTTGTCTGTGTGAGTCAGAAAGAAAGAAAAGTATGCTACCACTGGCAGATGTTGGAACAAAGATTCTCAATGAGCTTTGCTCTGTGAGCTTTGACATAGACGTATGTTAAAGCTCACGTGAATGAGGTGCAAGTAACAGAGGGTTGATTTGATGTAATTTATATCCATTCCACAATGAGTCTTATGTTATTTATCAGTGTTAATAAACATCCACTCATTTGCTTCTTTTCATTCATGAAGTCATGATAATCACATTAATATAACCTTGTTGTAAAGTGTGTTTTTTCAGATTATATGCAAACTGATCTGTTGCAGGGCTCAGTGACAGAGGACAAGGCTTCAGGTTCCCACATTGTCGTTCCTCTTCCCACCAGCCTTGAGGAAGGTGAGGCGTCACATGATGTGTTCATGGACAGTTATTTGCTTCACTGTGAATTCTGCTGCCCTGACCTGTTTTGTACTGATATATTTTGTCACAGAGGAGTGGGTGCGACCTGTGATGAAAAGGGATAAGCAAATGCTGCTTCATTGGGGATATTTCCCTGACAGGTGGGTGCTGAGTTTACACAGATATGAACACCAATCAAAATTTTAAACAAAGCTACAATCTATGGCTTCATCTGACTGTGGAAGCCATAGAAGCCACTGTAAATGTTCTGTAGATCTTCTGTAGAGTGGTGCGCTTGTAATTTTGTTTTTCTTGGAGCTTCTCCCTTCCCTAAATTCCATGAGCTTGAATATCACAAAATTCTCCCTGAATTCTCCCCGAAATTCTCTTCCTTGACCTTTGACCCCTCTTCTCACTATTTAGTTATGATACCTGGATCCCAGCCAGTGAGGTTGAGGCTTCTGTGGAGGATCCTCCCAGCCCAGAAAAGCCAAGGAAGGTATTTGATATATCTTGCTGTTCAAATTAATCTGTGTTTTATCTTTTTTTTAAAATATATTTTACCGTCTTTGAATTTTAAAAATTGTTTTTCATCTTCAGCTCACATGCTCCTTCAGTTTAATTAGACATTTCCCATCAGTCATAAATCATCAATGTTCTCATTTGCATGCATCCTTGCGTCTTTGTCGCGCATTTTTTGACAGGGACGTACGATCGTCAAACAGCTTTAAATGCACTTCCATTCAACAAAAATATTCACAATTTTTGCAATTCTCCACTTAAATTTCAAACCCAGAAATTGCCATTATTTTTTGAGTTTCTCGTCAAGAGAATCACCTGCGTGATTCTGCTTTATTAAAATCGACCAAACAGCAACACAATGTCTGCTCGTTTTACACGCTGCAGTGAGAGCAAGGAGTTAGTGAGATTCTCCAGAGCAATCATAAGCTTGAGCTTATGCTTGGAGAGTCCTGTTGGGTTTCTCTGTCTGTTAAAGCACTTTGAAATGTCTGTTGATGTGATTAAGCGCTAAGCAAATAAAGGCTGCCTCCGAAAAAGATGTAAAAGTCGGAGAAAAAGCAAGTGACAATGAGTGCTTTCTTGCATAAATACAATGAAAAGTTAATGAAGAAAATGAGACAAATATTACTGACAGATGTTACTGAAATTTTTGTGGAGAAGGCTCTGTCAGCTTGGTGCAGTGTCCACAGTAGAATATAAGGATTAAAGGCAAAGAATGCTATTGAGTGAAAAGTAAAAATGAAAAAGCAACAACTGTATTACATCTTTATTTCTAAATCTGTTTTTTTAAATGACTGCCAGGCTTTAAAATTTTGATTGAATTAACATACAATTTTCTTCTTTTTTTCTTTGTGCTTAAATAGTTATGATGTTATTAATAAAAATGTTAAAATGAACAGTTTGTTTAGTTTTTATGTTGTACAATTGGCAAAACCCAATCCTTGCGTACGTTTCTACCGTATATTCAGTTATTACTTTTGGAATGTATAGACGTCATGTTGGGATAAACAAATTTTTCCTGAGGCACATCTTATGGATGCACTACTTTCTTGAGGTAAAATGAACTCTGAATCATATATACAGTACCTGCTTGTTACAACCTTTTACTGGACCTAAATCACAATTGGAATGAGAGATGTTTTGAAATGGGGTTTTTTAAATTATGTCTGAATAAAACATTGAAAAATAAAATTCCATTTTAAATTGGCATGTGGAGGGATAGAGCTTATGCTGGTATTCGCTCCAGCCTGAAGCGTCAAGTCAGTGTGGTGTCAGTTGCCCTTATCAAGTCAGTTCCTCGAGGGCAGTTGATTTTTCTGCATAATTAAGTCTCTTGCAGCAAGAAAAACTGATCTGTTCAACATCTAACATGTATTTCATGCAGCTCACATACTAAATTTAAGTCCCCGTAGATATCATTAAATTCAAAATTTGAAAGTCTTCCATCGAACATTAATCAGTTTACATAATTTTTAATCAACTAGTAAAGAAGGAATAAATCTGTTTTTCAGCCACAAAACAAACCTGGACCTCCAAAACGTCCTTACCTGCATTTTTATCATCAGTCATTCCACTCACACAAATAGTTTTAAATTGAATTTATAGACTATTTTTTAAGCAAGAAAACAAATTATTTTGGAAAAAAAAACCTCTTTATAAAGAGCTTTCAGGATAATTTCTCTCAGACAAGTAATGATTTACAGTGAGAAATCAGTGAGAATTGATGGATATAAATATATTAATCTATATATTAAATAATAATAGTAGCATGTGCACATGGTTGAATAACTCGTATTAATAACTCAATGTCTTTCTGTAACAAATTAGTTAGTTAGTTAGTTAGTTAGTTAGTTAGTTAGTTAGTTAGTTAGTTAGTTAGTTAGTTAGTATGCACACTTGTAAGAAAGACCATGGCTGAATGATATAATAAAGTTGTGCACAAGGAAGATGAACAAAGGATTAAAGGAGATAGATCAAAGATAAATCAAAGCATAGCAAATCCTATACCTAAACTGCAGAAAGATCAAGTAAGTAAAGATTCTTAGTTAAAAGAAGTAGGTTGATGAATTCAGGGGGTGTCACGAGATGTTGCAGACTCTGACGGCCTTGTTGTCAGTGTTTTTGTGTTTGTCCATTCGTCCGTCCGTCCACATATCTTCACAACCGTTGCAGATAAAAAGATGAAACAAAAAGCAGATTACTCGGGCAGCAAAGGAGATGACAATGAGATGATGACCTTGACCTTGAGAGAACCAGGTCAAGGTCAAATTTCGACTTCTGTACACTCAGGAACCAGATAAGATAAGGCCAGTGGGACTAAGACCGAAGATCAAAGCTACTGCTCTGATCTATATATGCACTAGCTTTGATCTATGATCAAAGCTAGTGCATAGCTAGATCTTTCAGGTCAAAGCTACACACTTGTCAGGTACTACTTTCAGGATGTTGCAGTCTCTGACTGCCTTAGTCCTTGTTGCACATATCTTAGGAACCGGATAAGATAGAAAGACGAAACAAAAGGCGTTATTCAGGAAGGCAAGGGATTGACAATTAGATCACAACCTTGACCTTGAAAAACCAGGTCAAGGTCAAATTTTCTTTTATACCTTTTTAGGTACACATCTTGGAAACCTGATGAGATATAATCACAAAAGCAACATTTTCAGGAAGCCAGAGGCACAAAAATGTGATGATGTCACAGGATGTCGCAGTCTCTGACTGTCTTGTTTAACTCTGGAAAAGCATGTCGTATCACATCATATATCATTCTAAATAATACAAAATAACAGAACTCAGTACAATATATCAGAATATAATAGAATAAAAAAGACTATAATAGTATTAATTATTCACAGGTCCATGGGAAGTGGATTTTAGACCTGGACCAGTATAACGAGTGGATGAATGAGGAGGACTATGAGGTAGGGGAGGGCTGCCCCAAGAGGAAAAGAATCTCAGCCAAGACCCTGACAGATGAGGTGACCACGCCTGATGAGAGAAGGGACAAGAAGCCTGGCAGCGCCAAGAAGAGGAAGCGCTCGCCATCACCCTCCCCCACCCCTCCCCCGCAGGAGAGCAAAAAGAAAAACACCAAAAAGGGGTTTGTTACGTGTGTCCATACAACTCATCAGCTGTAAATGCATGTTTTAGGTTTTTGTAGTACAGCAGTGCCACTGGTTGTATCATTTACTACAATAGTAAAATACTGTAATGTATTCTCTGCCTGTCGGTGTTCAGGCCAACGACTCCATACACCAAGTCTAAACGGGGCCAGAGGGAGGAGGAGCAGGAGGATCTCAGTAAGGACATGGATGAAGCGTCGCCTGTTCCAGCATCTGAAGAGGGAAACCCAGCAAAGACCAGTACACAATTCCTCCTATATTCAAATAGAAATCAAAATGACCACACACCCCATTCCAACCTGAAACTTGTCTTTAAGACTCTAACTAGTTGTTGACAACCATGTCTTCATTCTGCAGACAACACCAAGAAGGACTCTGATTCAACGCCAGTCAAAGGAGGAACAGACATCGGTGAGAAGCCAAAACTGAACAGAGTGGAAGAGCCGGACCCTTTCACTCTGACTTAGAAGATCTGGATACGAGTTTATTTGATCACTTTATTTCTATATCACAGTTTATATCTGTCATATTAGAGCACATTCCATCTTGGACTATCTCTGCTAATATGGAGGAAAGTGCTTATTTAAAGCTTGTGTTCATTGTTTTAATCTATTGACAGTTTTCAACTCAATGTATTGTTAATAATTCTTTTGTGATTTGATCAGACGAACAAGAGGATGAGTCCATGGAAACAACAGGCAAGGTAAGGTAGTCTGTACAGCTGGAAGAAAACATTACAGTTACAGCAGTCAACCATAAATTGAACTTGAGTGGCTGTTTGTTTGTTTGTGTTGAAACAGGAGGAGGAGGAAGGCTCTCCGAGTGTGAAGGGGGAACCCGTGAAAGGCTCAGACCTCCATGAGGACAATGTGACAGAGCAAACTCATCACATTATTATACCAAGCTACGCTGCCTGGTTTGATTACAACAGGTGAGGAGAGAGAGTGACCGCTGACTAATTCAGGAACAGTGGAAAATAAGAAAAACACTGACTGAGTCTGGTTGAAATGGAAACCATTATTTACTCCTCACTCCTCACTAGAGAATCTCACAAAGAGGTGTCACTCACAACATATTCATTGTCTTCACTGTTCCCAAGTGTTCATGCCATCGAGCGCAGAGCCCTGCCAGAGTTCTTCAATGGGAAGAACAAATCCAAAACCCCCGAGATGTAAGTGTTTAATCCATTCACAGCAGTTTGTGATGTTATATAAAGGGTACAACATCAGAAAATCTATACCTCCTTCCTTCAGTTATCTGGCATACCGGAACTTCATGATTGACACCTACCGGCTAAACCCTCAGGAGTACCTGACCTCCACCGCTTGTCGCAGAAACCTGGCAGGAGACGTGTGTGCAATCATGAGGTAGGAGGAACCCCAGCTGTGAATATTTCCAGTCGGTCCAGATCTCACTGTCTGTTTTTATACTTGTTTTATTTACCCTCCTGTCAGGATGTTTCACTCTGTGCTTTTTCTGCTGTAGAGTGCATGCCTTTCTGGAGCAGTGGGGTCTGATCAATTACCAGGTGGACTCTGAGAGCAGACCAACACCCATGGGTCCCCCACCCACCTCTCACTTCCATGTACTGGCAGACACTCCCTCCAGCTTGGTGCCCCTGCAGCCAAAGACATCTCAGGTCTGCAGAACCACAGAGACAAATGATAGATCCATTCAGACATTTTTTCGGGGTTGTTTTAAATTTCTCTCTGTGCCACAGACTCCTGCTGCCCAGCAGATGTTGCCCTTCCCTGATAAAGTGAAGGATAAACCATCAGATCTGCAAAACTTTGGGCTGCGAACTGACATGTACAGCAAGAAGACTTGCTCTACGAAGGTACATGTCTGAGAAGATGCATGACAGAATCGCTCATCATATCATAGTGACCTATCATATGAACAAAGAGTCTATATTTGTGAACAGAGCAAGAGCTCAGCGAGCTCCATGAGGGATTGGACAGAACAGGAAACACTACTACTGCTCGAGGTACTAATTCATCTTAAATTAGAGTGAGTTCATTCTTTTTATAAATGAGAAAATAAAGCAGTAGAAATGTGGATCTAAACACTTCCCTCCTTCCCCAGGGCTTGGAGATGTACAAGGATGACTGGAACAAGGTTTCAGAACATGTGGGCAGCCGCACACAGGACGAGTGCATCCTTCACTTCCTGCGGCTGCCCATTGAGGACCCTTACCTGGAGGACACCTCCTCAACTCTGGGACCATTGGCCTACCAGCCGATACCTTTCAGCCAAGCAGGAAACCCAGTCATGAGCACCGTGGCCTTCCTGGCCTCTGTTGTTGACCCCCGCGTTGCTTCGGCTGCAGCTAAATCTGCTCTGGGTGAGACCAAGCTTTACATTTAATTAGTAGTGACACTGAAAACGTCCTCAGCCTCAAATGAGTGTTGTAGACTAAGCCTGGGCAGGAATTGTCATATGATGAGAAACTAAATGAAGAATAATGATGAAATTTCACTGTGAATGCAACTTTTATGCAGTTTCCTTAATCAGCCACACTTTTTAATTATTAAAAACTTAAAGTCAACTCAGTGCAAATATTGAAAGTGTAAATAACACTTCACACTGATAATCTTGACACATCTCTCCTATTCTCAGAGGAGTTCTCTCGTATGAAGGAGGAGGTTCCTGCAGCGCTGGTTGAAGCTCATGTGCGACGGGTGGAGGAAGCAGCGAGGGTCAGCGGCCGACAGGACCCTCTGTACGGCCTGGAGGGCAGCGGGATTGCTGGCACCGGTCTGGAGGAGGGAGAAAGACCTGGTGGGATTTCTATGTGGATTTACAGCACACACACACTGCAACATCCCGCGACACCCCTGAATTCAAAATTTTACCCTGACCTACTTTCATAAATCAAAGCATAGTTTTGATCTATGGCCTTACTCACACTGGCCTTCTTCCTCGTCTTTCTGTCTTATCCAGTTCCTGAGTGTACAGAAGTTGAAATTTGACCTTGACCTAGTTTTCTCAAGGTCAAGGTTATATTCTCATTTTCATCCCCTTTGCCGCCCAAGTAATGTGCTTTTTGTTTCATTTTTCTATCTGCGACGGTTGCAAAGATTTTCGGTGGACTAATGACTGGACGAACAAACACACGAACACAGATAATTACAATACATCACCGCTTTGAAGCGGGATGTAACAAAGTATGCAAATCAATATTTTCACTCTTCTTTCCAGATGAAAGCAGTGATGAAAGTAAGAGCGACAGCCAGTCCAGTGAAGATAAGAGAGAGGCCAAGGTACGATCATGTCCTCAGAATGTTTCTGTGTTTGTTTGTTCTCCTAAGGAGCTGCTGCATCCCTCACTGTTCACTTCCTCACACAGGAGAGTAAAGAGGCTGCAGCTGAGGAAGAGGAAAAGCAGGTGGAGAATGGGAAGAAGGAAGAAGAGAGAGGAAGAGAACAAGAAGTAGAGAGGGAAACGGATAAAACAGATTCAGAAATGGGTACAAAAAAGCAACTCTATCAGAGACAAGGAATAAAGACTTCCTGTCAAAGATGAGTAAATTAAAATGTTTCTTTCTCTTAGGTGATGGGGAGAAGGAGAAGGATAGGAAAGAGAGCACAGAGGAAGGACAAAGAGAATCAGAGAGTGAAGGAGAACGGAAAGCGAAAGTGGAGCGGGATGTTGGAGAGGGAAACCTGGCCACTGCCGCTGCATCTGCACTCGCTGCTGCTGCCGTCAAAGCCAAGGTAGAGTTGGTCAACCTGTCCTCACCTTTTCTTCCATGTTCTTTAATCTTGAAGTTGCCTTTGATTTCCTTGGCAGCATCTGGCTGCAGTTGAAGAGAGGAAGATCAAATCTCTCGTGGCTCTGCTGGTGGAGACCCAGATGAAGAAGCTCGAGATTAAACTGAGACATTTTGAAGAACTGGAGACCATCATGGACCGAGAGAGGGAGGCTGTGAGTGATGTGTTCTGGGGTATCCAGGATGACAAGACTTCAATCAACCGAATTACAACACAAAAACTAACAATTCATGTTTTCTGTGTTTTTTAGCTGGAGTACCAGCGTCAGCAGCTCTTAGCCGACCGTCAGTCCTTCCACATGGAGCAGCTGAAATATGCTGAGATGAGGGCCCGTCAGCAGCACTTCCAGCAGATTCAGCACCAGCAGCACAGTCAGGCAGGAGCCCCCCATTCTAACCAGGCAGCCTCAGGCCCACCCCCGCAGAGCCAGAATTCAACTCAGCCAAGTCATAGCACACCAGCGCCACAGCCAGCCCCCAGCCCGGCACCTCCAGCCTCCTCCTCCTCGGCTCCGGAGTCCCAACCTCCACAGGCTGTTCACGCCTCGCCCTCCTGCCCCCCAGGCCAGGCCACGGCCAGCCACTCCAGCTCTAGCTCTGTTCCTGTTCTCCATGGTAGGTTTAGGGTGGAAGCACAATGTCCCTTTGTATGGTGAAGACAGGATTTCTGTCAAATGTCTTCCTGTTATATATTTAATCACAGCAGAATCTGAGACCACAGTAGATGTTATCATTAATTACAGTCACGTTTCACTGTTTTGCCTCATTTTTTATACAAAAGACAAACTGTGACTAGCAGCAGACAGAGCAGCACAGTGAATGGAGGCTTGTTGGGACCAGTATTAATGGGGCTGAGGTCACTTATCTGTGGCCACTGTTCAATTTATTGTTTAATTGATAATGATCAAAAAGCTGCCTATTTTATATTTAAAATGTAAAACTAAATCGCAGGTGAAGGTGAAAATTGAAGGTGCTGTTTGTTGTTGACACCAAAGTATTTTCCTCACTATAAGGCGCACCTAAAAGCCTTTTATTTTCTCAAAAACTGACAGCGCGCCTTATAATCTAGCGCGCCTTATATATGCAAAAAGTTTTAGTCTGCGCTCCCTCCCCCCACAGTTACCTGCTGTTTCAGGTGTCAACCACATTTATGAATCAATTGTAGCATGCCAGGCACCTTTGGCTAGCAGTGACTTGGCTCTTGAAATTTGAGAAAAGGCTGCAGAGTCATGAATACAATCCCTTTAGCACAGCACAATCTAAGGATGCCTATTGCAGCCACAGCCGCTGTGGTTTCTATTCTGTTGGCCTTATAATGTGGTGCAGCCTATTCTGGTGAAAAGTTTTAAAATAGGCCAATCATTGAATGTGCGCCTTATAATCCAGTGCGTCTTATAGTGCGGAAAATATTGTACTTTAAACGACAGTTTTTTTGTCCATATTGAACAGTTTAATCAGAAAGTCACTTCCTCCCATGTAGGATCATTTCCAGCTTTTAAGAATGTCATGTTAGCAGCTGTTCTTCCTGATCACTCCAACCGAGCTGCTAAATTTCTTAACATTTTCCACCCCTCACAGAATCTAACGCACCCGTCTCCGGGGAAACACTCCACCCCTCGGCTCCAGTCCCACCTCCGCAGTGAAATCTGAGTGATCGCCCATTTCGAGTCCTGCCTGTATTCTCCGAAATGAAGAAGTCATAAACTGAAGAAAGAGAACACATTTTACATGTTCAACCTTTTTTTGTTGTTTTTTTATTTTTCAACAGGACAATTGATTTGAGGTATAAAAAAATGATGATATCCAAATCGAACCACCTCTACTTGACTGTCTATTGAAAAAAGACCCTTTCAAATTCAACCCACTCATGAAGACGATGTCCTTTCCAACCCAAGCTGTTCATGTTGTGTGGTTGATTCGACATGTAAACGGAAGAGTGTCTCCCCAACATGCTGGCTCTCAAGGAGAACAAAAGACTCATCTTGTATTTTCAGTGGTTGGAAATAACCCCCCCCAACACCCCTTTGTACTGTAGGTACTAATTGAAATATATGTAAAATGCACTTTTAACATGTTTCCCGAGGTCTCATTGAAAGACTTGAAGCATCCATGAAATTGAACTTTGGCACTTATATCGTCCTTTTGTTGTCTTAAATACTTTTTTCATATTGAAGGTTTTGGAAACTTGATTGGGAATGTTACATTTCCTTTGTCTGTATTTCATGAAACAACGGTCATTCTGCTGGTTCTGAACCTAAAGGTCGAGTAAAACCAGAGCATTTCTCCAGAAATGTCTGCATTAATGAAAACATTCCAATCAGAAGCCAGATGGAAATTACTGTAAGATTTTAAATGTTTTAATGCAGTTAAGAAAATTTAAACTGGATTTCCTGTTACAAACACACCTTTTGTTTGCGTGTAGTGATAAAATTTGAAAATACTGACAGGTAGAGATGATCATCCTGAAGAAACATCATTTTCTGCAGCACTTAGAGAAAAATCATGTTAGCTAGGAGCTAACATGATTTTCAAATCTGGATGAACTCAAAGCATAATTCTGTGAGGAATGTAGTTTTGTTGAAAGAGTAGCTGGAAAAGAAGGTCTGGGAATAATAATTCTACCAGCAACCAGATACAGTATGTTATATATTCTATATTTGACTTTGTGTTAACTGCTAAACCAAAATGTTTTTATAATCATAATCTTTACCTATCAATTTTGTTTTTTACTGTCCAGTCTTCTTTCTTTGATACGTCAACATTGTGCCTGTATATCATTGGTAGCCTATATTAACCCCTTCCACCGTTGTGCATGATTTGGGACGGCCTGCTGGATCGACTCAAGATGTGATTGTATGTGTGAATGTCAATGCATGCCATTAAGATATGTAAACAACATTACCAGTCAGTTTTATTTTATGTGCCATTTGCTGTGTTATAAAGGTTGAGGAATTTAAAAAAAAAAAATCATTCTTCATTCTGCACATGGGCCATCACTTCTAGTTACATGAAATGTAATAAATCAGATGGTGTAACTTTGCAGTTAGTGTCCGTCAAGCCAGTATTGCAGACCTCACCATTGTGTGAGCATAAATGGACTTCTTTTATCTGTGTTATTACAACATTATGTGGATTTTGTGATATATAATAAGTGTCTGTTATGTTTCTGTATGTTTTTCACTATGCTGAAGGTAGCAGCAGTTGATAATTATTCAGTAGACTTTTTTCCTCGGTAAATCATCGCAATTGTGCTGACAGTTACTCTGGAAGTTTGTATTAAAAAAAAGGTTAAAAAAAAAGAGGGCCAGGTTTTAATCAAGAAGTGTTGATGAAAAAATAAAAATGTGAAGAGGAATCCTGCAGTGGGTATTTTTTTTGGGGTTTTTTGCCAGTAATGACATCAACTGGTAAAACAGGTAAGATCTAAACTTGGGGGTGTGGATTCAGGAATTTATATTTTAGTTTGTTCAGAGATCTGAAGATGTGTCACACTAAGGTTATGAAATTAGACAAGAATCAAAGACTTTATGAAGGATTTGCCCTCTAATGCTCTGCATTGATGATATAATTAACACTGGCTCAATCTCATTTAACTTTCAGTTTCAGAGATGTTATTATCCTCATTGGCTTGATGCGATAACATGGTTTACTGTCACTTAAAAAGGAAAATTAGTTCAATTAGTTTGTAATCAGTTTTTGCCCTTTTGTCTACCCATTTGTTAAACGGTTGGTCCATACTTCCAAAAACACGAAAAGTAGCTGATTTCACTGAAAACTGTTCCACAAGGCTAATGCACAAGTACCAATGCTAACTTTGATTGATTTTTTTTAATAGCAGGACTCCAGTTTAATACACCAATTTTAAATGTTTAGATACTATTCATTTGCTGGATATGTCATTAATTAATTTTAATTAAAAAAATTACTCATTTTTATTCATATGCAAAATTTGAGATGCTGGATAACATACACACACAAACGTAGTATACTTCAGAAACGGCTTTTTATTCATTACAGTGTTAAATGTTACACATCAAATAATTATATTCGTCCTAATGGAAAACACACAAACCAAACAGACTGACAAGAACAGGTGGAAAGATATCGGGAATGTTCCTGCCCACTGCACATGTGAGGATGAATAATGTTACAGAATGAGATGAAAGTTTCCTCACATTAAACAGAAAAGGCACTTTTCAAAAAAATAATAAAATAAAGATGGAGACTTGTTGGGAACAAATGACAAATGAGAGAGCAACACGAGACAAACGATGCAAAAAAAAGGACTAAAAGTCAAGTTGGAAGTGTTTCTGAGCTCTTCAACCGTTCATCACCATCCGCACCAGTTCTGTCAAGACAGATTGAACAACAAATATCAGTATTAATGAAGTCAAGTGAAACAGGAAAGATGCTACGTTCAGGCTACAGCTGGAGAGACAAAAGACCCCAGCAGAACTCAACATGGCTTTGTAGTTTTCTCTGCTGGAGAAAAACTACAAAGTCATATCAGTTCACTGAACTGTTACATCATTCTGTTCTAAAAGAACCATCACGGGAACAAAACTAAGCTCTTTCAGCACATAACAAAAAACAACAACAATGGCATAACTACAATGCAAAGAGAAGTACAAAATGTATGTCCTGAGAACAGTAGTGAAGAAGGTGCAAAATTAAATGCAAAATTAAAAACATAGCAGCAAACCTCCTGGGTTTGTTGTTAAGCTTTTACAGTAATTGTCCAAGTTAATGTTTCTCCATGTTTTACCTTCATAGTTAATGCAGCCATTGGCATCTTCATGTCCTGCTAAAAGAGTCTCCACCTCCTCTTCTGACATTTTTTCTCCTGAACACACAAAAAATTATTAAGAACTCATTATGAACCCTCTGACCAATGAGACAGCACATTTATTTACAGTGTTTTTGGCTTTTGAATGGATTTCACTTAAGATATGCCAAACAAAAAGACAGATGGGGCAGTTTTTACCTAACGTTGTGAGAACATGACGTAGCTCTGCTCCCATGACTGTACCATTCCCTTCCTTATCAAAAACACGTAGACCCTCCACGATATCCTCAAAGGAGCCCTGATCCTTGTTCTTGGCAATTTTCTGAAGCATGGGCAGGAACTGTTCAAAATCCAGCATCTTGTGGTTCATCTCTGCAGGTGGATTAATAACAAATAGAAACAGAAAAGTTAAACTCTTTACTTTAAAAAAAAAAAAAAATCCCACAATGTTTTTATTCACTGAAGCTGTAGTAACAGATTATTATTGGTCTCACAATACACAACTTAACCATTTGCCTGGACAAAGATTACAGAGTGGGCTGAATTAGTTTCTTGAAACTGATGCTGATGAACTAAAACTTGCCTTCTAACTTGGGGTTTCCTAGGACCTTGAGCACATCAGCATTTATTGGATTCTGTCCAAGGGCCCGCATGACGTCACCACACTGGCTATAGGAGATCTTCCCCTCCCCGGACCGGTCAAACAAAAGGAAGGCCTCCTTGTAGTCTAAAATGGAAACGAAAAGGTAGATGCCCACATTGCTTTGCAGAGACAAGCATATACAAGACACATAGCTTAGAATAGTACACGATACCACTTGTGCAGCTTTACTGAACAAAGTCGCTTTCAATGTAAATAAAACAGCTTACATCTTCATTTACATTGTTTCAACAAAAACACACACACATTTTGAGATAATAACAAAACCAGCTATGTGCAACTTCACCTTTCACGTATGTTGTTTCATGAAAGGATAAAATATTTTCCAACAGGTGCAGGTTACATTACTGTAACACATTATAATGCATTCACCTAAGATATTGGTGCAGATTCCCATTCATTGGTCATGTAATCAAAAAAGGTTGAATCTGAAGCAACTGGACTTCTGTATAGGATTTGAAGGTGTTTCACCTCTTATCTAAGAGGATTCTTCAGTTGTATCTGGGTGGTGGGGACTGGGAGTACACATTTAAGAAACTTAAGGACACGACAGTCGACGTAAAAACTCTATGAAGGGTCGTTGAGGTTCTTGAAGACATGAGTGGTGTATCTGCTTCATGCCGCATCATGTGATTCATTCAGTATTCAGTTTCACTGCTCAGTGCTGGCCTGAGGAACTGGTTCTCCTGGTTTTGCCTTCCACATGTAGTTCTGAACCAGTCGCTAGGTGCTGCACCTCAGTAGGGGCTCTATGGTGAGAGGTGAAACACACCCTCGACAAGAATCTGAAATATGCCATTTGATTTTGTCCTTTTTAAACCTTCAAGTACACCAAATAATCGAAATTTAGGCCACAAAATACAACCTGTCTTTGTTAAGACTACTCATGAGTTATACAAGCAAAGTGTATAAATGTTGGCATCTGCATCCAAACACACCAACTAGTTCACTTCGGCACCGCATGTTAGTGGAGCATTCTGTGAGATCACGACCAGCGCTCATCACACACCAAAACAAACCCACAGCTACATTCATCTGTCATCGCAGTGCCGAGTTACCTGAAAGATTCCAGCAGTTTGCAGAGAGATCAGTTGAACTATATTTATGGTAAAGATTTAATTGTCATTAAAGTTTTTTTTATTTTTTTTTACCACCATAGCAAGGAAACACACGGAAATAATAAAAAATAAGGAAGTCCCATTTGATGATGAGACGTTAAAACTCACCCAAGATCTGGTCGTCTGTAAGGTCACACTGATGAAAACAAGGCAAGAAGAACAGAATAATTCTTCACAGTTAGACGCGATAAACAGAGATCGACAAACTGATTTCAGTATTAGTTTAAGTCTCCATTAAGGTTAATTAACGTAAATGCTAGCGGATGAAGGCTTAGCGTTAATGCTAGCTAATGCAGGCCAAAAGAGACACGCAGCTAGCTTAACTTCAGTGCGATAAATGAGCCAACAACATTACCACGATGAATGAGACAATAATATTTAAAATGAATGCACCAGAAGTCATTATTTGAACAGACAAAACAACATTTTTACTTACCATGTCTGCGGTTTGTTTTACGATGACGGAATGACAATTGGATCGTATGATCTTTCAGTTAGCTTCGGTGTCGGTACCTAGCTGATGACGTCACTCCGGTTTCTGAGCAGCCAGGTCAGCCAATCAGGTGAGACGCTTTTGAAATTTTAAATCCCACTGACGCATCATCAACGATAACTACAGCTAATCGTGATAAAAGCAGCAACGCTCCCGTGTGCTTATAAAGGAGAGTTCAGGGAAAATTGGAACGAACAGACTTTTACATTTAAAAAATTTACAACATTCCTCCATTTTTAAGTTGACACTGCATTAAACCGACCTTCCTCACACAAGAGTATCACAGTATTAGATAGATCCAGATCTGGGCTGTTATACATTGTTTACATTGTAATACATTCCAGTGCATTACCTTACGAGGATGTTGATAATATTTTAGATAATTACAGAATGCTTTCCACTATTTCTTTTCGGCTTTTCCCTTCAGGGGTCGCCACATAAATTTGTTTAGCATCTTTGATTTGGCAAAAGTTTTACGTCGGATGCCCTTCCTGACACAACCCTATGTATTTATCCGGGATTGAGACCGGCACAACAAGACACTGGCTTGTGCCCTCTTCTATCAATTGGTAGAAAGTTAGAAACAGTAAGATAAATTATGGACAAACATAATTAGCAAAAGAACAATTTATTTTCGAAACATAATTTCAGACATGATATTAAATTCATAATGACACTGTGAATGTTCAAGACTTATTAGACAGTTGCATTTCATCTCCATATTAAATAAACATGACAAATCCTTTAGGATGTTTTTCCATGTTTTTCATTTATTGTCTTCATCAGTAGTCTCACCACACTGAAACCGTACAAAGTCCAGCACTCGAGCCTGCTGTTCTTGAAGGAACTCTGCAACCGTCTTACTAGAGTCTGCTAGGAAGGTCTGGGGCAGCAAACGTGTTTCACTTTCACCACAGGGCACGTCATCCATGTTTCCCAGCGACAAAGGGGCGTCTCCCACAATATGCTGTCCCAGCTTAGATCCTATTATTGGCTGTTCTTCCTCCTTTCCACCCTCGAATACAACCAGGGCGCCGTATTGCCCCATGGGCACATCATTCTGGCTGCTGACAGAACCGTGCACATACGAGCCAATCTTCCATTCCGCCGGGACACCAAACGTTACGGCACGCGTCAGTGACAAGTTCTCACCGAGACGTCCTGAGAGGACAGACAGAAGTCGTATTAATGAACAATAATATAAAAAGAAACATTAAAGTAAGATTTTTCCCATTTCAATCAAATAAACATAACTTTTTTATATAAGACTTTGAATTGAGGGCAAAGAATGCAAAAGTACTCTTGTCGGCAGAGGTTTTAAGACAAATCAGGTCAGCATGTTGCTTAAATATGGGCTCAATATGTCTGCGATGTCAAAACAAAATAAAAACAGTATACAGCATGTTGTATTCCATTGTGCCACAATGACGTATTATGTACAATATATAAATACTATGCTTTCTACGTAGCCATTTTTTCTTAATACAAACAGGTAAAAAGTAAACATTATTTCTCTATAGATTACATAAACAATCTAAATTGAATTACATTTGTTAGCAAAAAACTAACTTTTTTTAATAAGGTTACACTTTTTTAAACACAGCTAAGTTTTGTCACATCTGGTTTTTATTTCATTAACATTTAGTTCTATTTCTACTATTGGAACTTTACTGTAACAGCAAAGAATATGCAAAAATATATGCATTGCTCAAAAATCACAAAACTGTAAGGCTATGAATTTGAATATAAGTCCAGCACTTCAGATATGTTAAAACCAAGACCCTTTTCTCGCCAAACATCAGTGTACTCAACAATAGACGATGTACATGTAAACATGCTAACAAAGTCACTTAAGGTCTCACTGACCTATTGTGAACGCCACACGGTCAGCTAACGAAGTTCCCTCAGCCACACATAGTTTGCTCAACTCCTCTCCTACCAGGACACTCTGAAAACACACAGTATAATATACAGATTAAAATCAGATGAAAGGAAAAAAGTTTTTAGGCATCAATCACAAGAGCATTCAGTGGACCATAACTTAAAACTATCAATTTTATAAATATTTCAGGTTGTGGGGTTTCTTTTCATTTTAGCATTTCAATGTCAACAAAAGATGTGTAAATGCTCGTTGTATTTATGTTCTGAAAAAAACACCATAAAAATAAAATGACAGGAGTATTACAAATTTAATTTATTTACTTTTATTTAACAACAAGGCTCAAGAAAAAACCTCCTACCATCTGTATGGGACTTTACCTTCACATATCCTGTCCGACTTTGGGATTTATTCCGGTGGTGAGCCAAACTTGCAAATATCACATCCTTAACCAGCTGCTGGAACGTCTCATTGCGAGCCACAAAATCTGTCTCACAGTTAACCTGAATCAAATTGAGACAAGAAACACAAAACGCCATAAAGTTCAACGAACTGAGAAGAGCTGAATGTTTACCAAAATATTTATTGCCAATTTCTGTGCTACCGTACCTCGACCATAACTGCTTCTTTATCCTCCATGAACAGGCCGATCAGGCCTTGTTTGGCTTTGCGATTCCCCAGTTTGGTTGCTTTGGTCCAGCCCTCCTTCTGGGCTTGTTCATGCAGCCAGGTCTCTGCCTGAAAGGCCACAAAAATTACATTAGCAACACAATAATACAACACAAACACAATAGCTGTATAACTGTTTTCTAATGTAGACATAAGCTTTTCATACTTCTCCTTAAGTTTTGTCTATTTTTGTGACATTGTGAAGTTTCAACTCAAACATCAATTCTCAGAATACACCTATACCACATGTCATTATTTCAGTCCAATCCAAAAATGATTTTAGGATTTAGAGGTTTGTCATTCTTACTTTTTGTAATATTGTTCTGATAAATTAGAGTTTTAGAACACATTGCCATTTCTATTCATACTACAAATGTTGTTCCATCTCATCCATTATGAAGTCCAGTCATCCTAACACCACATAGTTGTTCCAGGTGGAACTGCTTCTTACTATCCTGCATTGTGGGTGTAATGCGACACTGAGGAGGGTTTACCTGTGTAATGTCATTATCAAACTTCTCGAGTGCATTCTTGCAGTTAATGAAAGTGTAGCCGGTGCTTTTTCGTAGTTTCATTATGTTGGCTTTCTCAGCGACTAGAACCTGATATCCGGTGTGTATGGACCGAGCATGTTGACCAAAGCTGGCCTGAGGAGGACAGACAGGAGAACACACAAAAAGAGAAGGGTCAATGGCCTACAGGCTCAACTCTGTATTAACTTAGGGGTACCGCAGGCTGCTACGGAAGAGAACAAGCCGGTTAATGACAGCTCGATATCAATATAAAATAATAGAAATATATGACTGAGCGTTAAGCTTAACGTCCTCACCTTTGTAACTGTCCTGAAGAAAAAGTTTAACGACATATTTTCAGGCTCCAGTGAGAAACGGAATCACCTTAGCTCAAATATCATTGAAACCACGTTAAGTAAAGGACTTTCGGCCGGACGCAGGGGTGACGCTCCTGCTTGGCTGTCGCCCCCTGTCGGACCGGAGGGTGAATCCACATTTCATCGCAGCAGTCCACGTGACGTCATAGACCACAGAAATACTGTATGTTGATAGGATCGATGAAACTTACAGTGATAGATCGATAGATGTGAAAAGTTATTGAAAGTTAATGAAGTACAAAATTGCGTCAAATTTTTCATGACACAATAGTTAATTTGCTAATTTGCAGATAAACACAGTGGTGACAATCAGTTTCCTTGAGTGTATATAGCTGTAAAATGCTTTTTCATTTTACCTGTCCAGGTGTAAAATGTGAGTTCAAAAATAGAAGTTTCAAACTTTTGTGAAGTATTGTTGTTTAATTATCACCAAACAAAATAAATGAAGCCTAACCGTCTTCCATTTCTGGTCTCAGAAGAAGTCTTTGAATTCAAAGAGCACTTGTTTTACAGACCTGCTTTTGTGAAGCAGCATTTATTGGACACCATACTAACAGTTGTTCAAACCATAATATCAAAATTGACCTAAGAGAAAGAGAAACTGCACTGCGACTCATCTGTTCTACTGTTAACCTGTACTTTAGGAATTTAAAATCTTCATTTTAGAATTTGACAGCTTGAGAATATATATTTGCATTCTGTTTTATACGTTATACATAATTAAAAAGATTTGCTTGCACCATTACTGCAGGGTATTTCCTGGAGAAGCACATAACCAGAACTTGACTGGGGGTACTAAGACATTCTGAGTATTCTGTGCTATCTTAGATAACACCTGTGAAATGCAGCATCTGGTCACTCAGGCAGGAGAAATATGAAATGATCTTGTTTAAATCAGGTTTTCGTAAATGTGATTATCTACCAGTCAATATAACCTTAAAATATAAGATCATCTTAATTCGTTTTACCTGTATAGTTTTACTTCAATAGAAATTACATGCACTGTAAAGGGGGTATAACAGCTAAATATGTGGTTATCACCAGTCCTACCTTGACATAGTTTTATTGTGAGATATTAAAGCTCAGAGAGTGTGTGGTGCAGGTGTGCAATTTCACACAGAAGGAATTTGTTATGGAATACTGTTTTTGTTACCGCTTATTTTAAGTCAAGAAAAAAAACATCAACTTGCAATAAATTCCAGTGAAAATGTCTGGTAGCACATTTCGTCCAAGAGATGAGGTCAAGATGTAAGAACAGACATCTTTACTGGGTTGGGTGAATGTGACCGAGGTATTTGAGTGTTGGGTCTGGTCTGGTGAACCTGCTATATAAAGGAGACGATGATAACAGTCCCTTCAGCTCGTTCTCGGGTTTGCGGCCAGGATGAACGTTATTGTTGTTCTTGCACTTTGGGGGGCCCTGTTCCACCAGGGATACAGCAGTAAGAACTTTTTCCACGCACTTTTCATCATCACATTACTTCAGATTTATGCTTTTTACTTTCAGTTAATGCGGTGTCATTAGGAGCAGTTACCAATCTGTCCTTGTTGTTTGTCAGACTCCCTAGATTCGTGTGAGGGTCGGTGTGGTTATGGAACAGACAACAATTTCTCCTGTCAGTGTAACCCATCCTGTGAGCGCTTTAAGGACTGCTGCTCTGACTACAGCGAGCTATGCAAAAGTGAGTGGCAAAAGTAGCACTTAATTTACCTATTTGTGCCATGTGTCTTATTGCAGCAAGCTTCTTGTCCTTACAGGTGGATCCACGTCTTGTAAGGGCAGATGTGGGGAGACATATAATTCTGACAACAAGTGCCACTGCAACTCCAAGTGTGCTCAGCACTATAACTGCTGCAGCGACTATGCTGAGCTCTGTGACAGTAAGACCAAACACTTGTCATCTGCAGCTGACCCCGTCACACGTGCCACACATTATATCACCACTATGTCAACAGCTTCTGGACTTATGACACCTGGCCACTTTGATGCATGTGAACACAAATTGTAAGAAGTCATCAAAAAGCTAAAACTCTCAATCAAATATTTATAAGGCTTTAAGAGTAACACAAAAAAGAACATTTCTTTAAAGGTTTCAAAAAATTCTGCCTTTCCAGTCTGACAAATCCTGACATCTATGATGTTCCCTGACATGAGTGATGTTCTGTTTCCATCAGATAATTTATAGGAGCAAGAAACAAAACAAAAACGGTCTCTCCTGACATGATCCTGTTTATTCAAAAGTCAACAGGATCTGTGGGGGGAGGTGCTAACAATGACCTCCTCATTCTCTCATTCTCTTCTACACCACCACATCTGCCAGGACCCCTAAATGCAGCCAACTGATTCAGATAAAATATTCAGGGCAGTTTAAATGAATCAACATCACAGGGCCTTGTTTCCTGCGGAACAAACAAAGTTTATAATTTAATGTAAATTGTTCTTTAATTTAAATTCAGAACTGGAATGGATGGCCTTATTTATTTCAAAAGTCACCTTAGGTGCAGCGGCAGCTCCTCTCGTCGTGTTTGAGTCTGTGGCCAGTAGATGTCACTGTTGTGCTGTTCAGTACATTTACTGTAAATAAAAATGGGTTCCACATACTGAATTTAAATACGTGTTTAAATCCTTTACTTGCAGTACTGCAGTAGTAGTAATAGTAGTATTAAATTCTTCTGTCACTACTTATGTGTGGAGCAGTGGAGGAGCTCAATGAGAAATTAGTATATACAGTACATATCCTTTTTATTTAAGTATCGCAGTCAGTTACTTATTTCAAAACTGCAATGCAATTTATAGCTGTAAAATAAATATACGAAACAAAATTTTTTTTGTGTCTTACTCTGAAGTATCATGCAAAAAGAGCTGAAAACCGGTGCAATCAAGTAAAATGCCTTTGATGTGAATCCAGAAAACAATCACAAGTAGAATTCAACACAGAAGAAACTAGAACCAAGGCAGTCACAGACTGCAACATCCTGCGACACCCCTGAATTCAAAATTTTACCCTGACCTACTTGCATAGGTCAGATCAAAGCTAGTGCTCTGAACTACTTTCATAGATCAAAGCACTAGCTTTTATCTATGGTCTTACTCACACTGGCCTTCTCCCTTGTCTTTCTACCTTATCCGGTTCCTAAGTGTACAAAAGTTGAAATTTGACCTTGACCTAGTTTTCCAAGGTCAAGGTCATCGTATTCCCTTTGTCGCCCGAGTAATGTGTTTTTCTTTCATCTTTCTATCTGCAACGGTTGTGAAGATATGTGGTGGACTATCGGATGGACAAAAGGACAAACGGACGAACGGCCGGACGAACACACGAGCACTGACAATTACAATACATCACCCCTTTGGAGCGGGATGTAATAAAGACATGGTCCATGTGTTTGATGATTGACAGGTGATGGAGGAGGCGGAGGGAGTGTCATCACTGATGCTGAGATCAAGGCTCTCTCTGAGCTGCTCTACATTCTGGACTCAAACAAGGCTTCAGCCTCAGAGTTGGTCATCGACCCTCAGGCTCTGGTGCCCGACTCTCAGACCAGCTCCCAGATGGATCTCTCCCCCCACCGGTGAGGACACAATGCTTTTTCTTCTGTTCTTTTGTTTTTTGCAAGTTTAATAGGTTTATCTCTCCTAATCTTGATGATCTTTTGGGTTTCTTTTTTTCTAGCCTTTTTCAGTACCTGAATGAGGAGGTTCTATTCTCCAGACCCACCTACACTGCTTTCTTGGCTGTGTTGGACAACTACAACAGGATGACGGGACAGACAGAGGAATTCACTCCTCAGCAGCTCGTAGAGCAGGACGTCTTCCTCAAGGAGACCATGTCCAACACTGAGCTGGGCAGAGAGCTCTTTGCTTTCCTCCACACCAAGAGTAACTACATCCACCTGAAACCAAACGTCTCAACACTTAACTCAGAGATTTCTGGAACATCAGTACAAAACATTTAATTTTGTGTTTTCAGGCATCTATGCATCAGAGGTTGAGTTCATTCAGGACCTGAAGATGATGTGGTTTGGTTTGTACTCCCGCAACAACAACAAAATGGACTCCAGTGGTTTTGAACACATCTTTGCAGGTTTGGACAAAGAAATATATTTCAACAGGACACATGTTTTGCAGATTTTCTTCTCCTCTTTGATTATTAAGAAACACATTTTGTAAAACTGTAGGAGAGATCAAGAAAGGAAAGGTGTCCGGTTTCCACAACTGGATCCAGTTTTATATACTGGAGAAAAATGAGCAGATGAACTATTTCAGCCACAGCTTTAATGGGCCTGTAAGCATCCACAATACACTGAAATATGTTTACACTGTGTGAAAAAGCAACCTCTTTAATTCCCCTGTCTCTTTCTCCTGCTCTTAGTGGACAACCTATCCCGATGTTTTGGGCATGCAGTTTATGTGGGACGGATACTTCAAACAGGTTGGTTCTGCAATCATTGGCTGCAGCCCTGAGTTTGACTTTGCTTTGTACAGCCTCTGCTACATCACTCGCCCAGGAAAACAGTGAGTATATCTGCATGTCCTGTGACATTCTGCATGTCCTGTGACATTTTCTAGATTGTGAATCTGTTCTGATAGAGATATTTCATTCTTTCTCATTTGCAGATGTCATCTGAGCTTGGGAGGAAAGGAGCTCATTATTCAAACTTACACCTGGAATAATTCTTCCTATGGTGATGGGAAGAAATTCATTGGCTCCGCCTTTCCTGCAACCCCCAGGAATTGAAGCTTCTATAAATTATAAGCAATTCCTGAATGAAGGAGTCAGCTTGTGTTTCATCATGCTCCTGATGCAACCACTTTGAAAAACAATATTCTTTTTTTCATATCAAGAATTACAAGATGCAAGGCAAAATAAATGTCAGTGGTTTTGTAAATTACACAATAAAGCATTCTAAAAAAGTCAGAGCAAAAATACTTAAGTACCTCTTGTTTAGCGTGTGTGTGTGTGTGCGTGTGTGCGTGCGTGCGTGCGTGTGTGTGTGTGTGTGTGTCTTTGTCATGGCCCATTTGGGCACATGCATGTCCATTTATATGAGTAAACTAGTAAATCAGAATGGGTTAATCAGCTGTGTGCCCTTATTGAGAAAACTTAGAGAGCAAAAGAATGTGGCGCTCTGCAGGGGCATCCTCAGACTGTGCCTAATGGAGCAAAAAAATGGGTTTTTACATACCCTGAGTGGGCACAATACTGACCCCAACCCTTCAGCGGTACGAGCATGTGTGCATCTGACACAATTGGTTATTGTCTCATAAAACTGCTAAACAAAACGAAAATGCAGTCTTTTGCAGAATGAACTATAGAAACAAAAAGACATTAACAGATCCAGTTCTGCTTGACCTGCTTCAAACAGTAGCCACCAGCTAAACTTCTTCTTATCAGCTGTCCATAAAGCTGTGTGTGTGTGTGTGTGTGTGTGTGTGTGTGTGTGTGTGTGTGTGTGTGTGTGTGTGTGTGTGTGTGTGTGTGTGTGTGTGTCCAGCTGGTATGGGGGTTGATTTTACTCTTTCACTCATCTAGGGTGACTAACAGGATAAATTCTGGTCTGACGACGGAACAGGGGGACACACTTGCAGCTCTGTTTGAAGAAAGTATTACAGGAGATGGATCTGCCACTGAGCCTTTTGTCCACCAGTCTCTGTGCGTTCATGCAAAACAAGAGCACAAGAACAGCCAGTTCACGGGAATACCGCAGCCTTCAGTCATTAATTTTATTTAAGCCTCACATATAGTCAAAGTGTTACAGAAACATGACAATAACTTTAGCCCAGGGAAGAATTCACTATTTTGTCAGACTATATTACATTTTCTGAGCTGGTGACTCTTGAAATTAGAAGAGTAAATCTTCTCTCTTTTCACACTGCCCTCTTTATTAAAGCCCCCATGGAATCAAATTAAATCACAGTGGGGCAAATAAAAGAAAGAAAAGACTCAATTGTTTTTTTTTTGTCACTCACACAACTTCATAATCGAATTATTGCTGGCCACCCGCCAGCGTGTCCTCACATCTCCCCCAAATGGGCTCCTCCTTGCAGATCTCGTGAGCCACCTGACTTTTGTTTTGTAATTATATTATCCTGCGCTCCCTTTAGCGTGTTGTGGCTAATGGCTGCGCGGGCTAACCCAGCTGCACATGCAGGAACAAAGCTGCTTATGGAACCAAACAATAGGCCCGTGGAAAAGGGACGCCTGAAGGCGGTCAGCCAATGAGCATGCACAACGGGGGGCCAGCCGAGGGCTTATGGAAGGGTTAATGGAGTTTGGGGGTTCAGGCGGAGGAGTCTGTCTATTTTGCTCAGTAGTAGAGTCTATCAGTGAGATGGTTAGCGAGAAGACACATGGTCAACATCACCCCTCTCTCCCCAGGGTCGATCCTGGGCCGGAGGTTCAAGTTTGGCTTAGATGCAGGCCGTTTCTAAAGTTGAAGGGGAACCATGAAATACAGAGCAACATTCATTCTCTGGAGTATTTTGCATGCTTTCCAAGCATATTGATGACCTTATTGTTATTGCTGTTACCAATGACTTGAACTTTGGAGTGGACTCAGAAAAATGCAGAATGAGATATAGAATTTAGGTTCATTTGAGTGACCTTTCATATTGTTGCATAGAAGCATATCCAAAATCTGCTGGGAATTGCAGGGAGAAAAGAAAAGTTCACGACTAATACAATCCACATAGGTCTCCTACCATGAACACACAAAAACCCCACAGACTAAAATTCACACAATATGGTATGCTGTGACACTGTTGGATCTCTGTGGACGTCAAGTGTAACAGATGGACAAAACCCCCAATCACAAATTAAACCCAGGGATTGAGAGGAAGGGGATGTTTGTGTGTCTGCTGGAGTGAAGTTTTATTTGTCCTACAATTTTTTTTCATTATTGTAAGCTAAATTCATGTGACATAAATGTACCTAGAGAGGGAGAGGTGAACAGTGTCCTCTGAGTAATGAACAGGCTGAGCAAGCTAAGCAGCCAGAGGAGGATGGATGAGCATCTGAGCCACAGGCTGTTAAAATAAGAGATATGTTTAAGAGACCATCTGCAGTATTACTTCATCATGTGCGGTCAGCAATGAGGGACCTGGGGACGTCATGGCATAGATACTGCAGTACACCCGAAAAGACTTACAGTAAGAAAAGTGCTATACAGTATTTGTGTTAAACTGAAAATGAAATGATAAAAGAGCAAAAAGAAAAATAAAACAACCAAAAAACAAAAAAAACAAAAGCAGAAGCAGAAGCATTTACCAAGATGGAATACACCTCAAGCCCCTAAAATAAGATAAACATATTTTTTCTTTCATAAACTGTCCAATTAGCAAGAGTTAAATAGGACAGACGCAATCCCTGGTTGTAGGTCTGCATTATTCAAAAATTCATCAAATTAAAAAAAAAAAACAGTTTGGATGTGCAGATGACCTGGTTACCCACCTCAAGCCTCATGCCATACTCCTTATATCATCTCACATATTCTTTAATTCGCTGCTCCCTCATTAGGTATTACAAGCAACAACATAATATTTCTGCTTGACAAATTACTGCAATTTTATTTTATTTATTCATTTATTTATTTTTTATTCAAGTTTCATAACTCACCTAGAATAAAACAGTTTAAGCTTTTAATCGTTTCATTGTATCATCTGAATCTCTACAACATTTAAGATTTAAATGTGAATTAATGTGAGTTTACATTCAGGTTCTTCTACAACTTCACTTCTGAATGAAGCCCATTAGGTCTGAGTGGACCCATTACTCCAGCCCCTGTAAAGTAGGAAATAGACATCAAATAGAGTATCAACTTTTAATTACAGTAAGTTGATTATTGTTGCATCTGAAATGTACTCTATTTAAATAATCTTTTTATTTCTTCAACCACAGCTCAGTACTACAGAACAAGTCCTGCTAAAGCATTCATTCTGTGTGAGTTCAGGACCAACGTTGTGCAGGAGAGAAGGAGCCATAATGAATCCCTCAGACGGTGAGGCTTATAAGCGCACACCTCATGTGAGCGAACCTAGATCTGGTCAGATATGCCTCATGGGTAAAATGAACTTGTTCAACAGCCTGTCTCCGCGGTGCAGAGCGATGGATGGCTGGACGGAGCAAACACCTGCTCACTGGCAACTTCAAGCTGTCACACACAGTTAGGCTCAGCCGGCTGAGCGCGTCTCTGCTCCGCTCAATGCAAACGTGCCGCGGATTTGGCGGCCACCCGCACGACGCAACAAAGGCCAGTGGGCCCCTCCAACACGCACACACAGACACACACACACACACACACGCACGCACGCACGCACGCACACACACACACACACACACACACACACACACACACACACACACACACACACACACGCACAGCAGACGATCTAAACTCAAGGGATTCGAGCCACGAGTCGGCCACGCGCAAACTCGAGCACGTCAACAAAAATCTCATGAGAGGAGGAGGAGGAGGAGCTTCAGCGTGGAGGTTAAAGACACGAGAGTCCACAGTGACCCACGACAGGACTGTGGAACAGCTCAGGACACAGGACACGCAACTTCACTGCGGTGTGACAGTGGACGGAAACCGAGCCGAGACAGACGGTCAAACTTTCCGAGGAAGCCCGGGACGCATCAGCACGGGTATGTTTGAAAAAGTTTGTGAAACATTTAAACTGCGCCTTTTTCCTGTGTGTTCAAGTTAATCAGAGGAAAATAGCGGGCTCCACAGATAAATCCTTATTTAATTTCTGTTTTGCAGCTTTGCTGTCGAAATAAAACACCTTAAATTACCATATGATTTATACGTCGGAAAATTCTTTTAAAAAACCAAACATATTTGAAATCATCTTTTTGTATGTTTTAGCAATTTGTGCGTGGATATTAGTATGTGGTCTGGGAGTGTCTGACTTCAGTTCAGCCTGAGCTGTCTGTCACTGATCTAGGGAAGTCGATCTTTCATTTAATCCCATGGTCGTCGCTTCATCCACGCAGTAAATCCTGCGATGCCCCAGATTGAAGTCCTGTCGGTGATTTATTATTACCAGTTCACAAAGTGACGGGGATTACCCTGCATGAGGGGGTAGATGGGGAGAAAAAAGTAGAAATAGATAATACAATGATGAACATACAAATACTTTATCTCCACAAAGAAATCTTCTGTCTTCTCTTCCCTCCGAGTGATTTTCCCAGTCAGGCTGGAACTCCTGGTCCAGAGCGGAGGAACTGTCCGGTGCTGAACTGTTGGTCTGGACTGTTAGTTGACAACCATATCATACCATTATACCTTTATTATATCATACTATCATTAGCTTATCGATATTCAGTGGTGTGTGATCACTTATTTAGATATATAAATGCTATGCATATCTATGATTCTCCTCTTAACCTTTCTCTTAAACTTTAACCAGCAATTGCAAAGAATGACTCAAAATTTCTTCCAGGTTTTTTTTCTTTTGCATTCTTAATTTTCCACATATACTGCCCAAGCCTAATCACATTTTATTAAAGAAGATAAAGTAATATGTGGTTTGAGAAATCCCTAAATTCCCAGAGAACATAAAGAGGGCTTGACCTCAGTAAGATTATAAAAGGAAGTAAATCTTAAAATGCATGTTAAGAAACTCAACATGTAAAACCTTTTTGTAAGAATTTTTTAAATAGAAAACTTAAATATGAAAAGTTGATTATTCCCAACATTGGAACATCACCTGATTAACTAATATCAATGATGCTTTTTTTCCATGGATCATTGTATGGACTGTTGTTTCTGTGAACAGTTTGTTGTACATCAAGACATAATATTTGTTAAAGTTTAATTAATTTTCATGTAAAAATGCATTTGCAGAGAAACTGTTAGAGGTGGTTAAAGCACAGCACGTTCTATGATAAGTGGAGGAGCTGCATAAAATAGGAATGTTGTAAACTTTATAGACTTCAATAGTAGACAGCTTGATATTAGTGTATTAGTAGATTGTAAGCGTAAGTGAGGACTGAAACTATTTAATTAAACTTAAATGATGTTGATTTCCACAGCAAGACCTATCTAAGAAATTTGTTCTATACTATATTGATAATAATTAAAGGCAATGAAGAATTTGCCCTTCATACAGACAAGGCTATATCAGTTCCTCCAATGTTATTAAAACAAGATGCATTCACACATGATATTATTGAGTTTTTGGATATTAACACATTTCAAAGACAGGAAAGACAGTATAGAAAAATAGAGAATTTTGTCTGTGGATAAAATCACTGAAGGAGCATCACGGCCATATTATTTGTGAATTAATTTGTGAAATTTTGTGAAGTTTGTATACCTGTCAGCAGCTGCACAAACATTGAACAAAGATATTTCTGTTTCTAGATTACTATGATGATTAAGCCATATGTGCGACAAGGTGAGGGAGAGGAGGTCAGTCCTCTTCATTGGCTGGATGGAGATGTGAGCTCACCTGATGGAGACGTGTCGGCCTCCTCCCAGCCTTACAGACCAGGTGAAGTGAGCCACCAGCCACTACAGACAGGAAGTGAGGATGCTGAAGAAGATGAGGAGGAGGAAGGAGAGGAGCACAAAAATGAGTCCAAACGACGAGGCCCTAAGAAAAAGCGGATGACCAAGGCTCGCCAGGAGCGATTCCGCGCGAGGCGTGTGAAAGCCAACGCGAGGGAGCGCTCACGAATGCACGGTTTGAACGATGCATTGGAGAACCTGCGCTGCATCATGCCCTGCCACTCCAAAACACAGAAACTGTCAAAGATTGAGACGTTACGGCTGGCTCGCAACTACATCTGTGCTCTGTCCGAGGCCCTGGAGGGTGGCGTCTCCACAGAGAGCAGGGCCTTCATGGAAACGCTGTGTAAGGGCCTCTCACAACCCACCACCAACCTGGTGGCTGGGTGCATGCAGCTGGGAGCCGCTCCTGGTGGTGGAATACGGGCCGAGGACCGACACAGAGTCCGAGTGGCACACACTCCTCTTGGTGGCATCGTGAGCTACTCGTCTCCAGGGCTACCGAGTCCACCATACGGGAGCTTTGACTCTGCTCACCTGCTTCACCTGAGGGCAATGAAAGCAGTGTACGAGACTCACTCACCAAACGATTACAGCGCTGGAGGGGTGGGTACGCCTCCATACGACGGGCCCCCGACACCACCTCTGAGCATCAGTAGCAATCTGGTGCCGAAACAGGAGCCTTCACCCACCTATCCACCACACCACTACTCCGACTCCCCCGTGGACAAAGACCTGTATCAGACTCAGACCGGGTATGACGTTCACTTAGAGGCTCCATATGACTCCTACCATCCACCACACATTCCGCCCCGACAGATAACTTCCATTTACAGAGACTAAGACAAATAAGGGGGACATAGAACCAGACTGATGGTCTTTGTGAGCACTGATGTTTGCTGGACTGAAGGATAAGGTTTTTTTACTTCAGTAAACAGTCTGCAAGTAGAACGATAGAATAAAGCATTTTCCCTTAAATGTCTGCTGAAGTTAGACTAGCACTTCTGAACATTTTTAAAATCTAAATGTATTTGTCCTAGATTTTCTTTAAGGAGATAAAACCAAATGATTTGGCAACAGTAAATGTTGCTTTGGCTGTTTTGACCAGCTGTCCTGTTACTGTGACAAGAGCACTTGTTATTTTGCTTTGGTGACAACAGATATGTTACATGAACTTAAAAGGTATTCTTATTTATTATTTAATTTAACATAGTGTATATGGGGTTTGTTCTGACGTGCAGGTGAGTGTCTGGTTTTCCTTTTGTATATATATTTGTGGTCATGTCCTCTGTTTGCTGCTTAGACTGATAGTTTATCTCATTTACTTCTCTTGTCTAACATACTGTAGGTGCACAATGTAGGTGATCTTTTGAAGGTGTTTTGTCTTGTAAGGAAAAGGGAAAATAAAAGGGGACTGACATATAGAGTTGAAGAAGCAATGTCATTCACAAGGAAAGATGACTTAATTTCACTCGTTTTGCATTTGTGAGTAATTGTTCTTGTTGTTTTTATTTTTATCTTTTCTTTTTTTTGAAAACATTAAAAACTGAACAAGTCCTTGGTTCTTCTTGTTTTTGTTCATGATAGATAGATAGATAGATAGATAGATAGATAGATAGATAGATAGATAGATAGATAGATAGATAGATAGATAGATAGATAGATAGATAGATAGATAGATAGATAGATAGATAGATAGATAGATGATAGATAATCATTGAAAAGCAATGGAAAAAGATAAAAGTGACAAAAAATAAAAAAGACAGAAAATAATGAAAAAGTAAATGAAAATAGAATAACTCCAGTCTAGAAGAAAAGTGGAGACGACAATAAAAAATAACAAATCTCTAAACTAAAGAGCAGCCACTGCTGTTGATTCATGGTTCAGGCTGGGGGCCACCCACAGAGAGGTCAGTTCAAGAGGGTCAAATGTCACCGTAGGTCGTGACTTGATGGTGGGAATGGTTGTCAGTTCTATCATCTTTTTGCTGGTGATCTTATCCCTGTGTATTTCTGCACAATGTTCACTGCATCATTTTATCTAGAGCAGTGTGTGTTTGTTAAGTACAATGTTCGAGGTTGTGTTATGGACAAAAGTCTCATAATCCTGATAAACATGCTGATGAACAACCCCCCCTTGACCCACACTGGAAGTAATATATCACTCTGTTTTCACAAGGATTAGTATAAGCCACCCCCTTTCTCTCTCTCTATCTCTCAGTGTGTGTGTGTGTGTGTGTGTGTGTGTGTGTGTGTGTGTGTGTGTGTGTGTGTGTGTGTGTGTGTGTGTTTGTACAGCATTTGCACTACAACAAGAGAAGCCATCGACTTACTCTGGAGGGTCAAGATGAATGATAAAAATGGGGCATCTTGGTCTTAGAAGGCCCAGACTCTCCTCAGTTAGGACACACTCAACACTGGATGAGTGAAACATTCCTCATTATAATGTCTGATAAACAATTGATAGAAACGTGTCTAAGAGAATTTTCTGCAATAGATATTCCTTTGGGTTTGACAAGAACATTTTGATAATGTTCTATTGAATTACTGAATTGTCCTATTGTGTGTGTGCGTGTGTGCGTGTGTGTGCATGTGAGTGTGCATGTGTTTGTGTGGGGGGGTTTTTCTTTTGTGTGGCCCATGATGAGCTGCCATCTCATCCAGGGTGTACTCCACCTCTTGATTGTCTCTTGTCTACAAGAAAAAGGATGGATGGAAAGAATGAGGAATAATTTGCAAACTATAAAAACCATTTATTTCATCATCCATCCATTTTCTGAATATTATTTACATAACCACTATAATATAAATGTACTTGTGTTCGGGATTTAGTAATCATATGTGTATATTTGTCTGTGGAAGAGCACAAATCATGCAAGCCTGACTGTATTATTTGGGATAAAAAGTATTAAGCAGCAGATCAGAGCTCAGTGTCAGGGTGGTTGCATTACCTCACTAATCCTGATGGGTGAAGGGTGACAATGGCAGGATCTCTTCTGTTACATACCACACGAAGTGACTGTGTATTTACAACTGATCAACAAAGCGTGTGATGCTTAAGAAAGAACCAGTGAAAAAAAATTTATTCAATTGAAGCTGGAAAAAAAAATCATATTGTCCTTGGATAATGATCTCTTTTACAGAATATTGTTTAATAGTATCACCGAACAGCAACATGTTCATCTGTGCTGTGCTTTAAATGCAGTTAGACACATTCACCACCAGGGGGCAGTGCGGTTCTGTTCAATCTCAGTCCAACACGTCTCCTCACAGCAGACAAGAACCTGGTAATCTGAAGTGATTGACGTGTCTTCCTGTTAAAAAATGTCTTGCAATGTAATGGTTAACCATCCATTTAACAGAAAGGGTGCACAAAGTAGGGATGGAACGAAACAGATAATATTGAGTGAGGCCTGAATCGAGTTCACCTATTTCCATGTGAGCTGGTTGGTAGAGACTGTTTGGATGTGAATAATCAGGCTAATGAAGGCACCAGGGGAGTCAGCTCTATTAGAGATCTGCACTCTGTCCTCTGAATCCAGAAACAGATCATATCACACACTGCAATTTACCACGCAAGAACACAAACAGGGATTTATCAAGAAAATCTTAATTAATAAATCTTCAAAGGATGCACTTAAGTGTATTGTCTAATAAAGAATGTGGTTGGTGATTTTATCCTCCAGGTGAATAAAGAAGCACAAAACAGATGATGCTCTCTAGGAAAACGACTTTGAAATGGATCCGAAATCCTTCTTGGAAATGTGGTGGTAAGATGAAATAGAAATAGGACCCGATTGTTGTCTTTAGAGACTTTTATATGACAGACATAACACTAATAATGATGCATTTCCAAAAGGACCAACACAGAATGATACAGAGTTGGTCTGTCTATAATCTGCTGAAGAGTTATGTCTACACAGCGAGTTAACAGAGATGTACTCCCATCTCCACTGGTTCATCTTCTATGAAATGAGTTTAAGATGCATGATTCCCTGAAATTAACTGAGCTCACTATTTTCTGACAGGTCCAGACACAAATTTAAAAAAGTCAGTACAGTTTAGCATGTGTCTGAGGCAAAAAAAGGGGATTCCAAAACAGAATACAACAATGACACTAGTTGGGATTAATGTTTGTATCAATCGAATTTAAAGTCACTTTACATCAGAAGAAGTTTTGACCAACTTTATACTACAGTACATACCAATAATTCCCCATGAGCAAGCACTCGCTGACAGTGAGACGAATGGTTAGTCTGATGTAAATTTGTCTTTAAGATGAAAGAAAAATTTTATTTTATACACTGCTACAATTCCCGAAGAGAAATTAAGAACGCACGCTTTAGTTTTTGTTAGTCAATCACACGCATGCATATTAGTGTGTACAGGCCCCTGTAATACACACAACCACATACAAGGGGGCCTGTAAGTATGCAGGGGAGGTAGAGTGGTGGGCAGCTCCTTCGTGGTGCGCCTAAATGAGCAGCTTGTGAGGAGGGACAGCGCCTCGCTCAAGGGTGCCTCGGCAGTCGGAGGTGAGCTGTCACCTCCCACTGTCAGCTCACCTCCGGGTGTTTTTTTGTTTGGGCAGGAGCTGGAATCAAACCACCGATCTCAGAGCATTGGATGACCCAGTCTACTGCCCGCTTTACCACTGAGCCACTGCCGCCCCAAATTGACTAGATATTTTCCATTTCCAACATAAAGTTTATTAAATTTAAAAAAAATTTGTCACAGACCCATATCAGTTTCACAAAAACTTAATTCTATTAATTCTTAATTCTATTCTATTCTATTCTGTTCTATTCTATTCTATTCTATTCTATTCTATTCTATTCTATTCTATTCTATTCTATTCTATTCTATTCTATTCTATTCTATTCTACTATTACTATACAACACACAAATAATATTTTCACGCATATAGGCCTAAACACATACACACCCACCCACACACCACACACACACACACACACACACACACACACACACACACACACACACACACACACACACACACACACACACACACACACACAAACACACACACACACACACACACACACAAACAACACACACACACACACACACACACACACACAACCAGCCCTATGAGCACTTGTTAGGGGTTTGATGCCTTGCTCAAGGGCATCTCAGCAGAGGTGCCAGTTAGTTCACACATTAGGTGAACCGGCACATCTCCAAACACCAGTCCACACTCCATTTGTTGTCTTGAAGTGGATGGGAACCCTGAGGTCCCCAAGCCCCCCATGGACTGAACCACTGTCGGTTATCATTTCTTAGTTCATTAAGGAATTTTTATCGAGTCCTTCCACATGTAACAGTCTGGTTTATCTGATGGACAACATTCAATCCAGATGAGTTGCATCTTAATGTCAGTATATAATTTGGTCAGTATTGCCACAATCTCTGTGAAGTTAGAAGCAAAAATCTTGACACTGAAACATATCTGGGTCTAGATGATGATCTGGATCACAAATAAAATCAAATGAGTTTTTGTTTTTATTTACTTTATGTAGAAAGTATTTTCTTATGATCTATTAATTGTCTGAGACAAAAACAAAAATCCAGGCAAAATTCACATGAACAAGAAACTTGAGAATTATGTCATATTTGTATGTAACAAAATCAACCTGTTGCATGATAGGATTAACATTTCATGTTTTGGTGATATATTATGTACAGTATGCAACTCACATCAAGATTTAAAAAACAGCTACTCCCAGTTAGCAGCTAATTCAGAGATGATGAAAATCAACCAAAAATGTCATCCAACTGGGGAGAAAGCAGGAGGTCCAGGAGGCCCTGGACCTTCTATCAGAGAAAGACATGATGGTAGAAGTAATCTTATGGTTGTACTACATTAAATGGTGCTTGAGACTACAAGCCACACTTTACTTTAGTTATATAGACCTTAGAACGCTGGTACTGTAATCACACTGGATGGCTACTATGCTGAAATATGTTTAGTCAACGTACTGTAAATAAACAAAGATGAATGAGGCCTCAAACTTCAATCATTGAAGCTTTATTGTTATGTCCTCGGTGTAACAATGACTGTGGGTCTGGTGATGAGAAGAATGCATTACTCTTTCAGATATAATGGTGAGCATTCTTGTAGTCGAGGGAGAGAGAGAGAGTGAGAGAGAGAGAGAGAGAGAGAGAGAGAGAGAGAGAGAGAGAGAGAGAGAGAGAGAGAGAGAGAGAGAGAGAGAGAGAGAGGAGAGAAGGGGGAGGGGGGAGGAATCAGTATGTGTGTATAACTGTATCCCCCTGGTGAAATGTGCTTACTGCTCCAGTTTGCTGTCCTTCCTCACTGTCCTTCCCCCTTTGCCTAACCTCCAAGTGTCATGTAGCCAGAGGGTGTTTATATGTGTGTGTGTCCATTTTATGTAAATGAAATAAAAGTGAAGGCGTGTGCCCTAAATTTAACTAGGATATGAGTTTAAATCAGCCTCCAAAGCGTCACAGTGGCTCACTGCCAAGCCTGACTGGATGGTGCAATTACTGCTTTTACTGCTCGCGTTTAACACTCGGTTTTCCCAAACAGCCTCATCACATTTACACAAGAGCACTTGACGTCATTAAACGGTCCGATATCTTTGATGGACTGCACTTAACTCCACATTTATCCACCATGTTCTGTAGGTGAATGATAACATACAAGGCAGACCAGAGCTCGCTCTTCCACAGGTATTTAGCATATCAGAATTAGACTGACATTTACACGACATTGCACCATGTGTCACTCTCCTCTCATGCTTCACCTCCTGCCTCTCCACCTCACATCTCCTGCATCTCTTAAACAACCTTTGCAAGCACATTTATGACATCCGATCTGAATTAACAAATTAACTGGCAGAGAACTCGAGTCAACATACAAGCCCGGGGAAGCCCGACCCTGTCTTTAAATTTTGTGTGGCTGTTTATTTCACAGCTATCCACATTAGAGTTTTGTACAGCACTTAACCTTGTGCGTTACATTGGAATCAAAGTTCAACCATGTAATGAATCCCTAAAAGTCAGAGGGGTTTTTAATCTTGCTGTACAACAGCACTATTAAATAAGGTCACCAACTATGAAAAATTACTTCCTGACGTTTGGTACTTCTGTAAGATGTGACGGAAAAAGCAGTGACATCTGGAGAATATCCTCATATGGATTGAAACAAGCTTATATAAACAAGATGATTAGTGCATCCTAATCACGCTGCTCCAGTCATTACAGCCAGACAACACACTTAAATGCTTATTCAAAGAAAAAGGAAGTGTAGATTTTAAATTGATCACCTGATTGATGTCCTTACCTTAGTCAATGTTGCAGATTCCAGTAATGTGGAGCAGTGATTTCTCACTCATTCATACAGATGGTATACAGAATGATGTCAAACATGTAGAGCAGGTGGATGATTATTGTCTCTACTCTGCATGGTGATTCAGCTGAGGGGGTTCAGGCCTATGCAGATACATTTGATGGTAACTTGAGCGATTAGCTTCTAGTTGGCTTCTATTTCCACTGAGTTCTTGATGACGGCTTTTAGTGTCCTGCTGATCTCGTACAGATCCACACATTCCAGTATCCACGTGTGTGCAATTGGGCCTTTCTTGTTGTCAATCCAGACGGTACTCAGATTGGTCTGCCTAGTATTAGATTGGTGTATCTCCATGGACTATTCTGTTGATTAGTACTTAGTGCTTGGCTCCTGTGGTGTTACTGCCAATTCCTTTCTGTGCCTTGCTCTTGTATTGAGAGAGAGGTTATCGGACTCAATGTCATGTCTACAGCTGTTTTTCCGCTTTTTTCGGGTCACGTGTGTTGCTGGAAGCTATGCCAGCTACAGGTGAGAGGCAGGGCACACTTCGGACGCATCGGCAGCATATCATGGATCCACATGATTAATTAATTCACCCAAAATGTATATTTTTGGAGGTGCAGAGAGACACCATGCACAGAAGGGGAGAACATACAAACTCCACACTTGAACCTGAAACCTTCTTGCTATGAGGCGACAGTGCCAGCGTGCAGACTAGTATTAAATATAAAATAGTTTCACTATAAAATAGTTTCCAAGCATTTTAATGATGCACAATGCTAAAATCTCTGATCCCATGCTGACATTATTATTATTATTATTTGTATTTGTAGATGCTGTACAGGTCTTTGTATTGGAAGTCAGTTTGAAGAAGACTAAAGTCTGACATCGGTCCTTCAAAAGAATGTTTAAAATTCCTTCATAGACCAACCCTTTCATTTACAAGATGAACATAAGAAGAGGAACCAGACTATCAATGTAATCGAGAGTTGAATACCTGCATTTCTGGGATTCTTTTGTGTAACGTGTGTGTGTGTGTGTGTGTGTGTGTGTGTGTGTGTGTGTGTGTGTGTGTGTGTGTGTGTGTGTGTGTGTGTAAGAAATATGTTGCAAAGAACGTAATAATATTTTAATCCTTTTGAAAATCATAGAAAAATGCAATCGTACCTGCATGGGATGTGTTTCATCTACCCATTATATTTCATTATGTTTCACAATAAATAAAGTTTTATTCCTCTAAAGTTTAAAGACTTGCCATCCCAGATCTGCTTTTCAACAACACACCAATCCTTGTTCCCTCTGATCCGTCGCCCTTCGCTGAACCACCCCCACTCTCCCCCCTTTATGGCCTGCCCCTCCTCTTCCTCACACACTCTGTGTCTCCCTCCTTCCACAGTTGTCCTCACATATTAGGTTCCCCTGTACTAAGAGGCAGAATTAGGCTCTGGAATTTTGTGTACTTGTTTCCTTCGCTCCCAGGACAGAGGCGACAGCATGAAGGGGAAGCACAAGCAGAAAGGAGAGTAACACAGTGAGAGATTAAAAAGAAACTGAAAGCAGCATAAAGAGAGAACAACAGCTTGTGAGAACGATGAGGAAGCTGCATGCCAAGCTGCTGGCTGCGTGATGCAGCCACAGACTGGTCATGCCTCTGTTAAGCATTGTCCTCTCCACTCTCTAGCTGACTGGTGAAAAGCCGTCACTCACATGGCTCCATTCTGCTTTATTTATCAACAAAGTGAGTGTACTTTTATGTATTACCTCCAATGAAGCTTTATGACTGCATTACTTGATGCTGTCTGATACACCGACCTTTGGAGTCTCTACGGGACGGAGGATCTGGACTCACTTTCTCGTGAAGCGCAGAGGTGACCAATGTGGTGTTCAGGTAAGATCATGATCAACAGCTGAGAAACACCAAAGCCTAACACCAAGCATTCCTCCTTTGATTCACCTTTAAGTGAATGTAAGAGATGTCAGGGCAGGGTCCCCTCATTATGGAAACGTCTGAGTAGAAGGACTAGTAACACTCTGACATGAATCTTTAATGAATTTTGTCTTTGATGAAAGTTTAAAACGTCAGTGTCAGACAGGACTCCTCGACCCGATCTGACCCCGACCTATCACATACATTATGGGTAGGATGCCAGAAAAGAGTGCCGGAGGGGGGTGGGGGGGGGGTAAGCTAAAGTTAAAAAAGTTACAAATTTATATTAATGTTGGCAAAGATCAAGAGAAAATTAGATTGCATCGTTTTCTGAAATTTGTCATGGAATTAACCAGATGTTAGTACAGTATTAAATACTCTGTGCCTTTAAGGAGAGAAAATCTTGATGATTGACAAAAAAAACAAAAAACAGCAACTAAAAACCCAATAACAATCAAACATTAATTTAAGATCTACTCATTAGTTTTTCTTTTAGCTTTGAACATCTCTTGTAGATCCTCCTGAGAGTATGCATAGCTAATTATTTTCTCACCCTTTTTTTGACATATTTGACAAATATGTCTGGAGTACGATTTCCTTAAATTTTTTCAAAAATTTGAATGACACATGCAGTTCGATGAAAGGAGTTAGCAAAAACAGCTGCAAAACAAGTTTCAGCAGCAGTAGATTTCTGTGCAACAGCTAATCCGGGAACACAAAGCGCACACCCGCAGCAGTGAGCAGAAACCCCTAAACTGAAGGACGAGCGACTCAAAATGTCCCAGCAGCAGGCGCCGGTGCAGAAGTTAACCCAGAAACATTTTCACAGAATGTACACCTCAATAGCTGTTTGTGAGTGTAAGTGCCAGGAAACCCTTTTACACTCAAGTATGGTTGTGATGGCTAATTTTCTTGTGTTATGTGATTGTGAAACAAATGATTTTTAAATCTATGTACAAAAGATAATCTTCCACCTGGCCAGAAAGAGCTACAGAGCAGTTGGTGCAATCATGCAGTGCGTGCCCATGTGTTTTGCATGAGTGACTTTGGATAGAGACCCAAAGGGTGTGGGTGTGTTGTTTTTCTTCAGTTGAATATTTTCAAACATGGCCAAAATTGGAATTTTGTATGAAGCTGAATTGTCTTAGAACTTGTGTTTAAAGTTTTTTTTTTTGTGCATAAATAGTTCATTTCCCTAAGAAATCACATTGTTATATATAGCAGACGAAACTGCTATAGCTGCTGAACTGCTTGCCTTGTTGCTACACGAAGGCATGCCTTTCGTCCTCTGTGTGTTTGTATGTGTCCATATTTATGCACAGAGCATTCCCATTCTCAATTCCAGCGACAAATATTTTAACCTCTGAGGAGCAATAAACACTCAGAGCCCGCCCTGCTGACCTCTCAGCCACCTGAGGAGAAACACGCTTATAGATAAAAAAAGCCAACAGACTTTTAGTTTGTGAGTTCGGACAAAATGTCATGGCTGTAACAAGATTTTCTGACTCAAAACTGTTGTTGTTGTTGTTGTTTTTAATTTTAAGGTTATCCCATCATTAGAATAAACTTGCAGGAAAAATAAAACAGAAAAGCATGCAGACAAAGTTTTGGTTTTTTTGGAAGTTTGTTTCACGTCATCATTTTGTCTTTTGCCACTTTAACCTATGAGGGGGGCAATTTAACACATGCATGACCCCTTCATCAGGGTTTCAAATTCAAATAAGATGTTAAGCTTTGGCAGGACTCCTGAGAACTCATCCTAATGATCATGTCTAAATTTAGAGATCAACAAGCCTGTCGACACAGTCATGGCCTCCTGGGATAGTATGGCAAGGTTGAGGTCATAGAAGCATAATCACTCACACACGCACGCGCGCGCGCACACACACACACACACACACACACACACACACACACACATACACACCAAAATTATTATTACTTGCCTCATATAATGTGATCGTAATTCATCAAATTGATGTTTACAGATCAACAATATTCAGAACAGTGCACTGTCATTTATTTGACACACATCCTCTCCAGTAGCATAATACAGTATATCATCTTGTGACCACGGCTCTGACATCACCAGCTCTCGTTCATCTGTCAGTATGGTGACTTGATCTGTATGTTCACACTGACCTCTATAGGCAGAGATAATGTGTTGGAGCTGCGCTGGGAGATGGATGTTGTTGCTGGGGAAATAGAAGTTGGAGGGGAGCTTGACCGATTCAAAGGCCAGGCAAGCATTTCTGCATCATAACACGGCTGTTATTTGCAGGTTACTAGTTTGAAAGGTATATTTGTATAGTTTGGCAAAACATCTTAATGAAATTTCTCGATCTTTCAGCAACAAATGTAACTGCCCCTCACCTGTTCCATGCAAGTCAGTGTAGTAGTTTCTCCACCAGTCTAAAGATATGTTGTTTCCTGACAGAACATAAAGTTATCACTAATTCATTAATGAAGCTGTTGACATTTATGTCATTAAGAAAGAGGTGGGATAAATGGCTTTTTACTTTTTACTGACATAAAGGCTTATAGCATGGCTTTCTTGAGTTCAAACAATTTGGAAACGGGAGGAAAACACCAGAAAGTGGAGTGTTATGTTTCAATAATGTTAGAAGTATCTCCCAAAGTTTTATAAAATTCAAACAGACTTAATCAGAAGAAAGGGAGAAGATCATTACTGGTCTGTAGACTTTATTTACCTTCAGTTTTCTTACAAAGGTAAAAGATTTGGGATGATCACAGCGGGACTTTTTTGTAGCAGATTTAGATTTTAAAATTTCATGTTAAATTTTTCTCGACACAAATTAACTATTTATCACAAAGCTGCAGACCGGTGTACACCATAAAGGCCTGGATGAGTCTTAAACACACCCAAGGTATATAATAACAGCTGAGGATAGTTTCTGCTATCTATATTAGAAAACATGCTGTTTATAGAGAGGGACCTCTGGCTCACTCACTGCATTGACTACACCTGGATGCCTTTTAATGCAGCTTTTAGCCAGGTGCTGTTGAATGGAGGAGAGCGGGATTATCTGTGACCAATGGGATAAAACATCTTTCAGAGCTGTTTTTCATGCCTGACAAGGATTTATCTCTTCATTCTGTCTCCCCAATTTAGATATTTCCGGTTAATTGGGGGTTTTTTTTGGAGACACCTGCTACCTTCTGCTAGCTGACAATATTTATTGTTGCATGGAGTAGCTGTATCATATGTGAAAATGTCAATGAATGGAGTAAAAAATAAATCGGACACTCCTATTTAGCGCTTCTTGCAGGATGGAAATGATCATGTGACTCCCTTTGGATACCATGTCTTAGCTCTTGAGGTGCGCTCATATCCAGACACCCAAAAAAAAAAAAAGTCAGTAGTAAACTCTAGAAATAGCTAATAAGTGGAGCCAAAATTAAGATTACAGTCAAACTACAAGTTCTGTGGTTGAAAATAAAATATTAAATTGCTAATATTAAAAAATATTAAATTAAACATTGCATCAGCTTTGTTAAATGATTCTTTGAAAACCTGTAGATATTATAAATACAATATGCCCCCACCATGTTACAAGTTATTCAGGTCATATTAAGTGAGTGTGTGGCATACAAATTAAATATAGCCACAAACAATGAAACAACAACACAACTGCTTTGCTTTGGCTGACTTAAATATTTACAGTAGCATACAATGGAACAACCAAATAGATGGCAGTGTAACATGTGTTTCTAGGACAATAACCAAGCTGCTGCAGCTATGTTCATCTTCAGTCCAGCATGATATAGTTTTATGTTAAAGTACTAGCATTATTTCAATTGGTACTGAATAAAAAGTCAAATTAAATGGTTATGGGAATAAGAAACTTTTTGCCTCATTTGTTCAGTACATTATAATATTTATTTTATAACTGATGAACAACTTAAAATAAATCCCTGGAGAGATCCACTCACCCTTTCACACACACAAGCATAAAGGTGTGTCATCTGAGCCCACTGGTCTTGTTTCAGTTTCCCATGGTGACATCCATTAAAGTCATGCTGTGTCAGCCACTTCACCCAAAGACAGCCACATTAGCACCTGGCCTATTGGTCACAACAATAGACCTGCCTGCATTATTCAGCCCAACTTAACTAATGAGGAAACTTAACCCTCCCCCCCCCACACACACACACACAAACACACACACACAGACACACACACACACACACACACACACACACACACACACACACACACACACACACACACACACACACACACACACACACACACACACACACACACACAAACACACACACACACACAGGACTCGACTGTATTTAGGTTCTGCTATGATGACAGCGATGGACTGTTTAATCTTGCATTAGCTGGAGGTCATTCAATGACAGCCAGCACAAACTCACAGTTTGGTGAAATCGTGAACACTTATTAGTGCCGTGTTCCACTTGGAATACATTATTCTGATGGGCGCTTTGTGACCTAAGGCCACTTATTGAGCTTATGCAGCACATTCTGTCTTTAAAAAGTTGTCAGTGTCCTCCTCCATCCCAATGTTTAAACACACCTTCAATATTTCGTCAGCTTATACCTTCATCCTTGGTCAGTCTGCATTAACTTCAAATTATTCTCCACCCCCCCACCCCCCATGCATAATCAAGATTCTGGGGCTGTCAGTCTCGTCTGTGTCAGCAATTATTTTGGCTGTGTTAACACAGCTGTCTGAAAAGGCAATGAGTGTTAACTTGATTCAGCATTTACAAAAATTACCATTCGTCGTTGTGTAAAAGCCAAACACTGAGGTAGACAAGGAGATGGAGTGGACATGCAGGAGACGGCTGGCTAATTAATGTCCTCAATACATGTTTCAGATGCTGTCAATGTGAAGCACAAAGGTAAATATGGAATGAGACAAGGAGGGAGAGAAAAACCGTCAACGATAAACAGAAACAAAAGGGTGACGAAGGGGAAAGGAAAGCAGAATCGACAGCAACATTATCACTCTGCCTCCTGAGTCAAACAGCCAAAGAAAATGCTCAGCACCGACTGCTCTCATTGGCAGAGCTGCTAACCAATCAAAGCTCAGAAATGCAAGGTGCCTTTAGGTTATACCCAGCCTCAAAATATGAGAGAGGGAGAGAGAGGGAGGGAGAAAGAGGCATGCTGTGGTGCAGAGGTTCCACTAGTGAGGCAGAGCTCCATCTCAGCTGTATTCCCCCTGCTGGAGTGAATATATAACAGTGAATAAATTACAAGCTTCCTTTGCAGAAGACTGAGTACATGCTGTGTTGCAGTCGGGAATGCTGTACTCATCTGGCAACAGCTGGCTTAACAAGAGAAGAACATCAAGACCTGCCAGAGAAGCATCCCCTCTGGACGCGGCGAGTGACAGTGACACAACATAGGGATGCAAAGGGAAGGTTGAAATGTTGGATGTGTTTTTCACATTGAGTTTTGAGAGCGAGACCAGTGGGCACTCAAGGCTTGAGTTCCGTCAGTAGCGAATCAAGTGAGGTGAGACTCAAGCAAGAAGAGAACTTGAGGAGGAGAAGTTGACAGCTGAAGGACACAGGATGATCTTGGGTAAGACAGTATCAGAATGCCTTCACTCCTTGCTTTTAAGGTTTAAATTGAATTGGTTATATGGTAATCCTTTTTTTTTTTTATCATGGTGTTCATTCATCAATGGCACAAAGTTTTGGCTGTACCATTATCTCCAACTTAGATGCATCATAGTTTATATTTTATTTAGTAAAGACCATTTAAAGTCACATGATAGAAAGGTTTCCCTCTTTGTGAAATATGTAAGACTGTGTGAGAACAGCTCCTTTATGCGTCTGTTTATGTTCACTCGTTCACTCATTCGCTCACTCTGTTAGTTGTATCTACAACATAATTTACCATTAAGTCTTTTGAAGCTGGGCTACATCCTCACAGCCTGTCACTCAGTCACCTGTCAGATACACACACACACACACACACACACACACACACACACACACACACACACACACACACACACACACACACACACACACACACACACACACACACACACACACACACACACACACACACAGCTCCAGCATCTAGACTCTGACAACAGTCACACAGACACATATGTGCATCCATGTCTCTATATGTTGTTCATTTATACAATATTTATAGACACACGCACACACACAAACACGCACATCTATATATGCAGGTATATACAGTATATGGAATTATGTTGATTTTTAATGTCTATAGGACATAATATTACAGAAAAACTATTTGATGCATTCAGTAACACTGTTGATTGGATGTTCACGGGTTGTTAATAAACACTTAAATTCAGATTCTGTATAAATTTGATGCTGTCACACAAATTGTAGACATAAGCATTTTATTTGATCTCCATAACAATATCATGAGATATTCTAATCTCATCTAATCATGTGATTATCTTCAATGACCTTGTTCCGTATTTGTGTGTTGACTAAACATTTCAAGACTTATTTTGGTTTGCTTCTCTCGACCCTGCTAAGGTCTCCCTGTGATCTCAGTGTGAGTTTGAGCTTGTGTTAATCCCTCCCCTGAGCTGAAGCTTTAACTCTGTGTGCATTAAACACTAAAGACACAGATACAAGCTCACAACAACATGAGGTGATGAGCTTTTATATACTGTATTAGTTTCCTTTTACTGAAATAGAGATGTGAGAGACCAGAATAGTTTCCATGAAAGGTGATGAGAGTAACAGTGTGGATAAGGAAAGATGGCAGAGCAAAATTGTCAGCATCTCTCCGTCAACAAAAGAAAATGCTCACTCTATCATCTAATTATTGTATTTCTCTGCATGAAATTATTATGCAAACATGTCCACACAATCAGCAGTGGAGTAGAAAAGAACTGAGGTAAAACTGGACTGTCTCTCTGAAGCACAGTTTACCAACTCTTATGGTGATTTAATAATGAATATTTCAAACCCAGAGGATTGAGATCTTTATTTAGAAATGGGCCAATGCTTCTAATGTGACACAAAGACCTCATGCACTATGAAAAGACATTTCATCACCATTCCCCAACCACTATAAAGTAATCCATAAATGTGTAGGGCCTATCTGTGCAAACATCCCTGCACACAGTCATCCAGATGCTTCACGAGTGCACATTCCCTCTAATAAGCAACGTGAACTCTAAATTGAGCCATTGCAGTGAGGCGTGACAAATATCGACATTTAAAATGGTGGAATGCCTTAAACTCTGCCACAGAAAAAAAGCTAGATGCAAAGACGAGAAGGTCAAACCACTTCCAGGGTCCATATACAGAGTATGCTGTATGAGCCATTTACTGCACAGTCAGAACAACATTTATATCTGTGTATGTATCTGACAAGAATCTCAGTGTAAATGTGTCGATTTAGTGTTGAGAGTCAAAATGTCAACAGTATTTCATTATCTTTACCATCATATTAAGATGTTAAACACTGATTGTAATCTTCCCTTAATTATAGATTGAGATTGGGCATCATTATATCAGACTAATAATGTTCCAATTCAACCGACATCCTACCAAAAGAGTGTTTAGCAGTGAAACAGTTGCATTTTGTCTTCCATGATGAAATCCTGTAGATCTTTTTGAAAGGGTTACAGTGGAGTAAACTACTATATCACATTGTTTAATGCAATGAGAAAAAATTATATAGAAGTGAAGTTGAAATATTACAAAAATAAAGCCATAACATTCTGTGAATAAAATCAAATAAATAAGAATGCCATAATATCAGGAAATTAAAGTTGTAATTTTACTAGAAAAAAGTCACAGCATTAAAATTTTGAAGACAAAGAAAAATTATATTGGGATTGTCATGTGAAACTATGGTAAAATTGTTAGTTATTGTTCTACAAGTAGCTTCTAATAAAAGGTCTACAGTTACCTTCGGGCTATGTTTGTGCAGACCCTATAGCCTACAACCTATTTATAACAAGTCATCCAGTAGAAGTTGAAATACAGTATTTCACAGCACAAGTCAAAACCGTCACACAAATATTCACTGGAGTTTATCTTCTGGATAATTTAGACATCTGGAACCTCTTTCATAGTAATATACCTAAGAGTTAGTGACTTATTCCAGTTACAAATATAAGTGGAATTGGTTTTAATTGTTTAACCCTGTTTGTCTCCTGTATAGTTCTCGGCTAAACCTAAACAAACCTAACTCATTCCCATGGCACATTAAAAATTGTATTTATCATTTTTTTAATACTTCAGTTGTTTTAAAAATTGTTGGGTTTTTTTTGGTGAACAAACGCTGTTGTCCAAGGGACAATTAGACTTACATATATGCTGTTTTGAAAGTAAAGATATTTTTTGTCATTCGGTCTAGAGGACTTCCATACATCCATTTTTTTGTTAAGGAGATGATCATAATTGTCTTGTCTACAGATGTTTATCGGGTTAGCGGGACGAGGGTCTGCTGGCTATAGGCACCAGGTGGGGAACACCCCAGATAAGACACCAACTTATTGCAGGGGCTATGCAAAAGACGAAGAAACACACACACACACACACACACACACACACACACACACACACACACACACACACACACACACACACACACACACACACACACACACACACACACACACACACTCACACCTACTGAGAACTTTGGTGTATCACCAATTCACCTTTGTTGCATGTCTGGAGACTTGTTAACTAATTAGAAAAGTTTAAGGCCTTGACTGCAGCATTTATTTCCCTGGTCCAACGGAACAAGTGGCAAAAGGGCACAAAAGCCAGTGGACTCTTTAATGTTTACTGTCCTGAAGGTATGTAGACCACAGCTGACATCCTCTTGCATGTTTCTCAAAGACCAAGCTGTAGTATAAAACCACATGTCGCCCTTCAGTCTCCAATCAGCTCCCAAAATACAGCCTGTAATTTCTGCTTCCATGTGGTAAAAGCTATTCTCTATTCTCATTCAGCTACACATGTGCCCTTTATGTTGTTTTTTGGTTTTTCTGTTTATTGAAGATCTAGACTTCACGGCCTTTGTGCTGTGCAAAATCAGGAGAGATGCACCTGGCTTCTGTACATTCGACACCATTGTTGTATGTGTGCTCACCCACGTTTGGTTTTGAGTGTTTGTATTCTTGGTTGTGTGCATTACACGCTCAGGTTTCCGTCTGTCTTTACCTGCAGTAGTGTGGTCCTCCGGCAAACAGCAGGTGTGTAAATGGTTTGGCAATCACAACATTAATATGAGACCTGGTTACAGGTCATGTTTTGCTCCCTGTTTGTCTCAAACTTTCCTACATTATTACTGCAGTCTAATGAAAGTGTGTTTAGGCCTGCTGAGCATAGATGTTAAAGAGTTTTTCTTTAATGAAAAAACATTCCAGTTAAAATGCACACAGCTGCGATGAACTCAAAGGGAAAGAAGGATTACATCAAAATAGCTACATCATACTGCTTTTTGTAGAGTATGCAAGGAGCACACTTCTTTGTCAAAGTTGAACAAAATATAATGCTGGTACACAGCATAATTTCAATTGGCTTGCTGGCATTTTGCAAGTAGAAGACCTGTATAACACAGCCTGAAAAAAATCCAACCCCCAAACCCTATCTCCACTATATGATGGAATTTTCTGTAGACTTACTGTATTTCTCATTCTCTCAGTTTTCTGCTAAGTGTGACTGCTTTTTAAATGAAATGGTTTGGTTCACCCAAATATTGCCGCAGGAAAGTGTGACAGCACAGTCTTCAATGTAACACACATCTCATGTCTACCTCTTTTGATCCTGCACCTCCTCAATGGTGGCTTCAATTTAAAAAAGTTATAGTTCTTCTTGGGTTTGCTTCGGCAGTTGACAACCAGGTTTTAGGAGAATTGTAGAAGTGAGTGGCCACTGAAGTAGTCTGGCTGTTTTGAAGCTGGTGACCATTAACACGTGCTGTGCAGGACTCTGTTGTGTGCTGGGCATTTGTATTTAATGTTTCACAACCTTTAAGACACTGTTTGCTTGGTACCATAATAGAGGTGGTACTAAAAAGTACCAAGTAACGGTTACTTTTCCTGAATGGAAATGTAAAAAAAAGTGAGGCAAACTGAGTTGAGTCGGTACTTTGACTTGGAAATGGGGCTTTGATTTGACACTGCTGCTACAGTATGTCTGCTGTCAATTCTTGCTCTGAAGAGTCTAAATGAGCTAGCGTTTTCTTAATGTACCATTCAAAAAACATTTTCATCATCTATCATGCAGTACAACTATCCTGATCAGATCAAATGCCCCTTATGTTACGATAACCACTTTCATAATCATGATTTCAATAATAAACCCTTATTACATTTTCCTGTGTGGACACATCCATCCTCCCTTTGAAAATGTAAAAATACCTCTGAAATGTTAATGTTTTGTTTTTTTTCTAATTGCATTACAGTGAAAAGTGTGAGGAAATCGTTATTATTAACTTAAGCTTGTCTCATATGTTGCAAACACTGAGCAGGGACCTGGGCTTTGATGAAATCTTCACAAAAACTGACAAAACACACTGCTGCAACACATTAAAAATGGACATTGTGTGACCCATAGTTCTACCTCCATGTCTAAGGGCTTGTGTGTTTGCTTGAAACATGACCAGACATACAGACAACCTCCGGGGAGGGCAACAAAATAGCACAAAATTATTCATGCATGTATGACATTTTGCACATGACAGCCAAAGGTTAATGCAGCTGAACCGACTGGACTGCTTTCACCGTTGTGATGATGTGATCTTGAGAGTGTTAACAGATGTACAGTGTAGTATGTGACATACTGCAGTTCTGCTGAAATAAGTGTGAGTACTTTATTCAGCGTTCTATACATTAACCCGTGGGTTAATATAGCTCTTTAGCTCTACTGGTCACCTTGGACTCACCTCAAACCATGCAGCTCCCTCCCCCCTTTGATGCTTTCCTCCTCTTTCCACCTCATCTCCCCTTCTTGTCCAGACCTCTTTTCCGCGCCCAATCGCCTCTATCCACTCAGCCCCAAAGCCATTATTTTCTACCAAGCTCCTCTTTGCTTATCATTTCCAGTTCTATGCCAACCAGGGAATTTTTGCTTCATTATGACGTTCATAATCTGATGCTATGAAGAAGAGGAGACAGAATCTTTCATTTGAAATTGTTCAGTTTCAAACCCAGCATTGTGCTGTCATCTATACATAATGATTTTAATGAGTGTCACACAAGATCTGTGGGGGTGAAACAAGATTTCATTAACAAATACAGCAATAAATACAGCTTGAAATAATGTAATGCAGCTGGCTTGAGATCACTGCATAACAGCAGATTCGAACACACATATTTCCAGTGAAAGAGGGCGTCTGAGAGTTCTATAGGAGGTGGCATTTTCGCCTGGCCACTGGGGTGCAGAACATTTATCATTGAAACAAAGTGCAGCTTGAAATCAACTGCTTTCTCCTTCATCACCACTCAGCTCTCCTCCTAACTCTGTCCTTTCCTCGCAGTTCATAGTTCTCTCTGACAAACAACAATAAAGTGGAGATGTTTCAATTTTGATACATTTCAATGAAATGGTATTGTTCGCCCAAATATTGGTTGTCATAATGAAAAAAATATGTTTTTTCAGATTCTTCTATTTTTCAACCACCCACAAAGTATTTTATGATCTTTTTTTTAACCTTTGTGTTATTACTCAACGGACACTAATGCTACAGCTTTGACACGTTCTCTGTGTGGTGTTTTAGCACCCAGAAGTTAGCATTCTCCACACAGTTTTAAAAGTTTCTTTTCAGCCATAAGTATATTATTACATCCCGCTTCAAAGCGGTGATGTATTGTAATTGTCAGTGTTTGTCTGTTTGTCCGTTTGTCTGTTTGTCTGTTCGTTAGTCCACCAAAAATCTTCACAACTGTTGCAGATAGAAAGATGAAACAAGAAACACATTACACATTACGGGTGGCAAAGGGGATGAAAATGAGATGATGACCTTGACCTTGAGGAAAAAAAGGTCAAAGTCAAATTTCAACTTTTGTACACTCAGGCACTGGATAAGACTGAAAGACGAGGGAGAAGGCCAGTGTGAGTAAGACCATAGATCTAAGTTAGTGCTTTGATCCACCTATGCACTACCTTTGATCTATGGTCAAAGCTACTGCATAGCTTTGATCTACCCTGAAAGGTCAAAGCTATGCACTTGTCAGGTACTACTTTCAGGGTACCCTGACTTACCCTTCGCAGGATGTTGCAGTCTGACTGCCTTGGTTCTTGTTTCAGCTGTGGCAATGGTTGCTCAAACAGGACCCATGGGGTGAGAGTTGGGTAAGGAAGAAGACTCTAAGCCTATAGCAGCATACTAAAGACTCGCCTAAGCCAGCCTAAACTATAAGCTTCACCGGGGAAGAATTTTTAATACTCCTTACAGTTTCTGCCTCCTGAAGACTGGAAGATGGTTCCACATGAGAGAAGATTAATACCTGACAGCGGCTACATTGTGTATATGCATACACAATGTAGCTGCAAGGGGACACAAGCCAGTGTCTTATTGTGCCGGTCCCAAGACCGTATAAATACAGAGGGTTTCGTCAGGAATGGCATCCGGCGTAAAACTTTGGCCAAATCAAATATGCAAATCAAACCTATGACTTCCATACCGGATCGGTCGAGGCCCAGGTCAATACAACAACCGCCATCGGCGCTGTTGACCTACAGGACGCCGGTGGAAATTGGACTACTGTTGGTCGAAGAAGGAGAGGAGGAAAGTGTGCCCGTGAGAAGAGAGAGACGAGGAACGCCAAGACTATAGGACTGAGAGTAGGAACATTGAATGTTGGGACTATGACAGGAAAAGGTAGAGAGTTGGTTGACATGATGCAGAGGAGGAAGGTAGACATACTGTGTGTCCAGGAGACCAGGTGGAAAGGTAGTAAGGCTAGAAGTTTAGGAGCAGGGTTCAAGTTGTTCTATCATGGTGTAGATAAGAAAAGAAATGGAGTAGGAGTTATCTTGAAGGAGGAGTTTGTTAGGAATGTCCTGGAGGTAAAAAGAGTGTCAGACAGAGTGATGAGTCTGAAGCTACAAATAGAAGATGTGATGTTCAATGTTGTTAGTGGGTATGCTCCACAGGTAGGATGTGAGCTGCAGGAGAAGGAGAAATTCTGGTTGGACTTTGACGAAGTGATGCAGAGCATACCTAGAAGTGAGAGAGTTGTCATTGGTGCAGACTTCAATGGACATGTTGGTGCAGGAAACAGAGGTGATGAGGAGGTGATGGGCACGTTTGGTATCAAGGAGAGGAACGCAGAAGGACAGATGGTAGTTGACTTTGCAAAAAGGATGGAAATGGATGTAGTGAATACTTTCTTCCAGAAGAGGCAGGAACATAGGGTGACCTATAAGAGTGGTGGTAGGCGCACACAGGTAGACTACATCTTATGTGTAATCTGAAGATCAGTGACTATAAAATAGTGGTAGGCGATAGTGTAGCCAAACAGCATAGGATGGTGGTGTGTAGGATGACTCTGGTGGTGAGGAAGTTGAAGAGGACAAAGACAGAGTGGAGGACAAATGGTGGAAGCTGAAAAGGGAAGAATGTTGCATGAGTTTTAGGAAGGGTCTGGGTGGTCAGGAGGTGCTGCCAGATGACTGGACAACTACAGCTAATGTGATCAGGGAGACAGGTAGGAGATTACTCGGTGTGTCATCTGGAAGGAAAGTAGATAAGGAGACTTGGTGGTGGAATGAGGAGGTACAGAAGTGTATACAGAGAAAAGTGTCAGGTGTGATGTGTGATAGAAGAGTTTCAGCTAAAATGAAAGGAAAGATTTACAAAATTGTGGTGAGACCAGCGATGTTGTTTTGTTGTTTGTGTCACTGAAGAAAAGACAGGAGACAGAGCTGGAGGTGGCAGAGATGAAGATGCTGAGGTTCTCTTTGGGAGTGACCAGGATAGATAGGATCAGGAATGAGTACATCAGAGGGACAGCACATGTTAGAGGTTTTGGGGATAAAGTCAGAGACACCAGACTGAGATGGATTGGACATGTCCAGAGGAGAGATAGTGAATATATTAGTAGAAGGATGCTGAGTTTTGAACTGCCAGGCAGGAGGTGTAGAGGAAGACCAAAGAGGAGGTTTATGGATGAAGAGGAGAAGAGGATGCAGAAGACAGGGTTAGATGGAGGCAACTGATTCGCTGTGGCGACCCCTGAAGGGAAAAGCCGAAAGGAAAAGAAAAGAAAAACAAACTGTATATACATACACCCAAATGGTGACATGAATGAATAGAGATAGTATTCCAATTAACTTCTCTCCTCATTTTCTACCTTTCATGCAGTCTCTATTTAATAGGCCTCTTTATTACCAGATCAGTTTAATATAAAGACCGCCCCGCTGTGAGATGTATCAAGTACAGGAGCTGGGCTTTCTAACCTTCAAACAGGATTTAAGTTTACATGTTTGCAGACATTTTCTGTGCACAAAAAAAGATATATGGCACACCAAAACAATGCATGAAAAAACAAAATGCATATGTCCCCTTTTGGTTACTATTTCATCAGAATTAATTTATTCATGCAAACTTTAAAGGTTCTTTGAATATATGTGTATTGTTGGCTGTCCCCTGCTTTGGTTAAAATACCCGTTTTGACTTCAGGGTATGATGTGCCGCAGTAAATTGTATTTCATGCTGAGCCCTTCACACTAGCAGTATGTGACACTAAGGCAAAGCCATCCTCCCTCTGCAATCACTGAAAATTAGTCATCTGCAACCAAATGTTCGATCAACTATTCCACATGCAGCATAGTAGAAAGACAAATAAGACATAATTGATCCAGCAGTTCCACGGTTAACAGAGAGGCTTTAGAATGGCCCTGTCTGGTGCAGAGAGGGACTTTGTCAGGGGAATGCTGGCTAATCTGCCACAGAAGCTAATTTCAGTCTTCTCTGCACAACCCATTTAGATGCAGATGTGAGACAGCTGGCACCATGTGCAGAGTCAGTCGTCTTCAGTGTGAAGCTGAGGGGCCTGGAACTAAAGATGGCTCCATTCTTTTATGTTTTTCTATTTTTGGGGTGGGAGCTGAATGGGTTCTGCCTCTCATCTGATTTAATTTTGTTAATCAGTATGTCATCCAGTCCCCTGTCCCCTTTGCTGTTGGTCCCCACATCGAGAACAAAGATGGGGGCATGCAGGGAATGCAGACAGGCTCTGGAGACATCACTGACATTGACATTATCTCTGTGATCATCAAACCTAAATTGGCTAAATG